>NW_006777583.1:805706-854828 GCF_000442215.2 Lipotes vexillifer | reverse complement strand
AGCAGGCTTTTCCATCTTCATAGAGTGAGTGATCCACTTAGAGGCACCTAGGACTTCTGGCGCACTGCCTTTTATACTTTTATTGTGGGTTGTGGGTGGGAATAACAAGGGGGCCATGTACTCCTTAAGGATTGGTATTAATACCATAGAAGGATATGATTTTATTCTACTTAAGCCTTGTACCCCAACATCTGGAATCTGGGTTCCTAGCTCTTTTCTGGGCCAAGCTGCATAATTATGTGACACTTGAAGAGAATGGATGATAAACTAATTTCTTCTGTGTTTTATTTCTTACTAAGCCATTAGATCTACTTAGTACACTAGGCCTGGCCAGATTCTACCACAGTCCACCGCTTGGTTGAGGACATAGGTGGCCAGTCCTTGTTCCTAACTGATTTCTTACAACTCTCAATTGTATATATAGGTGCAATTGCCTCTGCAAATTGGCAGCATTACCTTCATTTTCCACTTAAAAAAGTAAGGGGTAAGGAATAGAAGAGAGCCGTTTTAATGCCTTATCCCAACAGATATGACTAAAGTGAAGTCATTATATCTGTCAATATAAGAGCTAAAAATTTATGAACAAACCAACATAAGTCTTAGTGTTACTTTAAAATCTCTGAGAGTAATTTTATTCTCAAACTTTGAAATAAATTATAATGTAGATCATTGCAACCAGATAATATTGTCTCTGAACAAGGCTGAGACAGTATTATTTTTTTGGTGTTGTTAAAAAAAAAAAAAAAAACTTGTCATCAGTTTTCAGAAAAGTTAGCAAATTGCACCCATTTTTATTTCTGATTTTGTATTTGTAATTTTTTAAAATAAAAATTCTATAAGCTTCAGACCCATCCCTAAAAAAATTTGAACCCATCCCTAAAAAAATGTGAACTTTGAACCCATCCCTAAAAAAATTAACAATATTCTATTTTTTGCCTTTCCAAATATCTCAGTTTATTCAGTATTTTACTTTTTACTATTTTACATTTAATTGTTAATATCCAATAAGGATAAAATTATTATTAGTTGATACTTATAACTAAGTACTATGCATTGTTCTACAGGCATTACTTGAACACTAACTTAATCCTTTTAATGATCCTAGAGATAGATACTATTATAATCTGTATTTCACATATGAGAAAAAAAACATGGAAAGGCTATGGTCTAAAAATCACACAGTAAGTGGCAGAGCTGCGATTTGAACTAAGGCTGTCTGGCTCTACAATCCATGCACTTAAGCTCTACTGCTATGTGTATATGGAAGCTTTCAAAGAAATATAAAATACAGAAAGATAATAATATTAGAAAGCAAAAATAGGCATGTTTTCATAAAATGGAACCAAAACTAAAGTTATTACTCAAAACGAATACCGTAGAATAAAGTATGTTAAGGGAAAATATGAGCTAAATTTAGCTCTTTCTTTGCAATTCAGGAAGTATGATAAATTTATCACTCACAGGACTTGTGGGAAAGCTGTAGCTTTCTATAGAAAAATTGAGGTAAATCTGTACATTTAGGGCCCTGAATCCTACTCCATATAGCACTGCAAATTGAGGTCATATGTTACCATAAGGTACCTAAAGACACTTAGGTGTCTTTAGACACCTAAAACACTGCTGCTTACAGATATATTTCTACAATAATCTAGTTCTAAAATACTGTATATGCCAAAGAGATTGCCTGACATAAATGAGATTATTAACCATAACTCATTTACTGAAAAGCTTAACCAGTGATTTAGTCAAACAGAATACAACTTCTATCTCTCTCCATATTCTTAAACTTTATTGAAAGGAGTAACAGTCTCTTGACACTGAAGGAAAACTCTGACAGTCCCATAAACTTTTGTTGACTTTTAAGAAATAGTCATTTTAACCACAAACAGCAGCTCAGTTCATTAATTGGAGTTTCCAGGTCTACGTAATATTCAAAACTTTGAAGTTGATTTGTTAGCAAATCATCTCTCTTTGCATACTTTGAGTTAGTTTCAGACTGTTGGTTTTTCCTGTTTCGTTTTTGCAGTGTACTGCAAGCCGCATTCTCTGGTCTAGAGGCCACAAAAAGCTTCCTCCATGGAATGCTTTCATGATCTTTTCAAAATTCACTGCTAAACCCATTCAACTGCAGTTCCCTTGGCTGAGGCAGACAAATCTCTATGCTGGGTGGGCATTTTCAACTTCTTCCATAGCCTTGAGTAGTTTGGTGTTCACCTCCAGCTTCCTGATGCTTGGGTCCACTAGCATCTCTAGAAAGGCCTGTTGGACAGACACAGCTCTGGGCATAACCCTAACCCTAATTCTAACACTGTGCTGCAACTCTCTTCTGGGAGTCCCCATATTACGCACAAGAAACACTCCTTTGCCTCTTTTCCAGTTATCTGCTGCTACATAACTAATTACCTCCAAATCTAGTGACTTAAAACAGCAAGTGTTTTATTATAGCTCACGATTTTTTAAAGCAGGGGTTCAGGAATGACTCATTGGGTATTTCTTCTGCTCTGTGTGACATTGGTGGAAGTCACTCAGGGGTACAACTGGAGGATGGATTGATCTTGAGTGTCTAAGACTTAAATGTTTGGTGTTTTGGTTGGGAATGGCTGGGAAGTTGGCTGTCATCCAGAATGTTTTCCCAGGGCTTCTCTAGCATGGTGGTCTCAGGGTGGACAATTTATTACAGGAAATGGAGGGTTTCTAGAGAATGTTCTAAAAGAGAGGAAGTGGACCAGAAATTGGCACTTAATCATTCCCACTGTATTTTATCATCAGAACAGTCACAGAGCTTATGTAAATTCAAGAGAAGGAATATAGCCTCTACCTCTCCATGAGAGGACTGTTAAAAAAAAAATTGTGATCATCTTTGGCCACTGTAGCCACTGACAAGTTCTGTGAGTACAGGTCAAACTCCATGCACTATTTCTGTTTTGATGCTAGAGCACTTTTTAATTTTGTCTTCTGAAAGACAGGCTCCTGTATGCTGTATTGCTCAACTACGCAGACATATTTCAAAACGTTCCACGTGATCCCATAAAAGTCCCTATCAAAAAACTTAAGGTGGATATTAACAAATTTAAGAAGAAAAACCATATGATCACCTCAATAGATGCAGAAAAAGCTTTTGACAAAATTCAACACCCATTTATGATAAAAACTCTCCAGAAAGTGGGCACAGAGGAAACCTACCTCAACATAATAAAGGCCATATATGACAAACCCACAGCAAACATCATTTGCAATGGTGAAAAACTGAAAGCATTTCCTCTAAGATCAGGAACAAGATAAGGATGTCCACTCTCGCCACTATTATTCAACATAGTTTTGGAAGTCCTAGCCACGGCAATCAGAGAAGAAAAAGAAATAAAAGTAATGCAAATTAGAAAAGAAGAAGTAAAACTGCCACTGTTTGCAGATGACATGATACTATACATAGAGAATCCTAAAGATGCCACCAGAAAACTACTAGAGCTAATCAATGAATTTGGTAAAGTTGCAGGATACAAAATTAATGCATAGAGGTCTCTTGCATTCCTATACACTAACAATGAAAGATCAGAAAGAGAAATTAAGGAAACAATCCCATTCACCATTGAAACAAAAAGAATAAAATACCTGGGAATAAACCTACCTAAGGAGGTAAAAGACCTGTACTGAGAAAACTATAAGACACTGATGAAAGAAATCAAAGATTACACAAACAGTTGGAGAGATATACCATGTTCTTGGGTTGGAAGAATCAATATTGTGCAGATGACTATACTACACAAAGCAATCTACAGATTCAATGCAATCCCTATCAAATTACCCGTGGCATTTTTTACAGAACTAGAACAAAAAAATATTAAAATTTGTATGGAGACACAAAAGACCCCAAATAGCCAAAGCAGTCTTGAGGGAAAAAAATGTAGCTGGAGGAATCAGACTCCCTGACTTCAGAGTATATTACAAAGATACAGTAATCAAGACAATATGGTACTGGCACAAAAACAGAAATATAAATCAGTGGAACAGGATAGAAAGCCCAGAGATTAACCCACACACCAATTGTCAACTAATCTATGACAAAGGAGGCAAGGATATACAACGGAGAAAAGACAGTCTCTTCAATAAGTGGTACTGGGAAAACTGGACAGCTACATGTAAAGGAATGAAATTAGAACACTCCCTAACACCACACACAAAAATAAACTCAAAATGGATTCGAGACCTAACTGTAAGACCAGACACTATAAAACTCTTAGAGGAAAACATAGGAAGAATGCTCTTTGACATAAATCACAGCAAGATCTTTATTGACCCACCTCCTAGAATAATGGAAATAAAAACAAAAATAAACAAATGGGACCTAATGAAACTTAAAAGCTTTTGCAAAGCAAAGGAAACTACAAACAAGACGAAAAGACAACCCTCAGAATGGGAGGAAATATTTGCAAACGAAGCAACGGACAAAGGATTAATCTCCAAAATATCTAAACAGCTCATTCAGCTCAATATTAATGAAACAAACAACCCAATCCAAAAATGGGCAGAAGACCTACATAGACATTTCTCCAAAGAAGACATACAGATGGCCAAGAAGCACATGAAAAGCTGCTCAACATCACTAATTATTAGACAAATGCAAATCCAAACTGCAATGAGGTATCACCTCACACCAGTTAGAATGGGCATCATCAGAAAATCTACAAACAACAAATGCTGGAGAGGGTGTGGAGAAAAGGGAACCCTCTTGCACTGTTGGTGGGAGTGTAAATTGATATAGTCACTCTGGAGAACAGTATGGAGGTTCCTTAAACAACTAAAAATAGAACTACCATATGACCTAGCAATCCCACTACTGAGCCTATACCCAGAGAAAACCATAATTCAAAAATACACATGCACCCCAATGTACATTGCAGCACTATTTACAATAGTCAGGTCATGGAAGCAACCTAAATGCCCATGGACAGATCAATGGATAAAGAAGATGTGGTATATATATAGAATGCAATAGTACTCAGCCATAAAAAGGAACAAATTTGAGTCATTTGTAGAGCTGTGGATGGATCTAGAGACTGTCATACAGAGTGAAGTAAGTCAGAAAGAGAAAAACAAATATTGTATATTAACGCATGTATGTGGAACCTAGAAAAATGGTACAGATGAACTGGTTTGCAGGGCAGAAATAGAGACACAGATGTAGAGAACAAACTTATGGACACCAAGGGGGGAAAGTTGTGTGTGGGGGGGTGGTGGTGGTGGTGGGATGAATTCGGAGATTGGAATTGACATGTATACACTAATATGTATAAAACAGATAACTAATAAGAACCTGCTGTATGAAAAAATAAAATAAAATTTAAATGATAAAAAAATAAAATATTTAAAAAAAGAAAAAAACAAAAAACATCAACAAAAAAACTGAAGGTGGGAGTAGGGACTCATAGCAGGAAAGCAGCTGTCTCTAAAGAAATCTTTTCACTAATCATCCCCTCTCCCCACACTCTAATGCCTAATGGTATCTTTGTTTGGCTGAGGGTTCCAGGAGTTGTGCAATGATTCTGACACATTTCCTTTGTAAATTTTGTGCATAGGATTTATCTCACCCTGAGTTTGATTTATGACATATAATGTATTGGCACCTAGGTTGAAACTAAGACAGAAAGGGTTTCATTCTAACACCAGAAGAGTTTATGTTTTGCATGATCAGCAAGGTAGAAAGGGATATGGGCCCAATTTGCTGCAAGTGTGCCAAGAAAAAGAAGCCCTACATTTCCCCAGACATGGCGGAGAGGAATTTGAACCTTTCCTCTCTTGACTCAGCTGTGGCCTAAAAATAGGATGGTGGAGAGATTGTTTTGTTCCCAGGGCAGGGTGGCAGTGGAGGCTTGATCCCCCCCTCAGACTGAGAGGTGGAGCTGTGGCAGGAAAGGCAGCAGTTTTGTGGGATGTAAGAGCAGAGGTTGGGTGTCTGGGCAGGGGTGGGGCAGGCCGCTAGGAAGGGTTCAGATTTCACTTGTGTGCCTTGGCCAGGTGACTTGAGGAGTCAGTCTAAAAGGGTCCTCCACTATCACTGGAGCCAAAAAATAACTGGAAAGTTGAGGAACTACAGAGAGAAAGTGTATCCATCTCAAGTCCTTGGAAAGAACACTGCTTATGGCTGAAACTGATACTTCATAGGCTGTTTAGGAGTGAGACCCCCAAGAACCTACTCAAGTCACAACAGATGTTTGCTAAAGTGACTTCTAAGTCTTATGAACTTAAACTGCTTCTGGACTTATGTGACTGAATGAAGTAACTAAGTGGCCATCAGAGCTGAATTGAAGAAAGCGTTTCTTAGCTAGCCAGTGCTTCTGTTTACATAGTGACTTCCTTTTAAAGAGAAAATTGTAAAGGGTGAGAAAGAATAACTGTACAGTGGAGAAACCTGACAAATAACTACCTCAGCCAAGTGATCAAGGTTAATAGCATCAGTGACAAGTCATGTTGACAGCACGTACCCTTGATGTGATATGGTGAGAAATGGGACTTTATCTCTGTGACCTTCCATCTAAGGACTCATAACCCAGTCTAATCATGAGAAAAACATCAGTCAAACCCTAATTGAGGGACATCCTACAAAATATGAGACCAGTGTTCCTCAAACTTGTCAAGGTCATTTAAAATAAGTAAAGTCTGAGAAACTGTCACAGCCTAAGGAGATATGTTGACTAAATGTAATGTAGTACCCTGGATCCTAGAACAAAAAAAGGACCTTAGATAAAAACTAAGGAAATAGTTTAAGGAACTAAGGAATGTAGTATGGGCTTATGTTAATAATAATATGTCAACATTTTTTATCAATTGTAATAAATGTACCATACTAATATTAGATGTTAATAGGGGAAACTGGGTGCAGGAAATAAGGGAAATAGGGGAAACCAGTATATGGGATCTCTCTGAACCATATTTGAAACAGTAATTTTTCTGTAATTCTAAGTGTTCTAAAAAATAAAGTCTATTAAAAATGTGTGTGTGTGTGTACCACTTGCAAATATAAATATTAAAGAAATATTTAAAGAGATCCAAATCATTAGCCCGCCTGTACTTACTTACACAAATGTCCATGGCAGTTCTTTTTCCCCTTCCCTTCACTTTCTTCCCTCACACAGGCCCTGAGTATTTTCCCCGAACTGCTGCCGTCTCCTTCTGATTAGTCTCTGTGCCTCAGTTTCTTCTCCCTCCTGACCCTGGACCCAGCAGTCACTTCATAATTCAGTTTTTTTCTGGTAGTTAATTTTCTGATTTAAAAATTCCCTAGAGGGCTTCCCTGGTGGCGCAGTGGTTGAGAGTCCGCCTGCCGATGCAGGGGACACAGGTTCGTGCCCCGGTCCGGGAAGATCCCACATGCCGCGGAGTGGCTGGGCCCGTGGATCATGGCCGCTGAGCCTGCGCGTCCGGAGCCTGTGCTCTGCGACAGGAGAGGCCACAGCGGTGAGAAGCCCGCGTACCATCAAAAAAAAAAAAAAAAAAAAATCCCTAGAGACCTCACCATTGCTCTCTGTATAGAGGGAATTCTTTCGGGCACTTAATGCCTCCCAGGATCTGGCTCAAAAGTTCTTATGAGCGCATTTCTATCATTCCTTTTATTAACCAATCCCTGTGCCAACTCAGAGGTTTTCAGACTTTAAAATATTTTAAGCGAGCAGAGCCTTGTTTTTCCTAAATAAAATGTTATGTAGAAACCCAAGTTACAAATCAAATAAAGACAAAACCTTGGTAGAGCTTGGGTCGAGATAACCTATTCAGTCCCCCTGCCTCAGGATCTGTTGAAAGTCACATGAATACTCCAGTTTCTGGGTCCGTGGCCTACTCACTAGTTCTAGTGCACTGAGCGCCACTGCTTTCTTCTTGAGTGATTTTATGTCCTTGTTTCTGCCAGTAGCTTAACCAAAAATGCCCTTCCTCTGCTTCTGTCACTGTTTGGTCCTGTTAAAATTATTCTTTTTCAAATACTACCTCTTCCAAGAGGACTTCTCAAATTTCCCTGACAGAATTTCTTTCTCACTCCCTTGGGGTTCTTGGCCCTTGACTTGAACTTCTGTTATGACATTTAATCCATACTGATCTGATCAGAATTATCTGATTATACTTATCATCCTCATTAGTCTGTAAGCCCCTTGAGGACAGGAGCTGTGGTTTTCATATCTGTGTGTTCCTCACAATGGGTAGCATGATGCCTGTGCTTAGCAGACTTTTGGTTATTGCCAACTAAAATAGAAGGTAGAGTGAAGAATGAATGTCTTGGATGTACTTTGAATTGGACTCATAATTCTGCTCTTTATTCTTAGCCTGCCTCTTACTCTTGATATCTGTTTTCTCCTTTCCCTCTCTTACTTTTTTTCCCACTCATGGATGCCTATCCGACAACTAAATTTGCCAGCTCCCTATGGCTTAGAGAGACCAATGGAGAAATGTATCTTAAAGGTTATTACACTGTGTCCCCCATTTCCTTATCCCATGCTCTTTACCCAAAGCCTAGTCCAGTACCTGGGACATCATAGGTTTCAACATGTGTTTGTTGGTTTATTGAATGCCTGAGGATGATTTAGAAAGAGGGAGTTTTCTTTTTAAGCCAAAGCTGATTGTGCTCTCAGCCTTTGTTGCTGTAGAGTCAGCTGCAGCTACCCATAGAGAGATTTCAGTGATTCTGAAAATGATCTCTGGCATTCCAGTCCAGATCTGGGGCTGCCAGCCTGGCTCTACAACTCAGCCCTCATATCTGTACAAACCTCTTATTTACACTGTGTTATTTAGCCTGGTTTTCCCCTTGAATGCTGTTCTTGATAATGATTTACAAATATTTATTCTCAATAAAAATGTTGGAGAGGAGTACAACGTGTGACTTATCCTAGACCCTGCAATCCTCTACAGATGGCCCTAAATGCAACCACAGTGGTTGGAACAGCACAGATCAGAGCAGGTGGCTCATTGTGAGAGTGTGCTTGCTTGGTGGATTTTTAAATGGTGATGGCTCTGGGTAAGGATGAGTAAGGTATTATTTTTGGCTTGAGGACCTACCTTTAACATCATATGAAGGTTGTAGCCTGAATTTCTAAAGTTGTTCACTTGTTTTTCCTACCACAACTTGAAAAACAGAATGCACTATCACACACACACACACACACACACAAATAAAGGTATTGAAAATGCTAATTTTTTGTTTTAAAATTACAAATACATTCATTGTAAAAGATTCGAATACAAAGATTTGAATAGTATACAAAATATACTGAACACAATGGGAGCATTTGCCCTCTCATACTTAGCTTCTTTCCCAAGTGGTAACTACACATCCAAGTTTGCTGGTCATCTTTTCAGCCAATTTTACACAGACATCTATATTTTCCTTTATTATTTTTTCTAATATGTACTATACCTAGATTAAACAATATGTATCAGTTAGGATTTAATTTTAACTGCAAGTTCAAAAATAAATCACTTAACCATTTAAGCACTTATTTTCACCAAATAATAAAAAGTCCAAAACTGCTAGGAAGATCTACAATGCCATGAGGAACCCAGGCTCTTTCTATCTTTCTAATTCTATCCTTAGTTGTAGCTTTTGCCCACACATGTCACCTCAAAGACTCCAAAATAGCTGCTACTGCAGCATTTTCTCACGTTCCATATGGAAGGAGGTAAAAGGGCAAAGAGCAGTGACTTTTCTTTGGTAATGACCCCTTGAAAACCACTGTGTGCCTGAGAGCCACATGGAGCTTGCAAACCGCAGCTAACGTGGACTCTTAGCACCTATGAGATGACGCCACTTTACCCCAATGGCAGTGCAAGTCCTATCAAAATGTAACAGCCAAAATGTAATAGTTACCTTCCTGTCTCTACTTTTACATTAGCTGATATCAGTAATTTGTTTCTCAATTCTTGTTCTTTCTGCTCCAGCCTCTTTCCTTCTTGAGGTAGCAGAAATTTATTTTACACTTTTATTTTGAAATAATTATAGATTCACAGGTGTTTACAACATACCCTTTACCCAGTCCTTCCCTATGGTTCCATCTTTCATAATTATACTATAATAGCAAAACCAGGAATTTGGCATTGGCACAATGTATGTGTATAGAGGTAGCAGATTTTTGCTTTCTTTATTGTTTTCTCCTTAAATGCTTCTTGTAAGACTCACAATTTCTTGTGATTAATGCTCAAATTGGGCTGACATTGTGCAGAAGACACAGTGACACCAAGTGTATTCTGTGCCAGTCTTTCTTGGGCACAAACTTTCCAAGATAAACATGTCTGCAACATCAGGAATCCTTTCTATGTAAACTTTGGCAAGAAAGTTAAAACACACACAGTGCATATAGGATATGTGATTTGCTTAGGAAAATCTCAAAATAAGATATTTGGTAAGCTTTAACATATTTTAATTGTTATCATAGTCAGCAACTATAGAACATAATAATATTACTTTATTTTACTTTATTGTGTTTACAAATCATTGTGGAATGCTTTGCATTTAACAATGTGTCTTTATATCTATTTTCTCATTTTATTTTCACTATTATGTTGAAAAGGAAATATTGTTTTTCCTATTTAACAAATATAAAACCATGGCAGCTTAGAGAGAGTAAAGAAAATGAGCAGAATGGGGGAGAAGACATTGAGTGCTATGATAAGGTTGTCCTACCCCAAATATCTACAAATTTACCAATTCTATTTTCATCTGAATATAAGCAATCTGGTTAAAAATTGAGATGTAGTTTAAGTGTGAAGCACCATGTAAAGCAGAGCAAGAAGGTGGCCATCTACAAACCAAGAAGAGAGCCCTGACAAGAGAGTTCTTACTACAACTCAACCATGTTTGCACCCTGATTTTAGACCTCCAGGCTCCAGAACTATTTTGTTGTTTAAACCACCCATTCTATGGTATTTTACTATGGCAGTCGAACCTAACTAAAACAATCTCTGAGGCTTTGGAATAGTTGTCTCCAAATTTCTATTCTTTAAAGCCCAATAAAAAGCTCATGAACTTACCTACTTACTGATGTCTATGATAGTCACAATTCTAAATATTCTTGTTTTCTTGGTTTGGGGGACACAGAAGAGTAGAGAGATAGGCATTCTGAGACCAGACCTCTAGCTGATACCATAACACCATTTGAAGTGACCCTAAATAAGTTGTTTTTAGAGAATAATAATAATATCAAATGAATAATTTGTTTCCATATTATTGGATTTACACCAAAAAGCCTAAAGAAAATATAATTACATTTTCTGGTCCTGTAGTATTTCTTATTAAGATTTAAGTTGTAATATGAGATGGATTCACCTAATTTTCAACATTCAGCACATTTTTTAAAATTTATTTTTTTCTAGTATAGTTGATTTACAATGTGTTAATTTCTGCTGTACAGCAAAGTGATTCAGTTACATATATATATATATATATATATTCTATTTCATACTTTCCATTATGGTTTATCACAGGATATTGAATATAGTTATCTGTGCTATACAGTAGGACCTTGTTGTTTATCCATTCTATGTATAATAGTTTGCATCCGCTAACCCAAGATTCCCAACCCATCCCCAATCCCCCTCCCCTTTGGCAACTGCAAGTCTGTTCCCTACGTCTGTCAACACATTTTTAATGTTCCATTACATTGGACAAGGAAATACACTTAGGATTTTAGAAGAACAAAAACTGAAGAAAATGCCTCTGCCACTAAATTGTTGGCCTTATGCCTTAGTCTTTTTTTTAATGCCTTAATCTTTTTACATTTAGGTTCCTTCATTTGTAAAATATAGATAATAACAGTATCTGTCCCACAGAGTCTTTGTGAGGACTAAATTAATTGTAAAGTAAGGCATGTAGAACAGTGCCTATCACTGAATTATATGTATTAACTATTATTAATAATGACCATTATATCCTCTTTGGATAATGTGAGGTAACAAAAAGAAATTTAGAAAATTAGAAATATCAAACAAATCAACTCAGAAATTTAGAAGGCAATAAAAATAGGGTATTGTCAGGCTTCCCTGGTGGCACAGTGGTTGAGAGTCTGCCTGCCTACGCAGGGGACACAGGTTCGTGCCCCGGTCCGGGAAGATCCCACATGCCGCGGAGCGGCTGGGCCCGTGAGCCATGGCTGCTGAGCCTGCGCGTCCGGAGCCTGTGCTCCGCAACGGGAGAGGCCACAACAGTGAGAGGCCCGCGTACCGCCAGGAAAAAAAAAAAAAAAAAGGTATTGTCAAATATTTAAAGAATAGATTCTAAGTGTTGTGAGGCCTGAAACTTATACAATTTGGGGACCCCTTCATCAGAAAATAAATACAAACTTACAAATATAAAATTAGGAATGGGGGGGTTTCCCTGGTGGTGCAGTGGTTAAAAATCCACCTGCCAATGCAGGGGATATGGGTTCGATCCCTGTTTCTGGAAGATCCCACATACTGCAGAACAACTAAGCTCGTGCACCACAACTACTGAGCCTGTGCTCTGGAGCCCGTGAGCCACAACTACTGAGCCCACATGCCTAGAGCCTGTGCTCTGCAACAAGAGAAGCCACTGCAATGAGAAGCCTGCACAACATAACGAAGAGTAGCCCCTGTGTGCTGCAACTAGAGAAAGCCCGCTCACAGCAATGAAGACCCAACACAGCCAAAAATAAATAAATAAAATAAATAAATTTAAAAAAATAAATAAAATTAGGAATGAAGGATGCTCACATTAGCACTGTTTGAAAAGACAAAACAAAATAAAGCATAGCTATGTGCCTCAGTAGGTGAATTGTTAAAAAAAAAAAAATAGTGGTACATTCATACAATAGAATACCAAAAAGTTGTTTAAAATAATGAGATATGGACTTCCCTCGTGGCGCAGTGGTTAAGAATCCACCTGCCAATGCAGGGGACATGGGTTTGAACCCTGATCCAGGAAGATCCCACGTGCTGCAGAGCAACTAAGTCCATGTGCCACGACTACTGAGCCTGCACTCTAGAGCCTGCGAGCCACAACTACTGAGCCTGTGTGCCACAAATACTGAAGCCTGCGTGCCTAGAGCCAGTGCCCTGCAACAAGAGAAGCCACCGCAATGAGAAGCCTGAGCACTGCAACGAACAGTAGCCACCGCTCGCGCAACTAGAGACAGCCCGCATGCAGCAACGGAGACCCAATGCAGCCAAAAGTATACAAATAAATTAATTAATTAAAAAAATAATGAGGTATGCATTAACATGGGAAAGACTGCAAGGTGTATTGTTAAGTGAGAAAAGCAAAATTCATTTTGGCAGATAGGCTAAGTTGCCTAGCTGATATTCATTGTTTCAATTTTCCTTACTAAGAGATCTTAGTAATCCTTAGTTGGGAGGCAATGTGCAATTTTTCTTTAAGGAAAATTAGGCAAATACCACAAAAAGGCCAAGCAAACTCACAGGGTAGACATTTGGGTGGAAAACTGATATAAATATCTTTCTCTCTGGAAAGGGCAAAGAAGTTTGATTCTCTTGAGTTGTGCTTTGTTTCCATCTGACTGTTTCCTCTTCCTGTAATCGTGCTGAAGCCAATGAACAGGACAAGAGGGTGCAAGTAAATTAGATAGAGGGAAGGACATCTCCATAGGTCATTCCTATTGATTCAGGAAGGGCAAGTTCATCTTAATGAAATTCTCAGTCTTATAGGCTGGAAGTAAGAGCTTTCCTTCTACTCCCATTGCGTTAAATTTCTTTCCATCTTACGTCCTGAAGAATATTTTGTCATCTTTTCTGGTTATTCTCTATTCTCTCCCCAAGTAAACTGTAAGCTCTTTTCAAAAAAATTTTTTTTCAAGACATTTAGAATGCTTTAATTTTTCCAGTTAACACCATTTGTATCAGTAACTGCAATATTGTAATTTTTAGCATCTCACATTACCTAGTCAGTAAAGATTTATTTTTGTGAGGGTACAAGTAAGAACAGGAAGACAGGAGACACAGAATGTCAGACTTCACACTTGTATCAAAAACTCAAAAATTAAAATTGTTTTCTTTGCAGCAAAACTTTACCACAAACTTCAGTGGTTTAGCTTTAATCCCATGATTCATCATCTACTGGATTGGGAGCTTGTGAAAAAGAAAATCTTGCTATGTTCAGGGTGCTCTTGCCCTGATGATTCTTTTCAGGATCATCAGATGCCAACACATTTCCTCTTGTTCTGTCACTGAAGCCAGGAACACATGTGCTCAAGGCACTTTCTTCCAACTGTGCAGAACACCCTGTTGAGCATCTGGCGGTACTTTCATTGGAGGCTGTGCTGTATGGTAATCTGAGCATCAAAATAGGAAATATCTCTGCCAGCGTTTCCACAATGACCAGTACACTGGGTTCAATGAACACATCATCAAAACCGATAACATATCAAACATTTTCAATATCTAGCCCTCTGGCAGCTACTGAAGTAGCTACAAAAACTGGGCGCTTTCCACAATGAAAATCCCCAAGAGTTTGCTCTCTTTCTCTCTGTTCCAGACCACCGTGAAGACGTATGGTTGCTGTTTTTTTCCTGACAAAGAAAAGTTACAATAAAATCTGCTTTCTTCTTAGTTTCAGCAAAAACTATAGTTTTTTTTTATCACCTATGTTTTGCAGAATTTCTACAAGTTTTTCTCTTTTTCAGTACTAGCCAGCTGGGAGAATGGTCTGCTGAACATCTCTACATGCTCTGCTCACTTATCCAACAGCCACAAACAAATAGTTTAAATTTTACAACTCCTCAGCCAAGCTTTGAATTTCCTCTGGGAAAACTGCACTGAGCAAAAGGGTTTGATGTTCCTTTGATTTCTGGGAAGGAAATAAGCTTCTTCATTTCTGGTCCAGAATCCATATCCAGCATGCAGTCAACTTCATCTAAAATTAAATATTTGAGTTATCTGAGACCAATGTTTTCTTTATCTGTGATATCCGTTCGTCTTCCAAGAGGAGCACATAATAATCATAGCCTTGTAATGTCTGGGTGAGAGCAAAAGGGGACACCATTCTTGGTTCAGGCACTCTTGCTAGGCAACGGACATACTTCTTTGCTTTTATCCTTACACATTCTTAGAGATAGGGATTATTATTTTCACTTTTCATACAATGAAACAGAGGCTCAGAGAGGTTAGATAATTTATCTTCTAAGTGGTAGAGGCAGGAAACCATCTGGGACTTTATGGACAATGCTAATCTGAGAATAAAAATGCTAATAGGAATCTTTATAAAATTGGTCTGCCTTTTGAAGCATTCCTGTCTCTTCTGCCAAAGAGAGGCTGCCCCAAACTTCCTATGAAGTGAACAGAGAAACACTGTGCTTCATTATATCTACATTAAGGATGGGCTTTAGCCAAAACTGAAAGGTAGGTGAGGTGAGACTCAAGGGCTTTTCTGTCTCTGCGCTTGGTAGCTCCCACTTAGCTCCATCCATGAGGTCACATCTGACCTGAGTCTGGGCCAACTTCCAGAATTAAACTCCACTTCCCTTAGTGCTGCAGTCTTAGCTGGTGGTCATGGAGGCAAAGTAATCTCAGAAGAGAAATGTCATGAGGAAGTTTAGTTTATAGAATTTGGAAACAAATACACTGGGTTCAAAAAACATAGGTCCTCCACTTATTAGTTCTGTCACTTTGGATTAGGTACTCATTCCAAAAATTTGGAATATGGAAATTGCCTCACATGGTTGGTATGAGGATTAGAGATGATGTAAATGAAGGGTAAGGCTCACAGTAGGTGCCATTAGATGTAGCTATGACTCAGAGCTTCTAGCTGAATTTTTGGTAGATACAAAGCCTTTACTTTTCCAACAAAAAAAAAAAATAGAAGAAAAATTTTAGAGATTGATGATCTTACTAAAGTCAAAACTATTTAATTAAATAATTTAGCTAAAATGAAAATAATAATAAATAATTTAGCTAAAATGAAAAAAATATGTACATTTGGAACTAGTCTTCAACTTGGGCTTACCCTGCCTGCTTTGGATTGTCACCCTGACTTACTCCTCTTTGGAGATTTTCTATTGGGAAAATAAGATTGGAGCAGCCTCTCTTTAGCAGATGTCCTTTTTGTTGGCACTGGGGTCCTGCTGGGAATAGGACACTGTCCAATGTCCATCTTCCTCCCCCAACTTGGAAACAAAGGGAAAACTCCCGTGGAAGTGTTGAGAGACAGTTCCCCATGGATCTCTCAGGTTTCTGCAAAATTTGTAAGCAGCACTAACTGCCCTTTCATTCTAGTTTATCTTCTCACAGATTTTGTAGAGGGAAAGAAAGCCTTGGAAGATAGAGTTGGTGTCTCCATGTGGAGCAAAGCACAGCCTTGCATATTGTCCGGTGTTTCCCTCTAGGGCTAAGGTTGACAGATTTGCTCTAAGGCCATAAATAGAGTCAGATTCTCTATGCTCAGGATTCCACTACCTGCTCTGCATCCACTTGGGCTCCCTCTGCCTCAACACCATGGGACTTGGGGAGTAAGGAGAACCAATCAACGTAAATCTCGTGCTGCTTGCTATGCTGTGATTAGTAAAGTCCATCATCTCTCATCCAGGATTCTCTTGTCTTCTGCCAGCATGAAACTGTGACAGGCAAACTTGTTAGCTTGAGAGTAGGTAAAAATTCACATCCTTTACAGTTCTTGATGCAGAGCATGTGAAAACACTGAAATGTACAGTTTTCAGGCCAGAGGACTCAGGAATCTTTTCTGATTAGGGAGTGCAGGTGGCTTAGAGAAACTGTTGCAAGAGAGGTAATACCTGAACTGCATTTTGAAAGATGAGTAGAAGTTGGCCAAGTGAGAAGGGCTAAGAGAATTCCAGGAAGAAGAAATGAGACATAGTTATGCATATGTTTGTGAGAAATTGGAATATTAGAGCTCAGATTGCAAGGGGATGGGTGTGGCAGGAGGTAATCTACAAAGCAGTTTGGGAATATATTGAGTAAAGAAAGAAGAAAAACTGATTTCTGGATTTTCTGCTCTGCTAAGCAGTCTCATGTGAACGGTCTCATTTTACTAGCACAGCAACTTTCTTAGGTTAGGTATTACTAAACTTTAAGGCTCAGAGAGTTTAAATAATTTCTTTTAGAATAATCAGCTAATAAATACTACAGCAATGATGTAAGACCAATGCTCTTTCCATACTGTCTTCAGCCAGTCAGTGAGTAGCGTTTGATTCTTACTCTGTAGGTAACATCAGGAACCATCTGAGTTTTTCCTTTGTTGTTGTTTTTCTGTTTCGCTTTTTCCTTTAGGTCAAGATGTCCTAATCAAGTCCATCATTTAGAAGCAGCATGAGGCTTTTGACAGGCGTAGTCTGGGAAGAGTGAGGCTAGTTACAAGATAACTGTAATGCTCCACTTGAGCATTTTTAAGGGGCCTGGAACTGGGTATATGGAGAAGACAGAATAATTAATGGAGTTTGGAAGTGTAGTATATATTTATTTAACTTTTTATTTTATGTTGGAGTATAGCCAATTAACAATGTTTTGATAGCTTCAGGTGCACAGCAAGGCAACTCAGCAATACATGTATCCAGGAAGTGTAGTATATTATAAAGGTGAAATGATTTAGAAAAAAGGCACAGAGGTTTATAGCTTGGATGACTAGATGATTTCAATTAACTGAAATAGGTGATTCTAGTTAAGGAATTTTGAGGGGCAACATTGTTAAGTTTATAAAATAAATGAGATGACAAACAGTAAATTTCTGATAGTGAAATCTCAGGCAGCTTTTGCTTTATGGAAGATAAGTTTTGGAATAAGAGATGTTCAGTTTTTCATTGAGTGGACAAATTATTGTTTCCATTGGTAATTACAGCCGAATAATTTAAATCATAAAACCCTGCAGATGTGAGACAGCATTTAACGAAGGTGTTTACCTTGCAGTAAGAAACAAAAACACACACAAAATGTTATCAAGTTGGTTGCCTGGACCTAAGATGGGGTCCTAGTCAGGGCTGAGACCCCTTGTCTCAGCCAGGGAAGTTCTTTTTCTGCTAGATTCGCACAGCCAATAACAAAACCAATGCTGAGACTGAAACAGCACAAGTTTTATTCAATGGCGAAAGAATGCAGAAGTGGAAACTTAATTCACAAATCAACTTCTCAACCCACTTGGGATGGAGGTACCATACGCATACGAGGGTCGAGGTAAAAGGGAGGGAATTGGAAAGAGTGGGAGGACTATTCATGCCTTATCTGAGAAAAGGGTTATGGTTTGAACCTGGAACTAATGCAACACTCCTTTTCAGTCCTCTTTTCCAGCTAAAGAGTGGGAGGACTATTCATGACTTATCTGAGAAAAGGGTTATGGTTTGAACCTGGAACTAATGCAACACTCCTTTTCAGTCCTCTTTTCCAGCTGTTGTCATGGCAACTGTCAACTGTCTTGGCACTGGTGTGTCATTTAGCATGCTAGTATATTACAGTGAGCATATAATGAGGATGAAGGTCTACTGGAAGTCAAATCTTCTGCCATCTTGGGCCTAGTTGGTTCTAACCAGTTCTTGTTTTTCTCTTTGCAGCTTCCTCCTGAAACTTAGATAAGAGCAATTGGTTTCCATTCAAGGGAGGGGAAGGAGGGGAAGGGGTATGATTAACAGGGCAACAGACTTGGTCACAAATAGACATTGTAAGAAGGATTAGAATGATAATTTACCCACTCAACCTTTTACTGTATTTCATTTAGTCTAATTAGTAATTTACTGAAATAATAATTTCTCTCCCCAACTAAATACTTTTGGCTCAAAACAGTGGACAGATTTTCTTCTTTTCTATACCCTCTCATCATTTCTCTCCAAAACCCCCTCCAAAAATTGAGTCCTGGAAAAGATTTGAAGCAAGGGTGCTCATGAGCAGGAAGAAGACCAACATTTCTTTAACTTTGGTGGTTAACTTTACTTATTTTTTATTCTTGTTTGTAAAAAGAAAGCCTGAATGATTCATACCATCTGTGGATTTAAGTGAATTCTTCTATTACTTTGAGAAAACATAGCTTTTCTTTGAAAATGAAAAAGAAAAGTTCTTTTACAAAACTTTTTCTCAAGTGAAAAGACTGTGTATATGTGCATAGCAAGTTTTAGATCACTGTTTAGTCAGAGCTCCAGTTAACTGGCTGATTCACCACCACCACTAATGCCAAGATAAAATTTCTCACTTAATGATTAGGACAACTGGCTGAATGTAAACCAATGCTCATTCATTCAGGTATATTGCCTAATAACTGACTCATTCTCAAGTGTTTTTTTTTTTTTTTGGTGGAAACACACACACACAAATACAAGCAAGAGAGAGATAAATAATAGCAAAATGGGAGCTGTTACATGGTAGAAGTGAACACTTGAAGGGGTGATTTCTTTATTTATCACTGTGCAATGCAATTTACACCTCAAATTACTGTACAGAAATATTCTAAATGACAGTTTGAATGTTTAAATATGAAAGTAAGGGTATTTCTTTTTACAAGTATGAAATTAGCCATGGTAATGTCACCGGTGGAAGGGTGAGTTCCTCAGTTCTTGTACTCTCGAGGGAAAGAATTCAGTTGAGAGACATAGAGCAGTTTTAAGTAGCAAGAGCTTTATTAAGCAAAAAGAAAGTACACTCCTGAGAAAGGATGAGAGCAGGCTGTCTGGAAACCAGAAGCAGCCCCACAATGGGGTAGGGTTGGGTTTTTTAGAATGGTGGTCCCTCCCAGTGTCCTGCATCATTTGACTGACAAGTTGATCGACAGCTTTAGGTTATATAACTTTTTTCCTAGTGCGCAGATGCTTACCCATAAGCACCAAAATGAAACTGACAGCAAAAACCACAATGCTGATTTATTACAAATATGGCATAATGAACCTCAGGTTACTTTGAGTCACCTTTTAGATCTTGGTGTGCCTGTGCCAATCTTTGCTAGTGGTTTTATCTTGCTTGGTCCTGATATGGCTGGAAACCTAGCAGTTGTTCTTGGCCACAAGAGGGAGGCTCTCTGGGTGTGTTCTGATCACAGTGTCCAGGTCGGGGAGGGAAAGATGACCCCATCCAGGATGGGGTGGGGCCTGCTTATGTCTGACTAGCTAACTAACATTTCCCCCTCAAAAGTTGGGACCCTAAAATCTTTGGGAAGATGGACTTCATCTCTCTCTGGCTGCTTCCCTCATTCATTCAGGTATATTGCCTAATAACTGACTCATTCTCAAGTGTTTTTTTTTTTTTTTTGGTGGAAACACACACACACAAATACAAGCAAGAGAGAGATAAATAATAGCAAAATGGGAGCTGTTACATGGTAGAAGTGAACACTTGAAGGGGTGATTTCTTTATTTATCACTGTGCAATGCAATTTACACCTCAAATTACTGTACAGAAATATTCTAAATGACAGTTTGAATGTTTAAATATGAAAGTAAGGGTATTTCTTTTTACAAGTATGAAATTAGCCATGGTAATGTCACCGGTGGAAGGGTGAGTTCCTCAGTTCTTGTACTCTCGAGGGAAAGAATTCAGTTGAGAGACATAGAGCAGTTTTAAGTAGCAAGAGCTTTATTAAGCAAAAAGAAAGTACACTCCTGAGAAAGGATGAGAGCAGGCTGTCTGGAAACCAGAAGCAGCCCTACAATGGGGTAGGGTTGGGTTTTTTAGAATGGTGGTCCCTCCCAGTGTCCTGCATCATTTGACTGACAAGTTGATCGACAGCTTTAGGTTATATAACTTTTTTCCTAGTGCGCAGATGCTTACCCATAAGCACCAAAATGAAACTGACAGCAAAAACCACAATGCTGATTTATTACAAATATGGCATAATGAACCTCAGGTTACTTTGAGTCACCTTTTAGATCTTGGTGTGCCTGTGCCAATCTTTGCTAGTGGTTTTATCTTGCTTGGTCCTGATATGGCTGGAAACCTAGCAGTTGTTCTTGGCCACAAGAGGGAGGCTCTCTGGGTGTGTTCTGATCACAGTGTCCAGGTCGGGGAGGGAAAGATGACCCCATCCAGGATGGGGTGGGGCCTGCTTATGTCTGACTAGCTAACTAACATTTCCCCCTCAAAAGTTGGGACCCTAAAATCTTTGGGAAGATGGACTTCATCTCTCTCTGGCTGCTTCCTGCTGAAAAGGGGCATAGAGGGGTTTAGGGTTCCTCCTCTTGCTGACTGTTGGGTTCCTGTCTACTTGTCCTGGGGGGTCAATCCAAAGGTCCCATGTAGAATAATTTTGTCTCTTGGGTATTGATGGGCTGATACCCTTAACTGAGGACCATCTGAAGTTTTATTGCCTGCCATATCCGAAGTTGCCCTGGGCTCTGTCCCCATGATGATGGTCCTTAATTTGGGAGCTGGCCAGAGCTGAGGGCCCCTTCATTTCAAGGCCATGGTTTGGTCAGGGGCCAACCCAAGGTCCCTTCGGACTTCGGAGCAGTCCCTCTTCCAATGGCCAAACTTGTAGTATTGGGGCATGGCTTATGGGGCCCCTTTGTCTCTGGGCAGTTTGTCTTCCAGTGTTCTGGTTTCCCACAATGATGACACTTGCTGGGGGGAGCCTCCTGGGAGCAACAGGGGGTTGGCTGTCAGACCTGTAATATTGCCAGTAGTTGAGCCTGCCTTTTAACTTTGTGTTTTTCTTTCTCCCTCCCCTTTTCCTCTCTGTCTCCATTGTAGAAGACAGAGGAGGCTGCCCTAAGGAGCTCTGTGGAGGTGGTATTTGTTCCCAAGGCCATCTTTTGTATTTTCCTCCTTATATCTGAGGCAGCCTGAGTGATGAAGTGGTCATTTAAAACCGGTTTCCCTGCCTCTGAGTCAGGATCCAAATTAGTGTATTTTATGAGCACTTCTCTCAATCACTCAGAAAATGGAGAGATTTTCTTGTGGTCCTTGGTCATAAGTGGCCAGGTGCCCATAATTAACATGTTTTAGTTAACAATTATACTGCTTACGGTTAGTTTCCATTGTTCATTGTTTATTCCCTCAACTGGGCAGAAGAGAAAGTAGTCCCTTCAGGTTAACTCAAAGGTCAGGGTTAATTGCCTGAACTTGTCTAGGTATTTTTCAGGGTCATCTGAAAACTTCCCTAGATCTTGTTTTATCTGAGTGAGATCCTGCATGGAAATTGGAACTCTGACTTTTATGGGAAGCCCGGCAGGCCCTATTACCTCCTGGAGTGGACAAAGTTTTGAGGAGTTATGGGATCCCGGGTAAGAGGGCAAAGCATCAGGGGGTCCAACATTGGGTATAGTGAAGAAGGGTCTGATGATGTTGAACCTCCTTCTTTTCCCCAGAAGGGAGTTCCTGTAGACAGGGCTTATTGGCTGGCTGATGATTGTATCATCAGGAGAGGGGGAGGGAACTTTGGTAGACAAATTAAGCATTGCCAAGACAGCAGAGTTTACCCAGCAAGTCTTGCAGTGTTTGGGGTTTTCCCTCAAGGCAAAGAAGACTTGGACATAAGGGTCCTTGCTCTACTTGCCCATCTTTTGACAAAGCGGTCAAGTTGGAGAATGGTATTGTAATTTAAACTCCCATTTTCAGGCCAGATGTCTCCCTCTCCTAGCTTATATTAGGGCCATGCTGTGTTGCAAAAGAAAATTAATTGTTCCCTCTTTAAGGTTTAGGGATCAAATTTAGCCAGATTCTTTAGAATACATCCTAAGGGTGAATCTTGAGGGATGGACAGTCGATTGCCCATCTGAAAGAGAAAAGATGAATGTGCATAGGGGTCTTGAGGAGTCCCTCAAGTCCCTTATGGCCTTTTGTGGGTGAGACATCCCTCACTGCTGATCCTGCCGGGCAGAACACATTTCAGTTCTCACCCCGGAGCTACTGTCTAGTGCACCTTACCACATGCCCCATCCTGAAGTTATTGTGGCTTCCCTGAGTCCTTTCTCTGGGTACTTTCCCTGTATGCCTTATGTCCAATCATCAAAGGTCCCAGATTGGGATGTAGTCCCTGGGATTTAGCATTTTTCCAATTTCATCCTCTCCTCAAGTCCTGTTGACCCTGTTTAAGGATGATCTTAAGGAACAGCAAGGAACTATCTTCAAAGTGAGTCTTAGTAAATACAGACCTTAATTAATGAAACTAGGATTTAATAGTTAGTGAAACATAACTCTCTCTCTCTCTTTTTTTTTTTTTTAATTACCCTCATCTCCATCAAACACAGCCATGACTAATTTGTTTTCAAAATAAGTTTGGTCCATTGACCACATAGGCTCTTCCATACTGACTCCAGTGTAACTTCTCAGGAGTCTCAGATTAAATTCCCAAAAGGCATCTCAAGGCTAAGAAAGCCATGCCAAAGGCTTGCCATCAGATTTTGCCTAGGTGAATTTCTCTCTTCTAGAGGTCCCCAAAATATTTAGAGATTCCTGTACATGTCAGGAGACAGTCTTTTTATTTACCTGATAAGGCTGTTTATAACCCAATGGTCTCCAGTTTTTGGAGGGACCAGGCAGAGAGAAAAGAAAAATGTTTTAATTTTACCCACAGGGGTATATTACCAAATTGTTGTTAATCATAAGTAGCTTGAGGAGAAGGGCTTTTCTAGATCACAAAAACAAAGATTAGAAACTGGTACTATGTAAGACAAAAGTCATAAAAATTATAATCATGTTTAGCAGTTCATTTAATCCCATGTAATTAATTTTTGTTCTGTTTGAGTCCAGGTTTTCCATTAGTTTTGTTGACCTTGTCTGATGATTGAGGATGATAGTTACAGTGATAATTTTAAGAAGTTTGTGAGATTTCTGTTAAGGATTGTACGATTTGTCCAGTGAACTGGGTGCCTTGATCACTGAGATTGTAGAAAGTATACCCCAGATGGAAAACACATTTTCTAACCATTTCCTTTTCATTGTGAGGGCATTCGCCTTGCAGCCAGGGAAGGCTTTAACCCATCAAATAAAAAAATGAGGTTTGCCAGGGAGCTGGGAAAAGCCAAGTGGCCATCTTGGATTTCCCATAGCCCTGACTGTTTTATTTATAGTTATTGTTTACCCGTTTAAATCCTGTGATTTAGGTGTAGACTGTTGCTATGCTACAAGGACAACAGGAGGGCGAAAGTCTGACAATGATGAGCTAAACTTTTCATAGAAGTGGCCAAGAGATCTTTGTTCTCTTAACAGAGAGAGAAAAAAAAAATCAAATTCCAGTGTTATATTAGCTTACTATTAACAACAAAATTCGATTACCTAATTAAATTCAGTCTAGTCTTAATCCTGACAATTTACAGAATTCTTTTCTCAAAGTTCCTTTTTCACAAACCTTTTATCACCTTCTGGATCCATATTAATTTGTCCCATCTTTTCCCCATACCTAAGTAACCAGCCCTAGGGCAAAATTATTCTCCTTTTTTCCTCAACAAAAATATATGTCCAGTCTTTATACCTTCTCTTCCCTTCAACATATCCTACTTGTTTTACACACTGAAATACTTCCCTTATCACTTTAGCAGCTTTAATTATTATAATTTTTAACCTTTAAAAGACCTTGACAAAACCAAGAAACAAATCATTGAATTGTTATATTAACATTTTCTGATTGGCAAACTTAAGATACTTAAGATTTCTATTGGTCCTTGGCAAGTCAAGTTTTAAATTACGTACCCCCTTTTTCGAAATTTGCCTTTTACAAAGATGGGGGAGATAAGGGTTCCTGGAAAAGACCAGGTAGGACATTTGCATTTCAAAGACATAGGAAGAGAAAGGCAAGTTCCTCCTAGGAGGATGTCTGTTTGTTTCTTTAAGGCCAGAATAAAAGCTTTGCTTTTTTTCCCTCAATACTTACAAGCCTCTTAAAATAAGTAGGGGAGGTTTGGGGAGTGGTAAAGTGTTGGTGAACTTTGGATTAGTCAAGGAAACAAACAAGAGCCAGTGGGAGAAAAAGCTACCAGAATCCCAGGGCCTAAGTTCTTCAGAGGGGGAGGGAGGAGACCTAGGCCCTGAGCCAACTAAATGGATTACCTTTATCACTGAAACAAAAGAAAGAGAAGCAAGTAGAGGTAGGGCTGGAGTGCCACAAGGCAGTGATAACAATACAAGGCAAAAGTTCCCCTCAGGATATGGTCCTTGTGCTTTTGAAGAGGGCTACCTCTCCACAGAAGTGAAAAAGGCAACATCCAACCTGCTGGCAAAGGTGGCCAGGAGGCTCAAGGATCAATAGATAGTCTAAGAAGTTAGAAGAGAATGAGGATATAAGAGAAATCCAGGACAGGAGGGAAGGTATGAAGTCATGACGCTTCCCAAGAGAGATTCGTAAGCCTGCTGAGAAAGGTGCTTGACCACTAAGGGCTGGGTTGCAAATCTAGAGGAGGATGCACAGAGTCCCCCAGATTGGGCCACCAATGCAGTTCCAGTATCCTGGAACCACACTGGGACTAAGAACAAGTAGTGATTCCTAAAACTTTGCCACTGTGCACTGGTGTTGAATTGAATCTCGGAGACAGAGTTTTGGGTGAAGTAGAAAAGAATAGCTTTATTGCTTTGCCAGGCAAAGGGGGACACAGGGAGCTCATGCCCTTCAAAACTGCGTGTCCCCACCTGGGAGGATTTGGTGAGGAGTTTTATAGCAGTGGTTCAAGGGTGGGGTTGCTGATAACAATCAGAGTGTGTGCAGGGCCTGCACTCCTTTAATCTGGCCTCAGGTAGTCTCCTAATGAGCTTTTCTGGTTCCTTTAATCTGGCCTCAGGTGGTCTTCTTTGGAATGAAGAATGCTAACAACTTCCATTTGCTGGGGGGTTTTAGTTCTGTAAAGAGCTCAAAGATATTGTTATGTGTATCCCTTGAGGTGGAACCAGGACCAGACCCCAAGACTGCTCTATTGTTTCCTGGCTGCTCCTCCCTTATCTCTTCATTCCCTCCCTTCCCTGATTAGCGACTGTTTGAAAGGCTTCCGTACCCAGGAGCCCCACTGGGTCCTTCTTGGTTTCGGTAGGGAAGGGACCGTACCCAGGAGCCCCACTGGGTCCTTCTTGGTTTCGGTAGGGAAGGGGAATTGGGCTCGAGCAGCCACAGAGGGGAAACTCACCTGACCAAGTTGCCAATTATTTGCTGCATGTTAATTTGGATGTCTGGTGGTCATCTTGGTGGATCTTCTTGAGTCCAAAGAGATAGAGTGATAGAGGAGAAGGAGAAAGATCAAGGGGAGAAAAGCCTTGGCCTCAGTGGGCTCCTTCATGGTTGGAAATTGTATTTCCACCAGGTCCCAAGGACAGTGTCAGCTGCCACCCGAGTGTTATTTGGATCTGCACGGCCTGGGGGATACCCTTGCCACCCTTAATTGGGGATAGCCATAACACAGTAAGTGGGCTGAGATTGTGCCCACAATTGGAATGCAAACAAAGCAGAGACTGAGAGCAAGCAAGTTCTCATGAGAGAGAGAGAGTGAAGTCAGGTGAGACATGCAGTTTACCTTGGCAGCAATCTGAGTCACAGCACCAAATATGTCACTGGCAGAACGGTGATTTCCTCACTTCTTGTACTCTCGAGAGAAAAATTCAGATGAGAGGCATAGAGCAGTTTTAAGTAGCAAGAGTTTTATTAAGCAAAGCGAAAGTATGCTCCTGAGAAAGGATGAGAGTGGGCTGTCTGGAAACCAAAAGCAACCCCGCAATGGGGTAAGTTTGGGTTTTTTAGAGTGGTTGTCCCTCCCTGTGTCCTGCATCATTTGACTGACAAGTTGATCGACAGCTTTAGGTTATATCAGTTTTCTCCTAGTGTGCAGCTTCTTACCTATAAACGCCCAAGTGTAACCCGAGCGGGGTTGGGTAGGGAGGAGGGAACCACAATGCTAATTTATTACAAATATGGCATAATGAACCCTGGTTACTTTGAGTCACCTTTTAGGTCTTGGTGCGCCTGTGCTAACCTGTGCTGGCGGTTTTGTCTTGCTTGGCCCTGCTGTGGCTGGAAACCTAGCTGTGGTCCTTGGCCACAGGAGGGAGGATCTCTGGGTGTGTTCTGGTCACCAGTGTCCTGGTGGGGGAGGGAAAGATGACCCTGTCCAGGATGGGGGGGGACCCACTCATGACTGGCCAGCTACCTAACAGTAATACTTCTATTGGAATTTGAAATACAATTTTTTGAAACTTTGCTTTTAAATAGTGGGAGGCTCCAGCCAGAGCCAAAATCAGGTTCAACCAATGACTTTTATTTCTGCTAAATAAGTTATCTAAAATTTCTTTGAATAAAGGAAAGTGTAAACAACAGATGTGATAGGCAGTTTTTTAAATGCATGTTTTTCACATGTTCTGCTATTATTTTATTAGTCCTGTATGTCAAACTCCTTTGGACTCCACAAAGTATTCTCCCAGAATATTGTAACTATATATAATGTTTTAGCAATGGAATCATGGTTTATTAAATGATTTTGGTAAATAATTACTCTATGAATCATTAAAATTGACTGTTAGCACTAACTTTTAGCTGAGTTCCAGGCAGATTTAGATAAGAAATGTTTGGCTATGTACTCATTTAGAGTGCAGTCAATAATAAAGTATACAACTTCCAGTTTGATGTGTTTAAAGCTTGGTTTCATAGGAAACCAAGATATTTGTTTGCTAAAAATGCTATTGCAGTAATCAAAAGTTTGATCTGCAAACATAAAGGCTCTAGAAGTTGAGGTGAATTTTCCTCTCTAGGGCAGGGTTCGTCAGGCCCTGATCCTCATAATGTTTTATAAAGAACCAAATGGCAAATCTTTTCAGCTTTGAGAGCTGTATGGTTTTGGTCACAACTACACAACTCTACTACTGTAGTGTGAAAACAGCCATAGACAAGACATAAATGACTGAGCATGGCTATGTTTCAATAAAACTTTATTTATAAAATCAGGTTATAGACTGGGTTGACTGAAAAAAAAATGCACAGCTTAAAAGTTGAGAGTTATGTTTTATTCGGATGACATTCTTAGGACTTCAAGCCCAGGAGGCAGCATCTCAAGTAACCCTGAGAAAACTTCTCCCAGGAGATGAGGGGGGAAGCCAGGATATATAGGAGTTTTGCAACAAAGGGCAGGTAGTCTGAACATCAAAAGATTATTGTTAATTAAAGAAAGCCAGATATTTCAAGTTAAGGAATTTAGCGCTTTTCTATGTATGGGAAGATGCAAGAGTCCAGGGCTCACTGAAATCATTCCTTTGATATGCACCCCAGCTATCTGGGGCCAATATCCTGTGTTTTCACATCCTGAGTTTCCTCAAGCTGCACCCTTGGGGGTGGCTGCAGTCTGATGACTGGTAGATGGCAGGTATCCTTTGTTTCCTTCCTGAGTTCCCTTGGGGCTCACCGTCATGGGCGGCTGCAATTGCTTATGACTGTGACATCCTGTGTTTACTGATATGGCAGGCAATATTTTATTTCTCACCTGTATTTGGCCAGTGAGCTATAGATTCTGTCAGGGAGGAAGAAATCTTCCTCTACCCTTCTAGGTTCTTCTAGGCTGTCCTATGAATTTAATTGACTTGAGACAAGATTAACAGGAGAAAATCAAACAAAAGTTTAATGAGATGTATGCATAGGAGAAACCCAGGAAAACTGAATAACTTATCAAAATGGCAGAAACCTTCACATTATATACCATCTTTAGCTAAAGACAGAAGAGGATTTGGCATGTAGAGTTTTGGGACTTCAAACGGGAGGAAGGCAACTGACATGAAGATGAAAAGGCAAATGTTTGGTAAACAACTGTTTGCTGGGCCATGCAGAGACAATGGGACACAGAGTGGACTCTGATCTTTAGCCCTCGCTTAGAGTTGCCCCCCACCACCCCTATAGCCCGTGTTCTTTGCAGATATTTCTGGCGATAGCTCTATTCCCTTTATCCAGATTCTTTAGGCAGAGAGAGAGGTAAAAGGAATGACTTCCTGAGTCTTCTGTTTCTTGATTGTTTCAGCTTAAATTAATCCACATGCCAAAGAGACATTTTAGGGTGGCAAATTTTGCTCCCCTACAATTGTCAACCACTAGTTTAAATTATTCTTGTATTTGCATTCAAGCCCCCATTCTCCAGAACCTAGTATAATGCTTCAAAGGACATAATTAAGATTTGTTGAATGAAGAAATGAATTGTTAAAATAGAATAATGAATGGGGCTTCCCTGGTGGCGCAGTGTTTGAGAGTCTGCTGGCAATACAGGGGACACGGGTTCGTGCCCCGGTCCGGGAAGATCCCACATGCTGCGGAGCAGCTGGGCCCGTGAGCCATGGCCGCTGAGCCTGCGCGTCCGGAGCCTGTGCTCCGCAACGGGAGAGGCCACAACAGTGAGAGGCCTGCGTACCGAAAAAAAAAAAAAGAATAATGAAATAAATATACAAATTCATTTACAAGTTTAACAAGTATATATTCAGTATCAGACACAGGACACAATTCTAGGCTCTAGAGGTACCACAGTAGACTAAACAGGTCAAAAAATAAAATCCCTGCCCTTACAGAAATTACATTCCAGAGGAGCAAGAGACAACACACAAGATAAATAAAAAAGTGTGTGGTATGTCAGAGGTAAATAGCAAGTAATAAAGAAATAAAGAAGGCATGGGGAATAGGGCTTGACAGAATTGCCATTTTAGATTAGGTAGGGAAGGAAAGCTTTCTATAAAGGATAAATTTGAGTAAAAGCCAGAAGGAAGTGGGAGAAACATGTTCCAAAAATAAGGAAGAGTAAATGCAAAGGATCTTAAAACTGTATTCGTATTTAAAGGTGTCAGTTCTTCTATATTTTCTTTATATTTTAAACAAAACACTTTTTCCAAATAAGATATTATTAACATGTAATGAAATGCACCCATTTTAAGTGTAATGAAGGCAGTTAATGACGTCATGGGATCCATTAGTTCTTGAGTGTTTGGTCCCTCAAAAATAAATACTATCCTAAAATAGCCAAAGAATCTATTCAGAAAAATAAAGCGTAATCCAAATAAATGAAAAGAGAATTTCTTACACACATTTTATACTGGGTAACTATTTAGTATGATGGGGTTCAAGGCAGGCTACCCCAGGATGTGCCACTTTGTCATGTGGATTATTTTGAGCTGAAGACAGCCAAGGCCTAACAGACTCAAGAAGAGCTTTTCACCTCCCATTCAACTGCCTAAAAGAATTTTAGACAGAGGGCCTGCTCCGGGAATAGGGCTGTCACCAGAGGATAATTACAAAGAGAATGGGCTAGGTATAGGAAGAAGTGGGGAGCTCTGCAGGGCTTGTTTCTTCAAGGTCCTCTCTGTCCTCAGTGTCTCTACATGGCATGACAAAAATTTGTTGGCTAAACATCTGCTCTTCCCACCTTCCTGTGAACTCTGTTGTTTGCCTTTGAAGCCCCAGACCCCTACCCTTTTCTTCTTAGCTCAGGATGGCAAATAAGCTTCAATTGCCTGACTGTCTTTGAGCTTCTCATGTCTATGTGAGGCTACCGTAGGTACAAAATTAAATTTGTTTTTCTCCTGTTAATCTCTCTTATGTCAATTTAATTATTAGACCAGCCAAAAGAACCTTGAAGGGCAGAGGAAAAATTTTCTTCTGCTGCAGTAAGAACATCAGTTTGATACAATTCATTGGCTCAATGACTAAAAAATGACTTGTCTAGTTTCCATATTTTAGGTCAGCTAGTGATTGCCATTATAATTCTCATAATATGCTTAATCCTTGATTTCTTGAGGTAATCCTTTAGACAACTATGTTGTTATGTATACAGTAGACCCTCCCTCTTCACGTATCTAGTGAGCACTTGAAATGTGTCTGATGATGTACTCTAAGTGCCAAATTCACATTAGATTTCAAAGATTTAGAGAAAAAAATATGAAATAATTTATTCATAACTTTTATATTGATCATATGGTAATATTTTGGATATATTGGGCTAAATAAAATATATCACTAAAATCAATTTTATCAGTTTCTTTTTACTTTTTAATGTGGCTACTAGAAAATTTAAATTTATAGCATTAGCTATCACCTCCATCAACTTACATATCATCTTTGTGTGTGTGTGTGTGTGTGTGTGTGGTGAGAACATTTTATTTTCATTTTACCCGTGAAGAAGCTATGGCTTAAAGAGGCGAAATAACATGGATAGCAAACAATAGATTTTAAACATCTACCCATTTCAGTAAGTTTAGGAAGTATAACATTTAACCTCTATACTATTTTCCTTCAATGTGAGGGGGAAATGCTAAAGACAGGGTGGGGAAGAAACCTCTTCTCAGTACTCAGGAAAACATACCTCAAGCATGTTATTGATCATTAAAGTGAAGTATCCAATCTGATGATTTGAAAGAACATATCTTCTTATGTTATTATTATGTGTTTGAATAGATATGTTTCATTGCTTACAGTACTCAGTGTGGTATAACTCACTAACCCCTGTTGTTAGAGGGCAGCAGCAAATTGTCAATGATTCAAATAATTCGTGCTTGTCAGGATTTGAGGGAATGCGCTACATAAACCATCCCAGATATTGTAATCATGAGTAAAACTTTAAAAGGAAACATTTTAATATTTTCCTCTGAGTTGATTATTGTTAAACACTTGTATAAAATGTGTATCACTGTACACTAAGATAAAATTGCTGTGCTTCCAGTTATTTCTTCCTTCTTAGTACTTTTTGATCTATTTTTACTTTTCATCCCTACTCATATTTTGAGTAAGAGAACATTTTCATATCTCAAGTCACTTCTTCTTTTATGCTATTTCTGATCTGTTTTGCTTTTCTTCACATACTTATGTGTATGAGTAAGCTGACACTGCCATTTTTTAAGCTATTTCTTCTTTTTTTCTTGTCCTGTGCATTTGCTTTACTTTTCAATTAACATTCACAGAAATCCAGAGGAAAGTAATAATAATTTGGAAGACAGTGTGAAACATGGAAACATGGAGAATTATGTATTTTCATCCCACATCCTTCCAAAATAGATTTAAGGTGTCTTTCAGAAGTACATAGTAGAAGATGAAGAACAACAATGGGTCAGAAGAAACTATGGAAAATGCACATGAGAGGGAAACAGATGGAAAATAGAAGAGGGAGGGCAAAAAATGTAGACCATTAAATTAAAAGTGCAGAAGAAAGAGTATGGGGAATAGGCAATATTTAAGGAAATGCCTGATAATTTCTTAGAATTGATGGAAATGTCAGTATGCAAATTCAGAGGCAAAAACATCCAAAGCAAAGCAAATAAAAAGAAATCCACACCTAGAAATATAGTAGTGAAGTTGCTGAAAGCAAAAAATGAAGAGAAAAATCTCGTAATCAGCCAGAAAAATAAGATGAATTGTCTTCAAAAGATTAAATGTAACATTAAAAACTGATTTCTCAACAGGCAGAGTGAAAGTCAAAAGATAATGTAATGTCATCTACAGTATAATAACTGAGGTAGCCAACAGAAGATCCACACTATAGGAAATTATAAAATATAAAAAAGATGTGCTTCAAGCAGAAGGAAAATAATTCCAGATTAAGTCAGAAATGAGCAAAGAATGAAGAACAAACACTGTGGTACAGATGTAAGAAAATACAAATAATATTGGTAGTATAAAATTATAACTGTAATGTATCATGGTGCTTAAATACCATGATGATACAGAGAGAATTAATGTTAGCATATAAGGGAATGAGTGGGACAAATGAAGTTAAAGCATTCTAATGTCATTGTATTATCCAGAATGAAGGTAAAGTAATTGATAAAAACAGGCATTAATAAGTTACCTGTAAATATTTTTATTTGTGGAGCAAAATTATTGAAAGAAAGAAAATAGAATACATAATTTATAAACTAGTAAGCAAAATAATAATAATAATAATAATAATAATAATAAAATCCAAAAGAAGGAAATAAAAGCAAAAAGAAAGAGAATAGATGGAATATAAAGAAAGCAAAAAATATAATGGTAAATTCATACCCATATATATCAGTTAGTACACTTAGTGTAAATGAATGAAATATTTGAGTTATGAGACAAACATGTCAGGCTGGATTAAAAAACCAAAAAATATATATGCTACTTACCTTAGATACATACAACTCATAAAAATACAGATATCTTAAAAGTATGGAAAATGACTAATTATAACAAAAAAGCTACATAGCTATCTTAATACTTCATAAAAAAAGACTTTAAGAGAAAATAATTATTAGAGTTAAAAAATCCTTTATAATACTAAAAGATTCAATTTACCAGAGAGATAAAGTTGTATTAAATCTATATGCAGTCAATGACATAGCCTCAAAATATGTAAAACCAAGATTGAGAATTCTACAAGGAGACTCGAAGAGAAATACTGAAATCCACAATCATTATGGGAGATTTTGACACAGTTCTCTCAGTATATGGGAGAGAAAAAAAAAAAGGAAAACACAAAAATTCAGTAAGTAAGCTTAAGGAATATTTAAACAACATATTTAACAAATTTCCTTAAGTGAGTACACATTAGAAAACTCACCCAACAATTGCACATTACACATTACACTTTCTTTTTTTTTGAGGTACGCGGGCCTCTCACTGTTGTGGCCTCTTCCGCTGTGGAGCTCCCGTTGTGGAGCGCAGGCTCAGTGGCCATGGCTCACGGGCCCAGCTGCTCCGCGGCATGTGGGATCTTCCCAGACTGGGGCACGAACCCGTGTCCCCTGCATCGGCAGGCAGACTCTAAACCACTGCGCCACCAGGGAAGCCCTACACTTTCCTTTAAAGCACAAAACTTACACAGAAAAGTCCACATACATTTAAAAGACTTAAATCATATAGAATATATTCTCTGAAGTTAAAATAGAAATCGGTAACAAAATGGTAACTAAAATATCACCTTATATTTAAAAATTAGAAAATCTCTTCTAATTCATAGATTCAATTTAAAAATCCACAGAATAATAAAAACATTTTAATTTAATATAACAATATTACATATCAACACTTGTAGGCTTTTACTAAAACATCACTTAGAATGATAACCATAGCTTTACATGTATGAGTTAGAAGAAAAGAGACTAAAAATTAATGAGCAATGCCTTCATGTGAGGAAATTAGAAAAAGAATTTAAAAATAAAACCAAAGAGTTTTGTAATGGTGGAGGAGCTTGTATGGGGCTAATCCTAACACAGATAACAATTATAAGCTATAGACAAAATTTAAAAGGTATGTATTGATGTCACTGGAGTGTGACTAAAATCGAGTATGACCCTTGAAAGAAGGTAATTATTCTGGGTGAGATTCTAAAATACATGACTTTTGGACTTAGGGCACAAGGTAGTTAAGAACTCAGGCCGTTTATTAGCTTGACAAGTCAGAGGATGGACATCAAGGCTACTAAAGTGGCTGGAAAGAGAGAGGAGAATTTTGGGGAAGAAGAGATCCACAGGTTGTGCAGCCCAAAATCAGGTATATAAACTCAATGAGAATTCTTAGGTGATCCCTGGAGTGCACAGACAAAGTAGAGGCTCATGCAGCCCAGACCAAAATAAATAAAGACAACAGCTGAGTAGTGATTTTTAGTTGATGTGGATGTAGGGCACAGAGTTTGGAGCTTAAGACAGCCAAGTTAACTGCTTGCCAAAACAAAACTCTGCAATTTTCCAAAACAAAAAGAATGAGTCCAAAATGTATCCTCTACAACATCCAATATATAATAAAAAACTACAAATCATATGTATAAACACAAAAATACGAACCACAGTCAAAAGAAAATGTAGTCAAAAGAAACTGATCCTGCTGGAATTAGTAGACAAGAACATTAAAACATTTATCAAAAGTATGTTCAAGGAAATAAGGAAAAATATGTCTATAATTATTGAACAGATAGAGAATTTCAGCAGAGAAAACTCCACTAAAGGACCAACGTTCTGGATCTAAAGTTACAATACAAAAATGAAAACTTTATGGAATGAGCTTAAAAAAATATTGGAAACAAAAGAAGAAATGCCCAATGAATTTGAAAATAGAGCAATAGAAATTATCCAAACTGGAAAATAGAAGAAAAAATATTGTGCCAAAAATAAACCAGGCCTCAAGGACCTATGGGAAGTTAAAATGCTGTCTAACATAAATGTAACTGGAGTCCTAAAAGAAGAAAAGAAATAGAAAATGAAACAAAAAAAATTAAACAAATAATGAACTTACGTATATAATGAACTCAGCTCATCTCAAGCAGGATAAATAGAAAGAAAATCATGCACATCATAGTCAAACTGTTGAAGAGGAAGAACAAAGAGAAAATCTTGAAAGCATACAAAGGAAAGCAATACATTAAATACAGGAGAAGATTGATATAAGTGACAGATAACTTCTGACCAGAAACAGTAGATGTCAGAAAAAAATGGGACTTCTTTAAAATGTGCAAGAAAAAAAGTGTGAACCCTGAAACTATATCCAGTGAAAATATTCTTCAAAAATGAAAAAAAAAAGACATTTTCAGATAAACAAAAACTGAGAGACTTTGACATCAGTAGATATACACTACAAAGATTGCTAAGGGAATATTTTAAGACTGAGGGAAACCAGATAGAAACTTGAAAGATATAAAAAGCAACAGAAGTATTAAATATGTGGAGCAATGTAAATTATTATATATTCTTTCTTAATCTGTTTAATCTTCTTAATCTGTTTAAAAGATATGAGCATTTAAAGCATTGTATATTAGGGATGGTATAGGTAATATATATACCATAAATACAACATATTTTATGATAGCTAGCAAAGGAATAGGAGAGAGAATAAAGAAAAATTTGTTAATATATATGCAATTATATTCATCCTGACATAAGAAATATTCATAACATCTCAATTCCTCATTATTGTAATTTTGGTTGGTTATAGTTTATTGTCTTGTGAGAGGTGACCCAAGCTCTCATCCCTGAAGGGTTGTTCCATTAGCATTTATGCCTGTAATGGGTGTTTGAATTTTCCCTTAATTTGCACCACAAAATATGGAAGTATTAAGAGTAGATCCAGAGAATTTCTGCATTCCAGACACAGTTTCTCCTGCCCTTGTTGTGTGATAGCAACCTGTCGTCATTTCTTCAGTCAGGATCAATTACCCTAGCCAGCAAATAACCCCTTCTTGACCCGTTGGTTCATTAACAAGAGTATTCTAAATCCACCAGGTGGCAATATCATCTCCTAGTTTAATGGAATCCATATTACCTTTCTTGGTAGAAGAAACATTATGTCTTTGTGAATTAAGACCTCTAAACAAGCAGAGTCTAGAGCTGTGAGGACAGCAAACCACTCCCGTGTCTAGTCTTAACTCTAAGCCTCTTAAATCCTGGCAATGAGAGGAAAAAGGACAAAAATGGTGATTGATTCAGAAAATATGCTCTATTATGGAGGACATTACTACAGCCCCTCAAGTGTTTCCTCCAAGCTGGCACCACAGTTCAGTTTTTAAGATATCTCACTGTTGACACAGGTCATCTGTTTAGAGTGACAAGGAACATGGTAAATTTCCTAAGCATGAGCTGATTGCCATACTTCAATTGCTGAAATACGAGTTCCATGGTTAGAAACAATTCTGTGTGGAATAACATGGCAGTAAAGAAGACATTCTGTGGGATTATGGTTGGTGGTTTTGGCAGAAGTAATATGGTCAGGGAAGGCAAATCCTTTTCAGAGTAAATATCTACTCCACTGAGAGCAAAGTGTTGTCCTTTTAGTGATGGAAATGGTCTGATGTAATTAATCTGCTACTGGTTCCCCTGGTGAATGATGCCATATCAAGAGTTCATTGTTGCTTTCTGTTATTGGGAGATTAGGGACTCAGCAGTGGCTATAGCCAAATCAGCCTTAGTGAGTAGGAAATAATTTAATGAGCCCTTACGTAACTTCTGGGCATGCTTGCATGGCCAATTTATTCATCAGCCACTTATCATGTACAGGGGTAGCTGGGGAATGAGACTGATTGATATCCACAGAAAAGATTATCTTGTCCACCTGATTATTAAGATGCAGCTTTGTTCAGATTACTGTTTGGTGAGCATTCAGAAATATCTTCACAGTCTGTACACACTTGGAAAGTTTCTTCCACGTAGCATTTCCTCAGGTCTCCTTTTCGTCATTTATCTAGTCATGCTCCTCTCAAGTCTAATCTCCCAGCCAAACCATCAGTCCTTGCTCATGAATTATTATAAAAGTGTAATTCTGGTCATCTCTCCTGTCAGATAAAATGAACAGTCAGAATGTTGTCCACTGCAAGAATTTTCTTTTAACACTCTCAGGGACATCCACGAAAGAGGCTATATGCCTTAATTGTCCGTAATGCAGAACACTAAAAGGATAATAAGAAAAGAGTATAAATAACTTTCTACCAATATATTTGAAAACTTAGATGAACTGGACAAATTTCTTGAGAAACTCAACTACCAAACCTGACAGAATATGAAATATACAATCTGAATAGTTCTGTATTTATTAAATAAATTGAATCCAGTGGAGAAAAAAAAAAGAAATTGAATTCAAAACCAGTAACCTTACTCAGAAGTAGCCTCCAGACTCCTAGTTTTTCTGGTGAATTCTATCATATAATAATAATCTTATACAAATATTAAAGAAGAAATAATAATAGTCTTATACAAACTGTCAAAAAATAGAGGAGGCCACAAGACATCCACATTTGCTTTTATAATATATACAATTGACCCTTGAAAAATGCAGTATTTAGGGGCAACGACCCCCCACACTGTTGAAAATTCAAGCATAACTTTTGACTCTCCCAAAACATAACTGCTAACAGCCTACTGTTGACTGAAAACCTGCCGATAACATAAACTGTCGGTTGACACATATTTTGTATGTTATATGTATTATATACTGTATTCTTTCAATAAAGTAAGCTAGAGAAAAATGTTATTAAGAAAATCATAAGAGAAAATATATTTACAGTATTAAACTGTGTTTATTGATACTATAAGTTTATTTACATCATCTCTTTACAGGATGAATCATCTATCAGTACCTATATCAATATTGTCTTAAATGATACAAAGCACTGTCGATGTTATATTGTATTAGTAGTACTAGACAGAAGTGAAAAGACAATGTGAAAAAGGAATCCATATTTATAGGTATAATGATTCATGCATTGATAATGAAGAAGCAGCAGTACGATTGCTTTATGGTAAGCTAGTGTAATCCATACTATTGTTTCATGATGGTATAGCCTATATACACTAATGACTAAATCACTATCAAATTTTTTATGGCATACATTATTACAACCATATTCATAATTCATAGTTCAGTACTGGAAACATTGTTACATTAAAAAAATCTAGTTACCTGTGATGATATACAGTTTCTCCAATCATGAGAAGGAGAGGCATACTGTACAGTAATTCATTTTTAAAAGCAAATTTATAAAACAGTAAGAAAACTAACACATTGTTAATTTTATATTAAATATCACTCACCTTATGCCTATGTAAGGATAGGCTATCCACTTCAATACAAGTCTTGCACATGATGTTCTACATGATGAATACTTAGGCAATGATGATGCTGACACAAAACATGTCATACAGTCTTGCTGTACAGTTATTAGATTTTCACATGAAGACACACACATATACAACAAATATATTTATTAACTGTATGGCATGATGACTATTTACTATTTATTGAGTGGAAATGGATCATAATAAAGGTCTTTATTCTCACTGTCTTCACGTTGAGTAGGCTGAGGAGAGGAAAGAGGAGGGGTTGGTCTTGCTGTCTCAGGGGTGGCAGAGGCGGAAGAGGTGGAGGAGGGGAAAGAGGAGGCAGGAGATGCAGACACACTCAGTGTAACTTTATGGAAATACATCATAATTTCTGTCTGATGTTACTGCTTTTTCATTTCTCTAAAAATGTTTCTATACGGTACCAATTCTTCTTCAACCATTTCCTTTAGTTTCAGTGCCCGTATCAAAGAAGGGTCCATGTTGTAAAAGAAGTCAAAAGCAGTCTTGAATTACCAGAACCCTTCTGCCAGATTACGTCAATTTGTTTTCTGACACTGCTTCTTCTATATCTTCTTCCTCCTTGTCTGGCAGTGGTTTGGGAGCACTCATGTCTGTCAAGTTGCCTTCTGTTAATTCCTCTGGTGTGATCTCCTTTAGCTTTTGAATTTCTCTAAGATACATATCCTGAAACCCTTCCCCCTGGCCTTTTTTTTTTTTTTTCCGTATCCACAATCTCTTTCATAATTTCCTTGGTTGGCTCTGTTGTAAATCCTGTGAAGTCATGCACAATATCTGGACACAGTTTTCTCCAGCAGAAATTTATTGCTTTGGGTTTGATGGCTTTCACAGCTTTTTCTATAGCAAATATGACATCTTCAATGGTGTAATCCTTCCATACTTTCACAACGTTCTCTCTATCAGAGTTCTCTTCCACAGCATTGACAGTCCTTTCCATAGAGTACCATGTGTAAGGAGCCTTAAAGCTCTTCATGACCCCTGCATTCTAGAGGCTGAATTAGAGACATTGTGTTTGGGGACAAGAAGACCACTTCAGAGCCTTCAGTGTTGAACTCACAGTGTTCTGGGTGGCCAGGGGCATTGCCCCAAATCCAAAGAACTTTAAAAGGCAGTCCCTTACTGGCAAGGTACTTCCTGACTTCAAGAACAAAGGATTGGTGGAACCAATTCAGAAAAAGTGTTCTCGTTGTCCAGGCCTTCTTGTTGTACAACTAAAAGACTGGCAGCTGGTGTTTATCTTTTACCTTCAAGGCTTGGGAGTTAGCAGCTTTATAGATAAGAGCAATCCTGATCATAAACCCAACTGCATTTGCACAAAACACAGTCTTAATCTATCCCTTCCTGCCTTAAATCCTGGTACTCACTTCTTCTCCTTACTAATAAATGTCTTTTGTGACATTTGTTTTTTTCCAAAATAGGGCAGATTTGCCTTCATTATAAACCTATTCAGGCAGATATCCTTTTTCCTCAATGGCTTTCTTAATGACATCTGGGAATTCTTCTCCTGTTATCTTTATATTTGTTAAGCCAAACTTCTTTCTAAAATTATAAAACCAGCCTTTGCTGGTATTAAATTCTCTAGCTTTAGATCTTTCACCTTCCTTTTGTTTTGAGTTGTCGTATAATGACTTCACTTTTTGTTGAATCATATTATAGTCTATAGGTATGCCTTTCTTTTAGCAATCCTGCTCTCACATAAAAGCTGCATTTTCAATATGAGATAAGGAGGTATTTCACAAAAGAATGCAAGGTTTTCCTGCCTCTTGGTGTACCTGCAGTGATGGATTCGCAAATTTCCTTTTCTTTTTTCTGCATTGGTTCTTAGGCTGGATTCATTTATCTTGAAATAGCTGGCAACTGCAGCTGCAGACCTCAAGCTACAGTACACATCAAGTAATTCAACTTTCTCTTGTAATGTCACGACTCTTTCTGCTTCTTAGGAGTACTTCCAGCATCATTAGTGGCAATTCATATGGGTCCCAAGGTGTTATTCAAGGTTTACAGTGTTGCACTAAACACAATGAAAAATATGCTAGAACTGTGAGAGATCACTGTTTACTGCCACACACAATTTATTGGAGAGACAAACTGCTCACTTTGATGATTAGCATCACATGGTGTTTTAAGCAGATACTCATAACACTTGAGTTCATAGCAATAACAACAGGAGGTGGCTATGAAATTATTACAGTAGTACAGTATATACTACAGTTAATTTTATTAAGTTATGATTTAATACTGCATCTTTATGGTTTTTTTACATGTCTCTATTGTGAAAGACCTTGTGTACGGTCTATAAGTGTTTGTGTGCATAAGTTTTGATACATTTTAACTTTTATAATAGATCTGTGCATATTTTATGGTAATAAATGATGGACTAGTATCTACATATATTTTATGTACTCATGACATACATAACTTTTTCTTAATTTTTTTATGTTTCTAGGCTATGTGGTTCGTCTGTGAGTTTTTTTCAAATTATGCAAAACAAAAAATTTCCCAATATATTTATTGAGAAAAATCCATGTATAAGTGGAGCAATGCAGTTCAAACCCATGTTATTCAAGAGTCAAGTGTATGTGTGTGTGTGAAACAACTACAAATTTTACAGAAAAGAGAAAAAGAGAATTTTTTTCCTGAATTATTTCAGAATAAAATGCAGATCTCATGCCTCTTCACACTTCATGCTTCTGACCTAGAATGTTGGCAGTTAAAGGAGACCCCATGCTGGCAGAGTAATTCACATTGAAATATTGACCCTGAAGTAGGGCTGCTTTTACATAGTGGGAATAGGGAAGTGTATGTTTTGTGGCTACATAATCCACAAAATTATCCACAGAATTCTTCTTCATACCTGTCTGGTTTTGATGGTAAATGGACAAGTGCAGTAGCCATAACCTGAGAAGGGTATCATGACTGGAAACTTAGACATCTCAGTTAATAAGGTGGATAAGGTAAGCAGAAACTTTCAGATGGCTCAAAGAAACAGCATTTGAAACTGAAGTAAGGTAAATGTAACTAATGAAAGTAAGTGTTATTTCTCTCGAATAATATGCAAATGAAAATAATTGATCCAAGAATTACTACAAACAGGAAAAAATGTCTCAACTAAAATGTTTTGCTAAATTTACAAATGGAAGAACCATCCTCTTAAAAGAATCAGGGATATACCTCATTAAAAATTATCATCAGGGAGAACATCCGTGCTCTGGAGCTTAGTATTAGCCATAGATCATTTGGTCTGAATGTCCGTGGATCTAAATCATACTATAATTTGTATATTCTTAAGCACTTAAATAAGGTCAGATTAAATTGTTCTAATCAGACAATTTTTAAAGCAATGGTTTAATGACTTTGTGCTTAAACCTTTAATTCCAGATGTATTAGGGTAAGTCATCAATTCCTTAACGTCAGTAATGGAAAAGATTTGTCAAGTTTTTTATTTTTTCATATGGCATCACTGTGAGATTTATGCCAGCTTAACTGATTTATTACATGTGTTAATTGTCTAGACACAGAATTGTTGGAAAGTTTTCCCGCATACAGTAACAGGTTTTAGATTCCATTAAATAGCTTATGATTTCCGCATGACAATAATTTATGTTATTTGGCGTTATCAAGCTAGTTGACCATAAGAAAATCAAAGGATTCATGTACTACAAGCTTAGACTACTAGTAATATATAACATCACCATGCTGGCAAGATGATAGGATGCTTCTTCTGAAGGAAACTTTAAATAGAGTTCTAATGCTATATTGTGTCTGACAGTCTGATATCATTGGAACCTCTTCACAGTCCAATTTCCATCTCATCTGATTTTTGTTATGAGACATAATTATTAAAAACCACATCCTGATGAGTATTATAGGAAAACAATCTAGAATCCAAAAACTGTCACTGCATGTCACTGCAACAATTCTTTGTCTAGACAGTTAAGACATGTCATAAATTGTTTAGTGAATTGTTTAGTAAATTTACAGCTATTTATGTGAGGCGGTTAAGTCCAGCGCTAAACTCTTTACTCTTTCATGGTCAGAAGAGAAATGGTTAGAATGCAATCTTAGAACCTTGAGTGTAGGTGTAAATTGTGATGTCTCTGGAAATTATTTCATATGAAGGGTATGGAAGAAGCTCAATCTGATAAAATAAGGAATTAAGTGATTCCTTAGTGGCATATTAGTTTACAGGCTACTCAATTTTTACACAAAAGAAATCCATTTTAACGATGCAAATTATGTACATAATGACAGAATGTCACAATTCAAATAAAAATCTTCAAACTAGTTTTTTAAAATAAATATTATCTAAGTATCGTTACTTCTTATGCTTGTAACTCTAAGCTACATGCTGAGAGGCATAATAAAAAAAATCTTCTGTCTTCAGGACATTCATATTTCAACAGGCACATGTCACTTAAAATTTATCTAATTCAAAAAGGAGCTTACTATCTAGACCAACAAATCTGCTGTCTCTCTAAACTGTCCCACTTCTGTCAATAACAACCATGCTCAAATCTAAGCAATTCCTTTCTATGTTTAGTTACCTAATATATTTCTCTATTTCCTCCTGCAGACCCTCTATCCCTCCCTTTCTAGCCCAACCAAAGCCTTTAAATTATCACACTTTTGATAGGATTCTCATTCTTGGACTTCTTGTCCTCAGTTTTTTGCTTAGTTAACCAAATGAATTATCTTAAATGTTTTATTTCACCTTCTTAATCCCTTGTTTTGATCGCCTCTGACTTGCCTGTAATATTAGATCCAGAATCTCAGTGTCTGCTCATCACCTCACCTCTACACCATCCCAAACTCTCCCTAGGCTTCTCATTGTTCCTTATACTCACTCAGATATTTTACTCATTCTGGTCCCAAGATCTCAAATTCCATCTCCAGGTCTCTACAACTATCTACCCACCCTCTAAATCACAACTCAAGCTTCATTTCTCTTCTTTCTGGCCTTAGCAGTCCTTATTGATTTTGCTCTTCCCTGGATCTAAATCATTTAGATTATCTCTCTATGTCTGGAAAACCATGTAAATAAAGTACTTAATTCCTATTTAATTGAGTAATACCCAGTACCTATACACAAGTAGTTTAGAATCTGTAAGTTTTAAAGTAAAGCACCAATTTTTCATCATTCCCAGAAAAAGAGTGGATTTCAATTTATGGCCACTTTTAGAAAGATAACTTGAAAGAATACTAATGCTCAGAGTGGGATCAGTATAAATCACAGACTTAACTTATTTATATGAAATTGAAATATTGAGGTTTGAACCTAAATAGTCCAACAAACTCACCTTATCTTAAATTTCACTTTCCTTTTCCACAATGTATTCTTTGCAGTAGTTTTTCTCATTCTGCCCAAATTGAAGTGGCAGCTAAATGGACAAATAAGATGAGGCATTTTGGAGCAATTTTAAAAAACCTTGTATTTCCCAGCCTGGATTGTGATCAATGTAATGAATGGTCAGTGACTGCCTACACAATACCCATAGTCCATCTCAGAATTCATAAGCACTGTATCATGATCATCAACTTTATTTTCAACACTTGAATATCAGTTAGACCGCAAAATGGTATCTAAATCTTGATTTAGAACTGTAATATTTAATGGGTTGAAAATTTAATAGCATCATCATCATCATTGCCATCATGATAGTCAGCTAATATTTACTGTGTGCTCCTCACCATATTCCAGGTATTGTTTTAAGTGCTTATTTGATTAATTCATGCAATCATCACAATAGCCCTAGGACTCAGGTATTATTATTATATTATACCCATTTTAAAGATGAGGATACTGAGGTAGGAAGATGTTAAGTAATTTGCCTAAGGACACACAGCTAGTAATGGCAAAGTTGGGGTTCAAAATCAGGCAATTTAGTGTATGGATTCAGGAATTTTAATAACTTTAGCAGAACTCACAAAAATATACTTATTTCTTTAGTAAAAATCATCACTGGTTTCTAATTCTATTATATTAATTATTACTTATCATAGTCTTTGTCTCTTAAAACTAGTTTTTGCCTTTGTCTTACTTGGGAAAAGTTGGAGCCAGACACATTTATTACATGGCAAATTGGGTTGCCCAAGTTGCTTAAAGATATTATATTTTTGTTGGGGGATAAAGCTGTAATTAATGTTTAAAATTAGGTTGATTATGGCAGAAGGAAAGTGGTAGTCATTTATAGAACTTTTATGTTACCATGGACAAATAAGTTAAAATTACTGACACTATAGTGATGTGGGCTGAATTTCCTAACTTACGTCAAAATTTATCTATTGAAGTTATTTCATTCCTGTATTATTCTTATAGATCAATTATGTCTCTGATAGCTCTTTGAAAGGGTCCAAATAACTGGAAGATTAACTAATAGTTTCAAAAAAATCAAATAAATCTGACTGGTATTCAGAAAAAAAATTCCGAATGACTTTTCTGCCATAATCAGGTAATGGAATGCATTTTATACTGCTTCCTGTTAAGCATTCATATGTTCAAATTTGGCTCCATTCTACATTCCTGTAAGGAATTGAATGGAATGTGAGCTATTTATGTGAGCTACTTGGTAGTTTCATTTTTTAATTTGGACTGGTTTGCCCAAATTACAATGGAATCTAGTAAAGGCATAGAAGGGCATAGCATTTTGATATGACCTGAAGGTCATAAAAATACAAAAATTATAGCTGATGTACATAGAGCTACTTACTCATGCTACTTTTTATTTGTAAAGATAAGAGCAAAACCCAGAAATGATAAACTAGATTGGGTGTCTTTTATGATCCCGCTTGCCTTACTACCATAATATAGTAACAAATGATATTGAGTTTTAGAATTTAAGTGGCACTTCAGAATTTTCCTAATAGATCTAGTTTAAATGACAAATAATAAAATAAGCAACCACAAGCAAATATTTTTGTAGAACAGTTAAGTGTCTGTGTCCTTGAAAAGACATTGGTTTGGATTCCAGTTCTCCATGACAGACGGAGCACACGCATTTATTGATCCTCCCTCCTGAATCCCACTGCAGTGAACATGAAAATGCACCAAAGGAAACACATCCACAGTAGAATTAACAGGAAGTGTAGGACATCAGTAGATTAGACTAGAGAGTCTGAAGGCCTAAAGCAAATGAAGTGGGTGTACCTTATATGAGCAGAAATGAAAACCAATCTGTATCCTAGAGGGACCACAAAGAATCAGCAGATGTGAGGATTAGGATTGTGTTGTGGGACAGTGAAAATTGAGGTTATTATTTCAAAAACTATATCCTGAACTGCAATGTCCTACATGTAGTCCACCACTCCCATCCTTGTAGATATATAGAGAGGGCAGTTGTGGCAGTAAATAGAGTGGACATAACAGATGTACAGTTTAAAGGGGGCTAGGGTCTCTAATGTGAGACCTAGACTATTTTGGTATGAAATATTTTATTTTGGCATGAAAATGAGTGAGATTTGCCAAGAAACAGCTGCTCTAAATTGTCCAGGTTATTGAGCTATTATCTCTTGGCTTCAAATCCACCCATCTCCACTCTGTTTTGTGGTACTGGAACTGGTACTGCAAACCACGTTTCTCCTTTGTTGGCTTATTTCCTGTTAGGCTCTGCCAATAGGGGTCATAAGTGGAGACTGTAGAAGGATTTCTGGTGGCATCATCCCAGCAGCGCTTCACCTGGACTGCAGCAGTTTTTTTCCAGTAGTAGCTGTCAGTGTTAGTTTGCAGTTTTTCTAACACTCAGAGAAGTCAACTTTATTGTGTCCCCTCAGACTTCAACACCAGCTGTGCTAAATACCCTCCTCAGACATTTTGGATTTTGGCGCCACACGGCCTTCCTCTGAGCTTCTAAAGCGCCAGAACAAGCTGAGGAGTGCCTCCTCCTCTGAATCCCAGCTCCCAGCAATTTCTTCTGAGCTCTCGAGGCACCTGTACTAACCAAGCAGTGCTCCTTCCTCAGACATGTAAGCCTCAGTGCCGCAGGATCCGCCCTGCACGTATCTAAGTTGTAATAATTCCAACTTCATCTTTTTCTTCCCCCAACACTTAGGTGTCATAACTGCTTACTGAAGTTATTACCTTTGTGATAAGTCAGTATTCTGTATTTGCGTTTTTAGTTCTATAATATCTGGTTAATAATTCTTTATATTAAATAATCTTTCTTAAAATAAGTGGGGCTGTTTTTACCTCCTGATTGTATCCTGACTGGCACAGAAATAAACCCCACCTACAAAACATTCAAAGCCAGTGCTTCCAGTCAGGCAGGAGGCTGGCTGTCAAAGCAGACAGATTGATTTGTAGAGGAAACAAAATTAATAAACCCAGTCCTTCATTTATTAACAAAACAGAAAAATAAGGGCCACGAGTCATTTGGAAAAAAAATACAGCACAAAATAGAAAGTCCAATATGCACAGATAGGTTAAGTGACATTGTAGAAAGTAGAGATATATTGAGAAGCAGAAGAGAACTTGTAAATAATTATACCTCGCACTCTCTAAATGATGTGAATAGACATTGCAACCGTATTTTTAAAAGCTGATACAAAAAGGAGAAGCTTCAAATAAAGGGTTCTTAAAGATGAAAGCTACAATGAGTGTAATTTTTAAAAAGTAATCAACACTTAAAATACACTTATCTAAATTTTAGAGCCTCACAGAATTTCAGAACAATATAGATAAAAAAGGGACCATCCTAAAACCACCCAGAGCCTAAAACAAATCACCCCCAAAGTAATGAGATTTGGACTTCACATCAGCCTTATGAATGTTAGGGAAAAAAAAAAAGGGAAATGTCTTCAAAGAGGGAAAGAAAAGAAAATGAACATAGAATTTTCAACTTAACCAAACTGTCAATAGGTTGTCAAAGTAAAAGCCTTTTTCAGATGTCAGAAAATTTTCTACAATTCACTTTTTTGAAACAGACAAAGAATTCACTCTTTTTGAAACAAACCCCACAATGCTTAAGTATTATTGAATTAAAATGAAAAAAGGAACTCAAAAAAAAAGAAGAAATGAAATCTAAGTAGAAATAGACTTAAATTAGAATAAAAAGCAAAAGAAAATCTAGAAAGTTAGTTATATAGCAATCTAAGGGAGACATCCCAGAGTTCTAAGGAAGTCACATAGTACCAAGAAAAATAAAGAGAAGAAAATGGACCCCATTACCCACATTTTGTGAATAAGAAGCTGAATGATCTTAGTAGTAAGGTGAAGTCCTAAATTTGTCAACAAGAGAAAAGGAATTCAAAGAAAATACAAGGTATACTCAAAACTACACAAGGAAAATGCGATCTCAGTATGAAGCAAATTTAAGGGTGGCCTGATTTTGAGCGTTTGATGACATGTAAAAAGAAAGAATCAGTTGACCAAAGACCTACAACTTTCTCCTCCAGGTGCACAGGATTAGTACTATGCACATTAAATATCTAATCACATACTTGCTTCTTAAGTTACCGCTTTGTAAATTTTAGAATCAGCCTAGACAAGCCCAGAAGATGTAAATACAGTGTATCTATAGAATATAATATAAATTTTAAAATCCTATAAAATGTAAAAGTAATGCTAGTTTTGGTGACAGTTGGGAGGTTCAAGGTGAAGGGGAAGAGATGAAGGAAGTTTACATAATTGTCATTCTCTTAAACATCGTAAATTTAAGAGCTATTCTAAAGCTAAGGATGAAGAAATATGGATCTAGCATAGCAATGAAAATTATATAAGATACCAATAAAAGATTTACTATTACTGAATAAGTGAGGACAGAGACATTTAGCTGTTCACCAAAATCCATGCTTCCCCTTCCACAGAGTTATCTTGGGGAAGCAGCTTTCAGGCTAGGACTATATCTCCTTGCTCGTGTCTTCTGCCTCTTGGTGTGGCTGTACCACTAGCACTTGCCAGTGTCATGAGATCATAAGTGATGTGTATGTTCATTCCAGGCCAAGGGTTTTGAGAACTGAGTGTGGCTTTTTCACACTCTTTTTTCCTTCTCCTGGCTACATGCAGAGGACAGTGAAGATCTCTGAGATGACAGAACCACAAGACTGAAGGGATGCCACACAAATGGAGGGACACTGCCTCACACTGGAATGTTGTAGCAAAAAAAGTTAACTTCTAATTTACCATGCCATTGAATAAAATAATAATAATAAAATAGGAGTAGAAAAAATTAAGTGAAAAACTAAATGAGCTAAAATATTTCATCATTCCTAATGGAAAGTCATTAGGTATTGTCACAAGTTGATAAATCCAGTAACGGAGGCATAAATACAAAGGGTAGAATTTTGATGTCAGTCATCAGAAAAAAAAACCCAAAAATGATTAAAAGTGGACACCTCTGGAGAGCAGCAGGACTGAAGACTGAAAATGTGGCAGGAGAAAAAGGACGACTTTTTTTTTTTTTTAACATCTTTATTGGAGTATAATTGCTTTACAATGGTGTGTTAGTTTCTGCTTTATAACGAAGTGAATCAGTTATACATACACATAAGTTCCCATATCTCTTCCCTCTTGCATCTCCCTCCCTCCCACCCTCCCTATCTCACCCCTCTAGTTGGTCACAAAGCACCGAGCTGATCTCCCTGTGCTATGCGGCTGCTTTCCACTAGCTATCTATTTTACGTTTGGTAGTGTATATATGTCCATGCCACTCTCCCACTTTGTCACAGCTTACCCTTCCCCCTCCCCATATCCTCAAGTCCATTCTGTAGTAGGTCTGTGTCTTTATTCCCGTCTTACCCCTAGGTTCT
>NW_006777583.1:760103-805576 GCF_000442215.2 Lipotes vexillifer | reverse complement strand
GCAAAACGGTTCATCTGTACCATTTTTCTAGATTCCACATATATGCGTTAATATGTGATATTTGTTTTTCTCTTTCTGCCTAACTTCACTCTGTATGACAGACTCTAGGTCCATCCACCTCACTACAAATAACTCAATTTCATTTCTTTTTATGGCTGAGTAATATTCCATTGTATATATGTGCCACATCTTCTTTATCCATTCATCTGTTGATGGACATTTAGGTTGCTTCCATGTCCTGGCTATTGTAAATAAAGGACTTTTTTTGTTTTGTTTTGTGTCCAGCTACACCTCTGTCATTTACTACATGTGTAATCTTAGACAAATTATTTAATCTCTATTATAGTTTTCTTTTGTATAATATGGAAAATATAGTAACTACCTCATAGCTCTCCAAAATATATTATGTTCTAAGCACATACAGAATAAAATAAACTCAGTCAGGTTAGAAAAAGATATATTTCAAAAGTCTAAGCCACAGTAATGGTCCATATGATGAATCACATTTTATAGCTGTATAATATGCATGTATTATAGATACATATGTACAAATCTATGTGTAATCATACAAAGTCATTTATATTCATATACCTCTATATACTTTTCACTGTACTTTAATAATCTTACTCTATTTCCAAAGGTGCTTTGTATAAGTAGAGTTCTTTTAATTTCTATTTTACCAAAAAAAAAATTGAATCTTAAAGAAGAGGCTTGTTACTTAAAGTAATGTTATTATTAATTATATTATTAATTAATAATAGTAGAAACAATATTGGAATCATGGTCTCTTGACTCTTAATTCAGCACTTTTTCCATAATGTTTGTAATCTACTATTATTAGTAGTAGTTATGATTTTAGTTTGGTTTTGCCTGAAAGGTAAATGCCACTATGACATAATTGAAACCATGAAAATGGATGAGACTGCCCAGGGAGAATGTATTACATGCAAAAAGAAGGAAGGCTTGAGTGATGATTCTCAGGAAGACCAACATTTAAGGGCAAGGTAGACACCATCAAATGGAGAAGAAATGACCAAATAAATAGGAAGCAAACCAGAACAGTGAGTGCAATGTCACAGAAGACAAAGGATGGTAATATTTCATTAAAAAAATAAAGTGGTCTAAAGGGTTCAATTATGTTAAAAGAAAATGTACATTGGATTTAAGAATAAAGAAGTCATTGCTGTTTTGGGCAAGACAAATTTCAATGGGGTGGCAGGAGCAGAAGGTAGACTGTAGTAATTTGAGAGGGAGGTGGTTTGGAGAATCATTGTTGATAAGAATTTTATCTGTGAAGAAAGGAGAATGTTGGGGAAGTTGGTAGAGGAGAGTGCAGGGTCGTGGAGAGATTTGTTTTTGTGTTTTGTTTTAAGATGATAGAAACTTAACCCAACCAATAAAGAGGAAAATGTTGAAGATACAGGAAAGAAAAATAACATTCAGTAGACTGAGGAGTGTGAGTGAAGGGGCATCCAGAATATAGCTGTCAGAGTACACCTTATACAGAAGGGGGAGATCATTTCCATAAGCAGGAGGGAGAGAAGAAAGGATGGTATGGATGTAAGTAAGTGTGTAGATCTGGTGGGGAAGGAAGTTTGCATAAGATGACTTTTATTAATTTTGAGAAGTAATAGAAGATGTGTAAAGGAATTTGATGGAAACCACCAAAAGTGGAAAAGATAACTGAATTGGGAAGCCTAGAAGGATTCTTAGGCAGCATCAAGAATCAATCTATAGTAGGAGAATATGAATTTACAGAGCCATTAATGTTCATAGTTTTATGGTTTTCTCCTATAGCAATAAGCAAGTGAGTAGTTGGTATAGGGTCAAAATCTTTTAGAAAAAGCACAAACTGACTACCTATTTACATGTGAAAATGCATGTTAAATTCAGGTAAATTGGAAGGATTTCAAAAATGTCTCTATAGCTCTGATAGTCAAAGCTCACCCAGATATATAAGAAGCAGGTTTACTCATGTCAGACATGCTCCAAGCTATCAGAGATTCATTTATATAACCATTCTGAAAAACTAAACTGGAAACTTAAATCTAATCTATAATTACTACACTGGTTCCAGAATCATGAAAACCTATGAAAAGAAAATTTTTCTTTTCTTCATAGTATGTTATGGATTTTGTAAGTACCCTAATAAAATTCTGACAACACAGTTTGCTTTGTGAGTAGGGAAATTTCTGAGGCAATGGGTTGCGCAGATTAACTGGTTCCACACCTTAATGCTTTAGATTTTTCAGATTCTTTACATATGCTAGAACTTTAAAAAATTTTTGACCTAAAACAAACACAAAAGTGGTTTTCAAAATTTAACACAGCATTTAACACTACTTTTAGCATTTTCAAGGTTTAACACATTTGACCGCTCCCTCCTTGTACCTCATCCTTCACTTACCTTCCAAGATAATAATCTCTCCTGAATTTCCACCTTACCTGGCTGCTACCTTACCTTTCCTTCCTGTTTCACTTCACTGTCTTTCTGTCCTCTAAATTCTGAGACTCTGTGTTTACTCCCTAGACGCACTCATCCAACTCATGTCTATAAATACCATCTATTGTTGATTACTCCCCAATTTATGCCATTAGCCTAGATTTCTCTTTGGAACTCTAGATTCATATGTTCACTTGACATGTCTACCATATATCTACTTGACATCTCTATGCATATATCTAATAAGCATCTCAAATTTAATTTGTCCAAAAACTAGCTTTTGATTCCTCCCTTCTACCACCACCAATCTCAAATCAGCTCTAACCACATTTCCCCATCTCCGTAAATGGCAACTCCATTCTCCCAAGTTTGTTAGGCCAAAGATGTTTGAGATCCAGGACTCTCCCACCTTTATCTCATCAAGCAGCACATCCTGTTAAATGGGTCCATCAAAACAGATTTTAAATTCATCTGCCACTGATTCATCCTCCACCTCCACTGATATCACTCAAGCTCAAGGCTAGGAGGTTATTTCCAGTGTTTGCTCTTACATATAAAGCTATAATCAAACATGCTTGTACAAGTCTCTGTCTATATATATTGTTGTTTCTCTATGGTAGGTAACTAGTAGGGTAAATACATTATGCTTTGTCATAAATTATGGGTGTTTTATTTTAATAGATATGGCGTGATTGCCCTTTAGAAGGTTTGTACAAATTTGCACATCCTCCAGGGGAACATAAGAAGGTAATGTTGAAATGTTTGATCTGATTCTTTCTCCCCCTAAATTGAAAGCTATGTCTGATTCATCTTTGTATCCAACACAGAAGTGATATTGAATCTTTCCCAGAGATAGTGTAGCAACCCCACAGCTAGGCATTCAGATATCCTGGAGTTTTGTGCTGGCCCTTTATCTAACTAGCCAGTCATTATAGATCCAATATCTTCACTGCTTCATACCACATATTCTCTTCACCTGTAAGATAAAGAGGTTGGACTAGATGGTCTAAAAATTTTTTCCAACTCCTCATTCTAAGATTTAAATCTTACATAAGAAATGTTTTTAGACCAACTGGTGCTTCACCACGTGTTAGCCAACAGTTATTTGTCTGCATCCCTTTATGACTATCCTTTCTTCTCCTATTTCAATTTAATGGAAAATGCTACTTAAAAGCAAAAAGAAAGATATCATTTAAATAAGTATGGATCATAAAACATATTTCTTTAAAATAAAGAGAAGCTGAGACTCTGAAGAAGACATAGAGAAAATCTCATCTAATTTCTTCATGCTACTGATATGGTAACTGTGAGCCAAAAGGAGGAATGTGAAGTGTCAGAGATTATGCCCCTGAGGTTCCAGAGCCCTGAGAGAACCCAGCAGATTTACTCTGTCCATACACTGCTTATTTCATTATCTTATATTTTGTGTAATATATTTGTAGGCAGCAGAGTTTCTAAAGGATTTTGGAAGCAAAGAGTAGCCTATCTGGAGTTGCTCTTCTGTTTGCTTTATTACATTGACTACTCCTGATAAGTAAAACCTAACCTGTTTATTTCCCTCATATTTTTTCTTGCTAGTTCTCTGGTGTACTCTTGGTTAGAGATGTGGTTAGTTCAGCAGCAGCCTAGATGTCTATAATTTGGCTGCCAGGAGAGGATTTGTAGCAACCTATTTGAAGAGAGTCTAGTTCCTTCTTCTCTAAAATCAGGAAGGAACATGACTTCCTGGCAGGAGAATTAACTCAGGTGTTGGCTGCAAGCTGCAGCCTGATGTGCTCTGAGCCCATCTGGAGCTCTACGTCTTGGAGAAAAAGGCTTCAATACAGAATTGGGGAGTGCTTAGGATGGGATTCATCATGTTGCTCTCCACTTCATTCCTGACCAGAGGCACATTTGGTCATGTGAGGTTGGAAGTTCTAATGAAAATGTTTTTCAGTTTAAAAAAAGAGTAATATTAACAGTTGTCATTCACTTTGCTCTTACTGGGTAGCAGGCAACTCTAATAATAATAAATTATGTTTATTATTTCTTCTAATTAGCACAAATCTTATCAGTACACTGCTTCTATACCCCCATGGTAGTGGAAAATTGAAAGAAATCTAGGTGTTTACATTTTAAGAGAAATAGCTAGATAATATGTGGTAGACACATTCCATAGGAGAAAAAATGAACTAGACACTCACATAGCACCATACAGAGATCTTAAAAATAAGATATGAGTAAAACAAAACTAAATAAGAGAATAAGATTTATAGCAGAGTACCACCTATGTAAAATAAAAACTATAATTACAAACACTGTATCCAAAGATACATGCATATTGAAAGACACATATAAACACGTTAGAGTGGATGCCTAAAAGGAGAAATGGCTGGAGTGGGGAGAGGAATTGAAAGTAACAAAATAATAATAAAGAGAAAAGCCTTATTTATAAGGAATGATAATGATAGTTTACAATGAAGTCTCTGCAAGTTCAAAACGATTTTTTTTTTTCCCAGTACGTGGGCCTCTCACTGCTGTGGCCTTTCCCATTGCGGAGCACAGGCTCCAGGATGCGCAGGCTCAGCAGCCATGGCTCACGGGCCTAGCCGCTCCACGGAACGTGGGATCTTCCTGGACCGGGGCGCAAACCCGTGTCCCCTGCATCGGCAGGCGGACTCTCAAACACTGCACCACCAGGGAAGCCCTCGAAAAGACTTTTAAATGCCATGGATCATAATTAAAATAATATATGTGGAGAAGTGTGGAGCACAGCTATAGCAGTACATAGAAGAACATTTATAGCCTTAAATTTCATGGTAGAAAATAACTCTTAAAATTAATATTTAACACAAGAAATTAAAAAATGAACAACAGGGCTTCGCTGGTGGCGCAGTGGTTGAGAGTCCACCTGCCGATGCAGGGGACACGGGTTCGTGCCCCTGTCCGGGAAGGTCCCACATGCCGCGGAGCGGCTGGGCCCATGAGCCATGGCCACTGAGCCTGCGCGTCCGGAGCCTCTGCTCCGCGACAGGAGAGGCCACAACAGTGAGAGGCCCGCGTACACACACACACACACAAAATGAACAACAAAGTAAACCAAAGAATTGAAAAAGGAATAAAAATAATCAGCATAAATTAATGAGAGTACAAAGATATGCTAGAGAATGTAAACAAAGCCAAAAGTGAGTTCTTTGATTAGGACTAATAAAATTGACAGATTTTCTACTCTATGGACCAAGAAAAATTTTTAAAGAAAAAAGGCACAAATAAGCAATAGAAATGAAAATGGAATGTAACTACAGATTCAGCAGATTTTTAAAAATAATTCGGGACAATATGAAAATATTCTGCATGTTCTTTTCCTCCATGCCAGGCCCACAGCCCTTTTTCCTTTGTTCCAGCTGCTGTAGGATTGCAATTTCCAATAAACCATCAGCACAGAGGCTTTGCTGAGGGCTCCGATGTTTAGAGAAATTAGGCTAAAGCAAAGAGCAACGTAGTATTTTGGAGGGACATACAAGTTGATTCAACTATTTTGTTTGAATATTTAGTTTAAATACTTAGTATAAAGAACAAAATATTTCAAATTAACAAGGCTAGGTGATGAGTACACCAGTACACAAGTGTTAATTATATTATTTTATTTATTCGTAGGACTTAAAAAAGTGCCTAAATGTGATTTTTAAAAAGTAAGCTTTCTCTACTAGGAATGTTTCTCTTTTTTTAATTGAGTATGCATTAGCTGTTTCCTTCCCTGTGGTTATGTCCTCTGAAGTTTCCTTTCTCTCTGCAAAGACAATTAAATTAAATATTTTAGATCTCACATACTTATTGTTCTGAGTATACCCTTTTTTCCCCCAACTCAGATTTCTTTTTGATGACTCTGCATTTGGAAACAAGTACTGCTGTATCTTGAGGAGATATCATGCAGTAATTCTGTGCTGTGCCACCCAGTGGCCCTTCAGACTGAAGGACTTCTTTCCCAAGCTTCTAGTAATGTTGTTGAATAAACAACATTACTAGAAGCCTTCAGCCCTCTTTGGAGATGGTTTCTCTGAGGAGAGTTGCCTTGCCCAAGTTCAAGTCCCCTTCTGGGGGCAGACCATACTCAATGACTTATTGACACATGAGTTTCATGAAGGCTCAGCCCCCTTAGTACAACTCAGACAATTCTAATGGGCCATTCCAACATCACCTGATGTTGCAAGGTCATCTGAGGCATTATTGTGACTTCACTCCAATCCAACTTCTCCCCTCTTGCCAACCCTGCTTCATTCTTCACAAATGGTGACTGCAAGAGCATAAACTTCTTCCTTGCTAATTTATATTATGCAGTCTACCTCCCATGAAAGCCACTATGACAAGGGGCAGTGTAGCATGTTAGAAAGGGAACAGATATTGAAATCAGATGTGCTTATTTTAATCCTAGCCCTACACCAGTTCTTCAACTTGAACTGCCTGAGTCTTAATATCTTCATGTGTAAAATGAGGATAATACTTTCCTCATAGAATTTTTTGAGAATGTATTTAAGTTCTGAATAGCTATAACAATGTTGATGTTGCTATTATTAAAATCAGGTAATATCACAGAGTTCAGCAAGAGCAATAATTCTCCCAACGTTCCTTCTTTTTCCTCCCTTCCTCCTTCCCTCCCTTCCTCCCCCCACTTCCTTTCTTCCTTCACTGAAATCATATGTAGCTTTTAAAGTACATCTGCAGGGCTTCCCTGGTGGCGCAGTGGTTGAGAGTCCGCCTGCCGATGCAGGGGACGCGGGTTCGTGCCCCGGTCCGGGAAGATCCCACATGCCGCGGAGCGGCTGGGCCCGTGAGCCATGGCCGCGGAGCCTGCGTGTCCGGAGCCTGTGCTCCGCAACAGGAGAGGCCACAACAGTGAGAGGCCCGCGTACTGCAAAATAAATAAATAAATAAAATATATCTGCAGAGCTCTAGGATTCCTTAGAACTCAATATTAAAGCCACCAACCTAGAAGCACTCTAAGGTACTGGATCTGGTATTTCCAAAAGAACAAACTAATGACACTGTGGTATGTCACAAGCCAGATATTAGTGACATTAGGCTTCTGATGGATTTCTCCACAACCACTACCCTGAGAAAATAAACACATATCCTTATCAGAATAATATGAACCTGTTGAAACTTCTATATGCATTTCGGTATATTCCTTAGCTCACCATTGTTAAACTTCATTTTTGAGAGGAAAGTATGAATCACTTCTTTGATGTGAATCATTACTTTCACTTTTCTTAGTTAACTAAATGTTTCTTTGGGCTCCACTATGAACAGATAGTAGTTAGCTTTATTTTTTAACTTTAAAAATTTTTTTAAAATACTCAAAGATTACAGTTCTTTGTTTTCTTTATAAGATTTAAGGCTTATTTATTGAGTACCTGTCAACTTCTTTACCAGTGATACTTACTTGGCCTTAAAACAGTCCTTTTAGATTTATTAGCCCATTTCAGAAGTGCAGAAAGTATGACTCAGTAAGGTCAAGTAACTTTCCCAAGGTCACAGAGTTAAGGAAGAAAGAGGTAGGATTTGAACTCATATCTGTTGACACCAAGATTTACACCACCTTCACTGTACCTCTCTCCTTCATAAATTATTTGCTAGTATACATATGAATTAAGAAAAAAATGATTTAAATTCTCAAACAAAATCTTAGTAATGTTGGATTATTATGGCTGAATTATGGTTGAAGATTAAATCTAGTTGTGACTGTTACTTTGTTATTTTTTACAATATAAGGACTGTGATAGTTGCTTAAAATTGAAAACATTTTGTGTGATATTATATTACACAATGTTTTTTTCTATGTGTAGTACTGTGTAAATTAATGTTTGTAAATTTTGGGTGATTTTTGTGTGTGCACCTATGAGAACTGCCAAGTAATTCGGACATATTACTCAACCTCCCAGTTGTGATGATGAGCTGCCAGGTATAGTAAGAACATTTATACCATCTCTTATGTTTTATATGATTATGACCTTTAAATGGTAAATTCCTATGAAGTCACTGTTTCTAGATGTGTTGGAATAGCTGGTACTATACTTAACATCATAAACAACTCTAAAACTGGGCAAAATATATGTGGCAACTCTTTTTAGACCATGCAGGACTGTGATCCTTAAGAAAAGTGTAACACAAAAGATAAGCCCCACATTCCTTCAGCTTTCTACCTACAGGTACTTTCCAGACCAGAGTTCAGGGAGGTAGAAGCTAAACTGGAAGGTGATGGTGCCACTTAGCAGAGGTGGTGAAGGTTGGAATTCTAGTCCAGCTGAAATAGAGTGGTGTCTCTAAAAAGGGAACTCTCAAGAAACAAATCCCAAAAGTCTTTGAATTTTTGCTTTCTGGCCTTTTGCCGTGAGCTTAGCTATGTATGCACACAAGACTCCATAGAATGTAGCAGAAAGTGGCTGATGATGGGCAGAGAGATGAAAGTAAATGCCAGTAGTCATACAATGCTGGTAAATGTTGAATATTTCAATCAATCAGAGCAGAGAGACCTCACTGAGTTTATTGAGCATTCAGGTAAGACCTATATTAATCTGCTTGGGCTACCATAGCAAAATACCACAGCTGGATGGCTTAACCAAGACAAATTTGCTTTCTCACAATTCTGGAGGCTGGAAGTCCAAGCTCAGTGTGCCTGCAGCATTGGTTTCTGGTGAAACCATTCTTTCCAACTTAGAGATGGCTGACTTCTTGTTGTGTCTTCACAAAACCACTCCTCTATAAGCACACAACCCTAGTGTCTCTTCCACTTCTTATAAGGACACTAGTCCTATTAGATTAGGGCCTCACCTTTATGACCTCATTTAACCTTATTTACATCCTTAAAGTCTCTATCCCCAAATATAGACATGTTAGAGGTTAGGCCTCAACATATAAATTTTGGGGAGGGCACAATTCAGTCCATGACATGACCCCCAAATAGTTGTGCTGTAAGACAAAGGGCTGCATACCCAAAACCAAGCTTAATAGAAGCAGGATGACCAGCCAATAATTTTACCACTTTCCAGATCTTGATGGAAGAAATCAATCTGGATTCCCTACCTACCTCACAATATCTGTAATAAAATATAAAATTACTATACATGCAAAATACTAGTAAAATAATGTTGGAATTAGCATATAGAAATTTCAAACAAGTATATTAATGCCTTCAATAATTTAAAGGAAAATATAGACAAAATGCATTAAATATGGAATCCTAATAGAGAAATTCAAACAATAAAAAAGAACTAAATAAAAATACTAGAAATAAAAAAATATAATATCTAAAATGAAAAGTTCACTGGATGGACTTAAAAGAAGATTATGTGCTATAGAAGTAAGGATCAGTGAACCTTAAGATAGGTCAGTAGGAATTATCTAAAGAGCAAAGAGAAAAAAAGGACAGGTCACTAGAGCCCTAGTGACCTGCAGGACAATATCAAACAATTTATAGAGGTGTAATTTTTTTTTATAACTTTTTTTTTTTTTTTTTTTTTGCGGTACATGGGCCTCTCACTGTTGTGGCCTCTCCCGTTGCGGAGCACAGGCTCTGGACGCTCAGGCTCAGCGGCCATGGCTCACGGGCCCAACCACTCTGCGGCATGTGGGATCTTCCTGGACAGGGGCATGACCCCATGTCCCCTGCATCGGCAGGCGGACTCTCAACCACTGTGCCACCAGGGAAGCCCTAGAGGTGTAATTTTAATTTCATAAAAAGAAGATGTAGAGAATAAGGCCAAAAATATTGGATAAATAATGGCTGCAAAGTTCTCAAATATGTTGACAAATACCAATTTAAAAATCCAAGAAACTCAGCAAATCCCAGCAAGTATAAATACATAGAAAATCACACCCATGGTCATCATAGACAAACTACTGAAAATCATAGGTAAAGAGAAAATCTTAAAAGAAGCCAGAGAAAAAAGAAACATTTCATGTAGAGCAGTAATGGAGGAAATAAAACAAAAAATAAAATGTTTTAAGTATCATTTCAAAGTACCATTTAGAGAAGCTTCTATCTCTGTAAACTCTGGTCTGAAAAGTATCCTTAGACAGAAAACTGGAGCAAATATCAAGCTAGGCTTGTGTGATTCTCCTTTCAAGGATCACAGTCTTGTACTGTCTGAAAACCTAGGCATGAATTTAAGAACAATGACAACAAAATTCAACTCTACTACACTGAAAATTACAAAACATTATGGAGATAAATGAAAGTGGTCCTAAATAAATGGAAAGATATACCATGTCCATAGAAAGGAAGACTCAAATTTATTAAGGTGTCAATTCTTCAAAATTTAGCAATCAACTGAACACAATTCCATTTGAAATCTCATCAATCAGGTTTTTTGTGGAAGTTGACAAGCTGTTTTAAAATGTATATGGAAATGCATTAGAACTAGACTAGTCAAATCGATCTTGCAAAAGACTAAGAAATTTTGAGGACTCACAATATCTAAAACCAAGAATTACTGTGAAGTTTCAGTAATAAAGATAGTGTGATTTTGGCATAAGATTAGGAAATGAGATCAATGGAACAGAGTTCAGAAGCCAGATATATAGAGTTAGTTGACTTTTGACAGAGATGCCAATGCAATTCAATGCAGAAAGGAAATCCTTTCAGCACATTATGCTGGAGAAACTGAATAAGTTCATTAAAATTATTTTAAAAATTCATCTTGACCTCTACCTTATACCATATATAAAATTTTATTTTGGAAGCGTCATAGACCTAAATGTAAAAACCAAAAGTGTAGAACTTCTAGGAAAAATAAGAGTATGTTTTCACAACTTTGCAGTGGTCAAAAAGCAGTAAAGGTAAAAGATAAATAGATACAATTGGACTTCTTCAATTAAGAAAATATTCCTCATCAAGAGATACTCCTAAGTCACTGAAAAATCCTGGCAGAAAGCACTCATAGTACATATATTTGATGAAGGTCTTATATCCAAACTATATAAACATCTCTTACAACATAAAAATAACAAGACAGCAGCTCACTTTAAAAATGAACAGAAGTCGGTCTTCCCTGGTGGTGCAGTGGTTGAGACTCTGCCTGCTGATGCAGGGGACACCGGTTCGTGCCCCGGTCCGGGAGGATCCCACATGCCGCGGAGCAGCTGGGCCCGTGAGCCATGGCCATTGAGCCTGTGTATCTGGAGCCTTGCTCCGCAACGGGAGAGGCCACAACAGCGAGAGGCCTGCGTACCGCAAAAAAAAAAAAAAAAAAAAAAGAACAGAAGTCTTAGAAGATACTCCATAAAATGTGATATTTGAAAAACCAATAAATACTTGAAAAGGTTCTCAGTAGTCATCAGGGTTATGAAAATTAGAACCACAATGAGATGCCACTGCACACTCACTAGAATGGCTTTTATTAAAACAAAAACAAAAAAACAAAAACCTTGACCAAACCAAATTTGGTAAGGATATGGAGAATGAATAAACTAATTGTAGAATACTTGTTGTAATGGAATATTCTTCAATAAAAAGATTGAACTACTCATACACACAAAATGGAAGAATGACAAAAATGTTATGTTGGGGGAAACAAGCAGACACAAAAGAGGACAAACTGAATGGTTCAATTTATATAATGCTTGTGAACAAGTAAAACCTCTGGTGGTAGAAGAATACATTGGTTGCTATTGCAGTAAGTTGGGGAACTTGACTAGAAGAGGGCATGAAGGAAATGTCCAGAGTGCAGGAAATGTTCTATACCTTGATTGGGATGTTGGTTCCTTGGGTGCATATATTTGTTAAAACTCATTGAACTGTATAATTATGATCTGTGCATTTCACTATATGTAAATTTTATCTCAGAATATAATAACAGAGGTTCTTGCTCACCTCAAAGATTTGAGAGTATGAATACATAGGAATGTTTGTTAATCTTATTGACATCATCAGTCCTGGAGGAATAATGTCATAAGATAGCTGTCTTCTCTAGTTACACTTTTCTAGTCACCAGACCAGTTATTGAACTGCTTCTACTCAGTTCAGTCAAATCATGAATTATTCCCAATGATCTATATATTTTTCTTTTTACTACCCCTAGATTTTTCATGATACATAGCTTGACAGAGATAATAGAACCATTATTATATGGTTATATTTGATCTCAACCTGTAATTGCTTAACATATGCACATGCCAAGAACATCTTTTGTAGTCAGGACATATATTAATTCCATTGTTTTTATTAGATGCAGAGTATGTCACAGCTTGGATATATCAAAATTTATTTAACTCTTTCCTTATTGATGGTCATTTAATTTGTTGAATTTGTTACCATGGTTTTTTTTTTGATACTGAAACTAGTTTTGCAATGAACATTATATTTGTTTTTATGAATTTAACTTTTGTTTCTATAGATTCCACACTTACTGCAACATTTTACTTACTTTCCATATTCTTAGTAATACTTAAAACTCCATGAAGGCTGACACGTCTATAGTAAACTGTTGAATCCCTAGATATCAGCACAATACTTGGTGAATAGTAGGCGCTCATTGTTTGCTGAATGAACTAATAAATGAATGATATGTATTCATATATTTATTTGGTTGCAAGTCTTAAATAGCAGTTGACTGGCTAGGTAGTCCAGTACATTTAATTTCAACCCTCTGAAATGAAAAACCTTTGAGGAAAGGCATGCCAGGTGTATAAAAAATTACTAAAAGGAAAGCCTCAACTCAATATGACAAATTTATTTGTACAATAAAAAGTGAAAGGATAAATAACAATCACAGATTAAGCATAGAAACCTGAGAAAAAATTATTAAACCTAAATGAAAACTAAACTTAGACTTTGTTGACACATGATTTAAGTGAATTCCAGTCACATTAAGGTGAGGAATTATTTACTTCAGCTCAATTCAGTTTTAAAGGGAAGTGCTTTGAATTCTTGAATAACAGGGTAGCTTGGGTAAACAAGGACATTTCATTTTTGTTTTTTATTTATTTTATTTATTTATTTTTGGCTGTGTTGGGTCTTCATTGCTGCACATGGGCTTTCTCTAGTTGTGGTGGGCAGGGACTATCCTTTGTTGTGGTGTGCGGGCTTCTCATTGCGGTGGCTTCTCTTGTTGCAGAGCACAGGCTCTAGGTGCTCGGGCTTCAGTAGTTGTGGCTCGCAGGCTCTAGAGAGCAGGCTCAGTAGTTGTGGTGCACAGGCTTAGGTACTCCATGGCATGTGGGATCTTCCCGGACCAGAGCTTGAACCCGTGTCCCCTGCATTGTCAGGTGGATTCTTAACCAAGTGCGCCACAAGGGAAGCCCCACAGGACGTTCCTTTATTTTGTGTAGCTCAACCAGAAATGACAAGGAAAAAGTTGACTCCTGAAAAGAGGCAAACCTGGTGCTGTCTTTGACTCAAGGTGCCTTTAGTATGAATCTCTGCATACTTGTGAATGTATTTGAATTTCCCTGGAACTTTGTAATCAAGAGGTGTGTTTGTGTGTGTGCACACATATGACTGCTTCTACTATATCAAAACACTAGCAAAGTAGTGCAATTAATGTGTTGAATTAAACAGTCAATAAGCTGTAACTGGAGGTGGAGAGCTAAAAATGCTGACACTGAAGCTTCTAGAAAGAGAGGGCAGTAGAGACTCTACGTTGCTCTCTACTAAAGGAGTCTTGAACAACTAAAATGAATAAACAGGGACAACCAGCTTGTGGGTGAAGATTTAAGACTCAGAATCCAAATCTGTTGAATGCCAGTCAAGGGATGTGCTATTAAATGTTAAATGATTGAGCTTTATGAATTAGAATTGCAATTTGAATCATATGCTACACACCAGCATATACCTTTGTGTTCAACACACTTTAAAACAATAAAGGGCAACAGGGGCTAATTCTATTAGCTAAGAGTAGAGGGATGAATATTGATTTGCTTTCTGTTCCCTCATCTTTCTTAGGGAAAAAATTATTACCTGCCCTTTAGTACATGACCATCTACTCCAGCCATAAATGTGGTCTCAAGGCCACTTAGGTAACTTTCCTAATGATCTTACTCCACTGGAATGCTGCGGATCTTAGAGTTATTTTGCTTAATGTTTTCTTCTGAATTTGGGGGCCACTTTTTATTTAAAATCTACTTTTCCTTAGATTTAATATAACCTTGCTCTCTTTATACCAGTACCAGTACCTTAGTTTGCTAGGGCTTGCGACATTGAATTACCACAGGCTGGATGGCTTAAACAATACATTTTTTGCCTCACAATTCTGGGTCCTAGAAATCTGAGGTCAAGGTGTCAGCAGGGTTTGTTTCTTCTGAGATCTCTCTCCTTGGCTTGTACGTACATGGGTATCTTCTCCCTGTGTCTTCACGTGGTCTTTCCTCTGTGTATGTCTGTGTCCTAACCTCTTCTTTTCCAGGCACCAGTCAGGTAGGTCAGATTAGGGCCCAGGCATATGACATCATTTTAACTTAATTACCTCTTTCAGGACCCTATCTCCAAATACAGTCATGTTCTGAGGTATTGAGGACTTCAACATATGAGTTTGGGGGGAACACAATTTAGCCCATAACAACCAGTACTTTATACCACCACCAGCACTGGTACATGCTGGTCTTTACTACAGTCTGGGTGAGGACTGGCTCACTGTGAACCATGTTGATAGTCTTCTTAGTGAAAAATTGGTCAAGTCCAGCCTCAGAGCGGATTATTTCTCTTGTTCCTTGCTTGCACTGTGGTTTGGGGTGGTGAGGGGCTTGAAGGGGAGATGATGCCAAAGTTGGAGTCAGTTAAGGAGTGTCTCAGCCCATGCTTTTGCTCTATGACACAACTTCCTCTTGTGTTTGATCTTGTGGTGCTTTTGGTAGTTTTTTAAGAGCTGCCTGAGATTTGGTGCTCATTGGAAAGAAATCCAGATTTATTTTTCCTTTTAAAACATTTACCAAATAGTCAGAACTCTTAATTGTTCCATCTTTCTATATTTTGCCCAACTTTATAGCCCCCTGAATGCATGCAGGAGCATAGCTGTGACTTGAGTGATTTTGTTGACCACAGCAATTCTACAGTCAGTTTTGGATACAGGCTTCAAGAGATACAGTATATCTGCTTATCACCAAGGAAGAAAAAGCCTAAGCCATAAACTTTCTTTGTTTAATTTTGCCTTTTCTTCTTGTAACCATCAAAAGAATGATGCAAAACACTCCTTTCTAAATGGAACTCCTTCTTGTCTGAAGTTGTTTTGTTTAGTTAGCCATCAAACTCTGCCACACTATCCCTGAAGATAATGTTCATTCTTAATAAAAATGCAAATGGAATTTTTCTTTGTAACTAAGGAGATAGTTCTGAAAGCAAAATTCTATATCACGTGAGAGCTATAAAGTAGTGCCCATAAGTGCTACAGAACATTTTGAAGGGGAGAGATTAGCAGTGAATATCAATATACAGCAAGATTTTAGAGAGGATGTTTGATTTAAATATACCTCAGAGAGTTTGTTGCAACAGAGTTTCCCCCAAATAACCTAAAAATGCAATCTAGTCCCAATTTTTAAAAAAATCCCAGGAGATTTTTTTTCTTGGTGGAAATTGATAGACTGATTCTAAATTCAATATGGAAATGAAAAGGACCTAGAATCCAAAAATATCTGAAAAAACAAGAAAACTTGAGGACTTTAACAGATTTCAAGACTTACTATAAATTCACAGCAATTAAGACATGTTGATGCAGAAATAAACATAATACCAATGGAAATAAAGGGTCCAAAAGAAGATTTACACATATTCAGTGACCCGATTTATAACAAAGATGTCACTCCAACTCAGTGGGAAAAGAGTTTTTTCAGTAATTGTGCTAGATCAATTGAATAGCATATAGAAAAAACTTAACCTGATTTTTATTTCATACCACACATGAAAATTAGTGATTGTCAGCTCAGGCTGCCATAATGAAAAACCACAAATTGGGTGGCTTAAACAACAGAAATTTATTTTCTCACAGTTCTGGAGGCTAGGAAGTCCAGGATCAAGGTTCCAGCATATATGGTAAGACCAGTGAGCATGGGTCCATTGCTGTACTTCTTTTGCTGTGAAGTGAGTTCCTTGACCAGAAACAATGCTAGGTAAAAATTCTGTGATGGTGGATGAAGCATTCTGTAAGTCCATGGATGGTAGTTTGGGCAGAAGCATTGTCTGCAGGGAAGACAAATCCATATCCAGATGGAAGTAGTCTGATATAATAACCCTGCAACCAGGTAGTTGGCTGATCATATCAGTGCCACATCAGTGTTGGTCTCAGCTGCTGGCAGACTGGGCACTCAGAGGTGGCCATAGCAGGTCAGCCTTGGTGAATTGAAGTCCATGTTGCTGAGCCCATGCAAAACCTCCATCCCTGCCACCATGGTCACCTTGTTCATCAGTGCATTGAGAGATGACAGTGGTGGCTGAGGAGAGAGGCTGACTGGTATCCACAGAATGGGTCAGCCTATCTACTTGATTATTAATATAGTCCTCTGCTGAGGTCATCCTTTGGTGAGCATTCACATAGGACACAAATATCTTCACATTTTTTTACCATTCAGAGAGGTCTATACACATACCTCTTCCCCCAAATGCCTTGTCAACAATTTTCCAATTATGTTCCTTCCAAATCCCTGAATATCCTTCCATGAACTGGTATATAATCATACATCTGGCCGTTATATCCAAGAAACCTACTTTATATATAAAGACACAGATAGATTAAAATTAAAGCTATGGAGAGAAGACATACCATGATAACACTAATCAAGAGAATGCTGGAGTATCTATATTAATTTCAGACAACAGACTTCAGAGTAAGGAAAATTATAAGTGATCAAGTGGAGCATTACATAATGATATAGGAGTCAATTTTCCAAGAAAACTTTAATGTGTATGTGCCTAACAATAGAGCATCAAATTATGTGAAGAAATAGATGAATTTATTAGTATAGTTAGAGACATCTAACTACAGAAGAGAAGATACATCCCTTTATTAATAATTTCAGGTCCTGTAGGCAGAAAATCAGAAGGAACATGGTTGAACTGATCAGCATCATCAATCAACTGGATCTGATTGACATTTATAGAATACTTCGTAGAACAACAGCAGAATATACATTTTCCTGAAACTCACAAAGAAAGAATGTGTTCGCTGAGATAGATCACATTCTGGGCCATAAAACACACCTCTGCAAATTTATAAGAGTAGAGATCGTACAAAAAGAAGCATTTGTTGGGAATTCCCTGGTGGTCCAGAGTTTAGTACTTGGCGCTTTCACTGTTGTGGTCCGGGTTCAATCCCTGGTCGGGGAACTAACATCTTGCAAGGCGGGCAGCACGGCCAAAATAATAATAATAATAATAATAATAATAATGTGATAAATTCTATGAATAGTGACACAAAGGAGAGACATTTAACTTCCTGAAGGCAGTGATATTTAACTTAATATCAAAAGCATAGATACGAGTTTATCCAGGTGAAAGTGAGAAGAGGTGACCAACAATAATCTGGACAAAGACATGCACAAAACTTAGGAGGCACATGGTGTGTTCAAAGAATTGAGAAGTTCTTTATATAGTTGGAGCATATAATTGAAAGTTGATTAGAGATTAAAATGGAAGTAAGCTAGGATTGAATCATAAAAAGTTTTGTAAACTCTGATAAGAAGATTAAACTTCTTCCTAAGGACAATGAGAGGCCAATGAAGGATTTGAGCAAGAAGGAAACATGATTGTATTTCTATTCTAGGAAAGACATGCTGACTGGAATATGAAGGATGGACTAGAGTAATGTAAGACCACAAGCAGGGAGGACACCAGTTTTTGTACTTTGGCAAATAGCTAATGAGAAATGGTGATGGTCTAACCAAGGGAAGTGAGAAAGATATAAAGAAGGGGACATATTATGGATAGAAGTCTCTGAATGTATTACTTCTGAATTAGTGAAGATAATTCTTGTTTTCTAGACGAGCAGTGACTGAATTTATAAGGCAATGGAGGAGGAGTTTTGTGTAAGATGACAAGGATCTTGTTTTTCTCTTTTTATTGAAGTATAGTTGATATATGATATTATATAAGTTAAACGTGTACACTATAGTGATTCACAACTTTTAAAGGTTATATTCCACGTACAGTTATTATAAAATATTGGCTATATTCCTTGTGTTGTATGATATATCCTCATAGCTTATTTTATACATAATAGTTTGTACCTCTTAATCCCCTACCTTTATATTGCCCCTCCTCTCTTCCCTCTCCCCACTTGTAACCACTAGTTTGTGCTCTATATCTGTGACTGTTTCTTTTTTGTTGTATTCACTAGTTTGTTGTAGTTTTTAGATTCCACATATAAGTGATATCACATAGTAGATGTCTTTCTTTATCTGACTTATTTCACTTAGGATAATGCCCTCCGGGTCCATTCGTGCCGTTGCAGATGGCAATATTTCATTAGTTTTTATGGCTGAGTAGTATTCTATTGTGTATACATCCCACAGCTTCTTTATCCATTCATCTGTTGATGGACACATAGGTTGCTTCCATATCTTGTCAATTGTAAATAATGCTGCTATCAACACTGGGGTGCAGGTATCTTTTTGAATTAGTGTTTTCCTTTTCTTTGGATCTGTACCCAGGAGTGGAATTGCTGGGTCATATGGTAGTTCTATTTTTAGGTTTTTGAGAAACATCCATGCTGTTTTCCACAGTGGCTGCACTGATTGACATTCCCACATTCACTTTTCTCCACATGCTTGCTAACATTTGTTGTTTGTGTTCTTTTGGGTGGTAACCGTTCTGACAGGTATGAGGTGACATCTCATTGTGCTCTTGATATGCATTTCACTGATGATTAGCAATGTTGAGCATCTTTTCTTGGGCCTGTTGGCCATCTGCATGCCCACTTTGGAAAAATGTCTGTTCAGGTCTTCTGCCCATTTTTAAATTGGATTTATTTTTTTTTATGTTGGGTTGTATGAGCCATTTACAAATGTTGGATAGTAACCCCTTATAGGTCAAATCATTTGCGAATATTTTCTCCCATTTAGTAGGTTGTCTTTTTGTTTTATTGATGGTTTCTTTTTCTGTGTAAAAGCTTTTAAGTTTGATTAGGTCCCATTTGTTTATTTTTGTTTTTATTTCCTTTGCTTTAGGAGACAGATCCAAAAAAATACTGCTATGATTTATGTCAAAGAGCACTGTGACTATGTCTCTTCTAGGATTTTTATGTTTCCCAGTCTTACATTTAGGTCTTTAACCCATTTTGAGTTTATTTTTACAGATAGTGTAAGAGAATGTTCAATTTCATTCTTTTACATATAGCTGTCTATTTTTCCCACCACCACATATTGAAGAGACTATCTTTTCTCCATTGTATATTCTTACCTCCTTTGTTGTAGATTAATTGACCATAAGTGTGTGAGTTTATTTCTGGGCTTTATATCCTGTTGCATTGATCTATGTGTCTACTTTTGTGCTGTACCATACTGTTTTGACTACTGTAGCTCTGTAATATACAGCAGTCTGAAGTGAAATCAGGGAAAATGATTCTTCCAGCTCTGTTCTTCTTTCTCAAGATTGCTTTGGTAATTTGGAGTCTTTTGTTTCCATACAAATTTTAAAATTATTTGTTCTAGTTTTGTGAAAAATGTCCTTAGTATTTTGATAGGGATTGCATTTGGTAGTATGGCCATTTTCACAATATTAATTTTTCCAATCTAAGAACATGGTGTATCTTTCCATCTGTTTGTGCCATCTTCAGTTTCTTTCATCAGTGTCTTATAGTTTTTGGAGTACAGGTTTTTACCTCCTTAGGTAGGTTTATTCCTAGGTATTTTATTCTTTTTGTTGCAGTGGTGAATGGGATTGTTTCCTTAACTTCTCTTTCTGATCTTTCATTGTTAGTGTATAGAAATGCAACATATTTCTGTATATTAATTTTCTATCCTGAAATTTTACTGAATTCATTGATGAGCTCTAGTAGTTTTCTGGTAGCATTTTTAGGATTTTCTATGTAATGTCATCATGTCATCTGCAAACAGTGACAGCTTTACTTCTTCCTTTCCAATTTGTATGCCTTTCATTTCCTTTTCTTACTGCTGTGGCTAGGATTTCCAATATGATGCTGAATAAAAGTGGTGAGAGTAGGCATCTTTGTCTTGTTCCTGATCTTAGAGGAAATGCTTTCAACTATCACCATTGAGTATGACGTTAGCTGTGGGTTTGTCATATATGGCCTTCATTTTGTTGAGGTATGTTCCTTCTGTGTTGACTTTCTGGAAAGTTTTTAATCATAGATGGATGTTGAATTTTGTCAAAAGATTCTGCTGCATCTATTATTCATTTTGTGAATGTGGTGTATCACATTGATTGATTTGTGGATATTGAAAAATCCTTGTATTCCTGAGTAAATCCCAATTGATCATGGTGTATGATCCTTTCAATGTGTTGTTGGAATCAATCTGCTAGTATTTCGTTGAGAAGTTTTGCATCTATGTTCATCAGTGATATTGGTCTGTAGTTTTCTCTTTTTGGTATCAGGGTGATGATGGCCTAATAGAATGAGTTCAGAAGTGTTCCTTCCTCTGCAATTTTTTGTAATAGTTTCAGAAGGATAGGTGTTAATTCCTCTAAATGTTTGGTAGAATTCACCTATGAAGCCATCTGGTCCTGGACTTTTGTGTATTGGCAGTTTTTAAATTACTGATTCAATTTCAGTACTGGTAATTTCTCTGTTCATGTTTTCTATTTCTTCCTGGCTCAGTTTTGGGAGATTGTACCTTTCTAAGAATTTGTCCATTTCTTACAGCTTGTCCATTTTATTGGCATATAGTTGCTCATAGTAGTCCCTTATGATCCTTTGTATTTCTGTGGTGTCAGTTGTAACTTCTCCTTTTTCATTTATGATTTTATTGATTTGAGCCCTCTCCCCTTTTTTCTTCATGAGTCTGGCTAAAGGTTTTTCAATTCTGTTTATCTTTTCAAAAAACCAGCTTTTAGTTTCACTGATCTTTTCTATTGTACTTTTAGTCTCTATTTCATTTATTTCTCCTCTGATCTTTGCTCTTTATTTCCATCTACTCCATGTCTTGGGGTCAGTGCCAGACTACTGGCAAGCAGAGCTGTGTCCTGGAGTCTGGTTGCAGGGCTCAGGGATCCCAGAGTTGGTATCAGGTTGCTGGTGGTGGTGGGGAGGGGGCAGTTCCTGACATAGTTAGGTATGGTGTCTGCGGTGTCATGAAGCTTGTGGTGGGAAGGGCTAGGGTCCAGCTGGTCTCAAGGCAGGTTGAACCCACAGGCTGTGGGATTGTGGTTTTGTGGTTTTTCTTGCCTCTGATATCTGCCCCCTGGTGGGTGAGGCTGGTCCAGAGGCTACAGCAGGCTCCTGGAGGGTAGGGCTGAGGCCCAGGAAATTCTGGGGCTGGTGCTTGCCCACTGGTGGGTGGAGCTGTGTCCTGGGTCCTCTGGTGGGTTGGGCTCTGTCTAGAGGCAGCTGTGGACTCAGGAGCTCTGTAGGCAGCCTGTCTGCTGATAGGTAGGGCTGCGTCCCCACCCATTTAGTAGCTGGGTGTGAGGCATCATAGCACTGATGCCTACAGGCTGTTGAGTGGGGCCAGGTCTTGGCTCTAAAGAGCTAGAAGGAGGATTTCAGAATGGCACCCAGGAGATTGGTTCAAGATGGCAGAATAGAAGGATGTGCACTCACTCCCTCCTGTGAGAGCACCAAAATCACAACTAACTGCAGAACAGTCATCAGCAGGAAGACACTGGAACTCACCAAAAAGATACCCCACATCCAAAGACAAAGAATAAGCCAGAATGAGATGGTACGAAGGGCACAATCACAATAAAATCAAATCCCATAACCACTGGGTGGGTGACTCAAAAACTGGAGAACAATTATACCACAGAAGTCCACCCACTGGAGTGAAGGTTCTGAGTCCCACATCAGGCTTCCTAACCTGGGGGTATGGCAATGGGAGGACAAATTCCCAGAGAATCAGACCTTGAAGGCTAGTGGGATTTCATTGCATGATTTTGACAGGACTGGGGGAAACAGAGACTCCACTCTTGGAGGGCACACACAAAGTAGTGTGCACATCAGGACCTAAGGGGAAGGAGCAGTGACCCCCATAGGAGACTGAACCACACCTACCTGCTAGTATTGGAGGGTCTCCTGCAGAGGCTGGGGGGGCAGCTGTGGCTCATTGTTGGGACAAGGACACTGGCAGCAGAAGTTCTGGGAAATACTTCTTTGCATGAGTTCTCCCAGAGTCTGCCATTAGCCCCACCAAAGAGCCAGTAGGTGCCAGTGCTTGGTCACCTCAGGCCAAACAACCAACAGGGATGGAACCCAGCCCCACCCATCAGCAGACAAGCAGATTAAAGTTTTACTGAGCTCTGCCCACCAGAGCAACACGCAGCTCTACCCACCACTAGTCCCTCCCATCAGAAAGCTTGCACGAGCCTTTTAAATAGCCTCATCCACCAGAGGGCAGACAGCAGAAGCAAGAAGAACTACAATCCTGCAGCCTGTGGAACGAAAACCACATTCACAGAAAGACAAAGTGAAAAGGCAGAGGACTGTGCACCAGATGGAGGAACAAGATAAAAACCCAGAAAAACAACTAAACGGAGTGGAGATAGGCAACATTCCAGAAAAAGAATTAAGAATAATGACAGTGAAGATGATCCAGGACGTTGGAAAAAGAATGGAGGCAAAGATCAAGAAGATGCAAGAAATGTTTAACAAAATGTTTAACCTAGAAGAATTAAAGAACAAACAAACAGAGAAGAACAATACAATAACTGAAATGAAAAATACACTAGAAGGAATCAATAGCAGAATAAGTGAGACAGAAGAATGGATAAGTGACCTGGAAGACAGAATGGTGGAATTCACTGCCACTGAACAGAATAAAGAAAAAAGAATGAAAAGAAATGAAGACAGCCTAAGAGACCTCTGGGACAACATTAAATGCACCACCATTCGTATTATAGAAATCCCAGAAGGAGAAGGGAGAGAGAAAGGACCCGAGAAAATATTTGAAGAGATTATAGTCGAAAACTACCCTAACATGGGAAAGGAAATAGCCACCCAAGTCCAGGAATCACAGAGAGTCCCAAGCAGGAAAACCCTAAGTAGAAACATGCTGAGAAACATAGTAATCAAACTGACAAAAATTAAAGACAAAGAAAAATTATTAAAAGCAACAAAGGAAAAATGACAAACAACATACAAGGGAAGTCCCATAAGGTTAACAGATGATTTCTCAGCAGAAACTCTACAAGCCAGAAGGAAGTGGCACCATATATTTAAAGTGATGAAAGGGAAGAACCTACAATCAAGATTATTCTACCCAGCGAGGATCTCGTTCAGATTCGAAGGAGAAATCAAAAACTTTACAGACAAGCAAAAGCTAAGAGAATTCAGCACCACCAAACCAGCTCTACAAGAAATGCTAAAGGAACTTCTCTAAGTGGGAAACACAAGAGAAGTAAAGGACCCACAAAAACAAACCCGAAACAATTAAGAAAATGGTAATAGGAACATATATATTGATAATTACCTTAAAGGTGAATTGACTAAATGCTCCAAAAAGACACAGGCTTGCTGAATGGATACAAAAACAAGACCCATATATATGCTGTCTACAAGAGACCCATGTCAGACACAGGGACACATATAGACTGAAAGTGAGGGGATGCAAATGGAAATCAAAGAAAAGCTGGAATAGCAGTACTCATATCAGATAAAATAGACTTTAAAATAAAGAATGTTACAAGAGACAAGGAAGGACACTACATAATGATCAAGGCATCAATCCAAGAAGAAGATATAACAATTATAAATATATATGCACCCAACATAGGAGCACCTCAATACATAAGGCAAATCCTAACAGCTATAAAAGAGGAAATCGATAGTAACACAATAATAGTGGGGGACTTTAACACCTCACTTACACCAATGGACAGATCATCCAGACATAAAATTAATAAGGAAACAAAGCTTTAAATGACACAATAGACCATATGGATTGAATTGATACTTATAGGGCATTCCATCCAAAAACAGCAGATTACACTTTCTTCTCAAGTGCACAAGGACCATTCTCCAGGAGAGATCACATCTTGGGTCACAAATCAAGCCTTGGTACATTTATGAAAATTGAAATCATATCAAACATCTTTTCTGACCACAACACTATGAGAGTAAAAATTGATTACAGGGAAAAAATGTTAAAAACACAAACACATGGAGGCTAAACAATATGGTACTAAATAATCAAGAGATCACTGAAAAAATAAAAGAGGAAATCAAAAAATATCTAGAGACATATGACAATGAAAACATGATGATCCAAAACCTATGGGACACAGCAAATGCACTTCTAAGAGGGAAGTTTATAGCAATATAATCCTACCTAAGGAAACAAGAAACACCTCAAATAAACAATCTAACATTACACCTAAAGGAACTAGAGAAAGAAGAACAAACAAAACCCAAAGTTAGTAGAAGGAAAGAAATCATAAAAATCAGAGCAGAAATAAATGAAATAGAAACAAAGAAAACAATAGCAAAGATCAATAACACTAAAAGCTGGTTCATTGAGAAGATAAACAAAATTGATAAACCTTTAGCCAGACTCATCAAGAAAAAGAGGGAGAGGACTCAAATCAAAAAATTAGAAGTGGAAAAGGAGAAGTTACAGTGGACACCACAGAAATACAAAGCATACTAAGAGACTACTACAAGCAACTCTATGCCAATAAAATGGACAATCTAGAAGAAATGGACAAATTCTTAGAAAGGTATAACCTCCCAAGACTGTACCCGGAAGAAATAGAAAATGTGAACAGACCAGTCACAAGTAATGAAATTGAAACTGTGATTAAAAATCTTCCAACAAACAAAAGTCCAGGACCAGATGGCTTCACAGGTGAATTCTATCAAACATTTAGAGAAGAGCTAACACCCATCCTTCTCAAACTCTTCCAGAAAACTGCAGAGGAAGGAACATTCCCTATCTCATTCTACAAGGCCACCATCACCCTGATACCAAAACCAGACAAAGATGCCAGAAAAAAAAAGAAAATTACAGACCAATATCACTGATGAATATAGATGCAAAACTCCTCAACAAAATACTAGCAAACAGAATCCAACAACACATTAAAAGGATCATACACCTTGATCAAGTGGGATTTACCCCAGGGATGCAAGGATTCTTCAATATATGCAAATCAATCAATGTGTTACACCGTATTAACAAGCTGAAGAGTAAAAACCATATGCTCATCTCAATAGATGCAGAAAAAGCTTTTGACAATATTCAACACCCATTTATGGTAAAAACTCTCCAGAAAGTGGGCATAGAGGGAACCTACCTCAACATAATAAAGGCCATATATGACAAACCCACAGCCAACATCATTCCCAATTATGAAAACCTGAAAGCATTTCCTCTAAGATCAAGAATAAGACAAGGATGTCCACTCTCACCACTATTATTCAACATAGTTTTGGAAGTCCTAGCCATGGCAATCAGAGAAGAAAAAGAAATAAAAGGAATAAAATTGGAAAAGAAGAAATAAAACTATCACTGTTTTCAGATGACATGATACTATATATAGAGAATCCTAAAGGTGCCACCAGAAAACTTCTAGAGCTAATCTATGAATTTGGTAAAGTTGCAGGATACAAAATGAATGCACAGAAATCTCTTTCATTCCTATACACTGGCAATGAAAAATCTGAAAGAGAAATTAAAGAAACACTCCCATTTACCACTGCAACAAAAAGAATAACATACCTAGGAATAAACCTACCTAAGGAGGTAAAACCCTGTACTCAGAAAACTATAAGACACTGATGAAAGTAATCAAAGATGACACAAACAGATGGAGAGATATACCATGTTCTTGGATTGGAAGAATCAATATTGTGAAAATGACTATACTACCCAAAGCAATCTACAGATTCAGTGCAATGCCTATCAAATTACCAATGGCATTTTTGTTTTACAGAGCTAGAACAAAAAATCTTAAAATATTTATAGAGACACAAAAGACCCCGAATAGCAAAGCAATCTTGTGAAAGAAAAACGGAGCTGGGGGAATCAGACTCCATGACTTCAGACTATACCACAAAGCTACAGTAATCAAGATAATATGGTACTGGCACAAAACAGAAATACAGATCAATGGAACAGGATAGAAAGCCCAGAGATAAACCCATGTACCTATGGTCAACTAATCTATGACAAAGGAGGCAAGGATATACAATGGAGAAAAGACAGCCTCTTCAATAAGTGGTGCTGGAAAAACTGGACAGCTACATGTAAAAGAATGAAATTAGAACACTCCCTAACACCACACACAAAAATAAACTCCAAATGGATTAAAGACCTAAATGTAAGACCAGGCACTATAAAACTCTTAGAGGAAAACATAGGAAGAATGCTCTTTGACATAAATCACAGCAAGATCTTTTTTGACCCACCTCCTAGAGTAATTGAAATAAAAACAAAAATAAACAAATGGGACTTAATGAAACTTAAAAGCTTTTGCACAGCAAAGGAAACTATAAACAAAACAAAAAGACAACCCTTAGAATAGGAGAAAATATTTGCAAACAAGTCAGTGGACAAAGGATTAATCTCCAAAATATATAAACAGCTCATGCAGCTCCATATTAAAAAAACAACCCAATCCAAAAATGGGCAGAAGACCTAAATAGACATTTCTCCAAAGAAGGCATACAGATGGATAATAGGCACATGAAAAGCTGTTCCACGTCACTAATTATTAGAGAAATGCAAATCAAAACTACAATGAGGTATCACCTCACACCAGTCAGAATGGCCAGCATCAAAAAATCTGCAAACAGTAAATGCTAGAGAGGGTGTGGAGAAAAGGGAACCCTCTTGCACTGTTGGTTGGAATGTAAACTGATACAGCCACTATGGAGAACAGTATGGAGGTTCCTTAAAAAAGTAAAAATCGAACTACCGTATGACCCAGCAATCCCACTACTGGGCATATGCCCTGAGAAAACCATAATTCAAAATGAGTCATGTGCCACAATGTTCACTGCAGTTGTATCTACAATAGCCAGGATGTGGAAGCAACCTAAGTGTCCATCGACAGATGAATGGATAAAGAAGATGTGGCACATATACACAATGGAATATTACTCAGCCATAAAAAGAAAAGAAATTGAGTTATTTGTAGTGAGGTGGATGGACCTAGAGTCTGCCATACAGAGTGAAGTAAGTCAGAAAGAGAAAAACAAATACCATATATTTACATTTATATGGAATCTAAAAAAAAAAAAGTTTCTGAAGAATCTAGGGGCAGGATAGGAATAAAGACACAGATGTGGAGAGTAGACTTTAGGATATGGGGAGGGGAAAGGGTGGGCTTGGACGAGGTGAGTGAGAGTGGCATGGACATATATATACTACCAAGTGTAGAATGGATGGTTAGTGGGAAGTAGCCACATGGAACAGGGAGATCAGCTCAGTGCTTTGTGACCACCTAAAGGGGTGGGATAGGGAGGGTGGAGGGAGACGCAAGAGAGAGGAGATATGGGGATATAGGTATATGTATAGCTGATTCACTTTGTTATAAAGCAGAAACTAACACACCATTGTAAAGCAATTATACTCCAATAAAGATGTTTAAAAAAATAATTGCTCTATGATTTCCAGTATCCATTATTATCTTATTGCAGTCTGCTAAGACTTGATATTATGATACTTAAAAAAAAACCACTTACCTTAGAAAAATTTCATTAAACTCCCCCACTTTGTACTCTGTTTTCATTTTTTTTACCTTCTCATATATGAACTCCACAATATAATATTATACTTTATTTAAATAATAACTTGTCTTTCAAAAACAACAACCTGTTGCTGAGGATAAGTCCCTGTTGATGACAGTTGAGAGATGAGAGCTCCCTTCTTTCACCCAGCCTTGACTTGTAGGATGGGGGCTCTCTCATTGACACAGAATCCTGAGAATACTGGGGATCTGATTCTCCTTTCCACTCGTGCAGTCATGGTTACATACCAGGAGAGGCAAGCAAAAATGACAGGCTACTTCCCTCACCAACACCAAGCACGTAGCTCCTATAATGAGAGTGTCATTGAGAGAGAAGCTTCACATTGTCCCCATCCCCAGGCTCCAGATCCTTGGCTCAGAAATGTCCCTGAGTGGAGAAGCAGGTCATAAAATAGACAACTCCTAAAATTTTCCCTAAGAAACTGACTTCATTTGCGACAGAACATGAAAAGGTTCAAACCTAAAGGAAGAACAGTGAAAGTTGTGATGAAAGGCAATGGAGAGGAGATTCAAAATACAGGATAAACTGTAGGCTGACTGGTTTTCAGGAGAGAACCAGGGACTGAGACAGCTCCTTCTCCCACCCTGTTTAAATTTAGTCACAAATTATATCTTTACACTTTGTTGTCATTAACATAGGTTCATAATTACTAATTTATGCATTTGTCAGTTAAGTCATGTAGAAAATTTTAAAAGGTTTTAAAAACCAAAAAGTATATATTAGTACTGGCTTTTAAATTTATCTATGTAGTCACCTTTGCCAATGTTCTTTATTTCCTCATATGGCTTTCAGTTATTGTCTAGTGTTCTGTCATTTCATACTGAAAACTTCCTTTAGCATTTCTTCTAAGTCTGGTCTACAAGCAAAGAATCCTCAGTTTTTAAAATCTGGGGATGTCTTAATTTCTCTGCCATTTTTGAAGGATAGTTTTGCCTGATATAGAATTCTTGCTTGACAGCTTTTTTTTTTTTTTTTTTTTTTTAAGAATTTTAAATATGTCATCTCACTGCCTGTTAGCCTCCATGGTTTCTGATGAGAAATTCACTGTTAATCTCATTGAGAATCCCTTATACATGACCAGTCACTTGCTGCTTTCAACATTTCTGTTTGTCTTTGTCATTCATTTGAGTTTAATATGTCATAGTGTTGATCTCTGCATTTATCCTGCTTGGAGTTTGCTGAGATTTTTTTTGTATGTGTAGATTCATTTGTTTCCTCAAATTTGGGAGATTTTCAGCCATTATTTCTTCAGATATATACTTTTCCCCTTTTCTTTCTCTCTTCCCTCTAGTGCTTCCATAAAGCATATGCAGATTTGCTTAATGGTGTCCTGCAAGTCCCTCAGATCCTGTTCCCTTTTCTTCATTTTTTTTTTCTTCCTGGTCCTAAGACTAGATAATTTCAGTTGTCTTATTTTCAGGTTCACAGAGCCTTTGTACCTGCTCAAACCTGCTGTTGAATACCTCTGAAATATTTTAATTTTATTTTAGCTATTGTACTTTTTATCTCCAGTCTCTATTTGGCTCCTTTTGTAAAATTTCTGTCTCTTTATTGATATTCTTATTTTGCTCATATATCACTTTTAAGATTTCCTTTAGTTCTTTGTCCATGGTTTCCTTCAGCATTTTGAGTATATTTACCACAGTTGATTTAAGTCTTTATCTAGTAAGTCTAATGTTTGGGCTTCCTCAGGGCCAGATCTGCCAACTTATTGTTTTCCTTTGAATGGGCCATACTTCACTGTTTCTTTGTATGACTTGTGAGGGTTTTTTTTTGTTGTTCAAAATTAGGCATTTTGAATATTATCAAATTCTCTCTTTTCCCCAGGATTTTCTGTTGTTAATCATTGAAGGCTGAAGCCATCCAATTGTTTGGTGACACTTCCAAACTACTTGTGCAAAGACTATATTTCTTGTCATGTATGGACACTAGAGTCTGTTCATTATTTCAGTTGTCAGTCAGTGACCTGACAGAGATTTCTTTACTGGAGCCAGGATGATGAAAATAAATACTACTCTCTCATTCTTTGCAGCTTGGCTCTGAGCTTGATTACTTCTTCATCACTGTGCCAGGCTGCTTATAACTTTGTGTTAGCCTTTATCTACTGGTTGAGTAGAGCCCAGAACATACAGGTCTGTCAGAGGTATAAGCCTATGTTTCTCTCAGGTCTTTTCTGATGATGTGTCTGGTTCTGAGTACTACTCCTACCTCAGTAAATGAGGTGGCCCTTCTGAGCATTTGCCTTTCCTTCTGTTCAGAATTCTTTCCAAAGATATTCATAAGGCTCCCTCTCTTACTTCATCCTGGTCTCTGTTCATATATCTCTTCAGAGATGATTTCCTTAACACAGAAGTCCCCTCTGGTCAATCTCTATCACCTTACCCTGCTTTGCATTTCATGATAGTACTTATCACTTTTTAACATATTATATAACCATTCTTTATTACCTTCTTCATCTACTTTAATGTAAACTTGATAAAAGCAAATATTTTTACTCACTGCTGTATCCCCAATGCCTAGAATAGTGTCCAATATGTAAGGATCCCTCAATAATTACTTATTACATGAACAAATTAATAGTTGGAAAAACATCACTAATTAATAAGTTTAATTTCTCTCAATTATCCACATAACTTATTTATTTTTGCCAAGACATGGTAGAAAAATGAGAGCTAAGAAGTTTTTTTTTAATTTTTTTATTTTTTTATTTTTTATTTTTTTTCTTGCGTTATGCGGGCCTCTCACTGTTGTGGCCTCTCCCATTTGCGGAGCACAGGCTCCGGACGCGCAGGCTCAGCGGCCATGGCTCACGGGCCCAGCCGCTCCGCGGCATGTGGGATCTTCCCGAAACGGGGCACGAACCCGCGCCCCCTGCATCGGCAGGCGGACCCCCAAGCACTGCGCCACCAGGGAAGCCCAAGAAGTTTTTTTAAAATTTTATTTTACTTAAAGAATTTTTAAGAAAATGAAATTCTTGAAAAATTGAGCTTCAATATTAGAAACTTTTTAAAATAAATAACTTAAATTGATACACATTTTCTGTTTTCATGCAGTTTTATTATCTTTAATACAGTCAATTGTTCAAAATATAACAAGATTATTTCATGTTTACATCTTTGTAAGAATTTTTCCTATAACATAATATACATACATATATATTTTATCACATTACATGTCATGAAGAGAATTGTTACATTCATAATCTGGGGTCATAACTACATGTCTGTCACATGTAATGTTTTATCTTTCTTTAATCCTACCTTAAACCAACTCTCTCTATGATTTTTTTTAACTTATCCTTGTTCTAAGTACTAATACTTCTGAAATCACAACTTTGATTGTCAGCTATAGTTTTTAAATATACAATAAGTTAAGTATGTGATTATTAAAACCCAAACCTTGTCTATGTATGCTCAAATCAGGCCTAGTACCCTCAGTGTAACAGCATTTGGAACAGAGTGATGGAAAATAGGGCAATAGATTATGGCATCAAACGAACATCAGTGCATCAGTGAAGGTCTCTGAAGCTTGATTTATTTTGAAAAATAAATTGAAAAATTAGAGGCTGAAATGGATGGTCTCTAAGTTCTTGTCCTTCTCACAGTCTTTCTTCTAAGAGTGATGACTAGATCTAGAAAGACTACTCAGGAAAGACCAAAGCTTGTTTCCTGGCACCCCAACTCATACATGAATAATAAATGGCTCCACTGGGCCTTTTCTGAACCCTTACATCCTAGACAATGAGAAAATAGGGCTTTATTATGTAATTCCAACCATATCACATAAGTAATAGTACATTTGCACATGTAATATGAAACAAAAATACAAAGCAATTAATTACTGTTCCTACAATATACCTCATTTCTCTGGAAATGTTCTTATACTCTTTGAGGGGGTTCAATTATCTGGATGAATATCTTTCATTTTTCCTTCCATGTAGGGACCACCTGATTTTCTTAAAATGTTCTCAACTAGAACTTTCCTGAGGACCATATCCAGATCAAGCAGCCAACAAAGAGCATTTCACATGTATCGGAAATTTTGCTAAATGCTCTCTGGACACAGACGCTCTTTCCAAGGCTTATGCTGTACTAAGGGAGACCTGGTCATCCACAAGCATCTCACAATCATTGCAAAGATTTTCATAGAAAAAAATAGTATTGATACCACACACTTGTACACCCTTTCTATTTTATATGCTACGTAAACTGATTCACTATTATTTGATATATATACCTTTTTATTTTTACAAATGTGAACTAATTTTCAGAACAATTCTTTGGGGAGGAGCAGCTATTATTAACTCCTTTTGTAATATAAGATTTATAAAAGAATACTGGAAGGTCCAAGATAACTTTGGGGAAACTTGGTTTTCATTAGTGTCCTTATGCCCTATGGGCATAATTACCATTTATTTCTGGAAAAATGATAAAGTATGAAATGCAAAAATATATTGATAAGGAAAATAGGAGGAAACATTTGAAGTAAAATTGTCCTAGGCATTCTGGTTACCTGGTTATATGGCTGCAGTCTAGGAAAAGATGAGCAAGTGGAATTTGCAGCTTTCATCGATCCCTTAGTTTCCTGATCAATTAGTTGAGCCATTTTAGTTACCAGTTTTAGAAACTTAATTCAAACTACCTTATGCAAATAATAAGAATAGAGTAATTTATTGAATCACATAATAGAGAAACCCATGAGTAGAGCTGGTCTGACAGGTTAAGTTCAGGCATTCAGATATTATTTTCAGGATTCTCTCTCTCACACACACACACACACACACACACACGCACACACGCATTCACTCACTTTCACATGTAGGCCATCTCCCCATAGTTGCCAATAGTAGCTGAAGATTACATAATCCTTTCATCTTTAACAAGGCCATCAGAAAAATAATTTATCTTTCCTAATACATAGATACATGTATAGATAAAATTCCTGGAATTTTGTTGTTTGGATCAACAGAATCTGTGCAACACAGAACATAGTATAATCCCTTGAAAGAAGAAGATAGTGGGTATTATCTATCTCCACCTCAACCACATGCACTGAAACTAGGTGAGGGAAACATCCTCCAAAAAACACCAGAAGAAGAGGGAAATGTGTGCTGTGAGGTAAGGTAAGATAAGACAAAACAGCAAAATCTCCACTAGGCTTGTGTTCCACCAGCCACTAAGGGTTAACATAATGTCCTCAAGCAGTTACAACTCCAAAGGGGGATCCCAAACCTCAGAAAGTGTTGAGTGGGCCATAGAAAATTACAGAGAATATAGCACTATGGTCTATAATTTAGGATTTTTATCTTCATACTTTTGAACTTTTTCCTCAAAAAGAGCAGTTTCATTCTGTAACTGTCCAGAGGACTCTGTGGGTCCTGCTGTGAGCTGCCCTAGAAATGGTGCTAAGAGAGCAGGGACCAGGTACCAAGAGAAAGACGAGGGAGGCTAGTGCCCCCAAAGATAGGATAGGCTGCTGCTGCCCTAGAGTTTTGATAATGGAACTCCCTGCCAGTGGAAGTCATTTCAGAGAAGAGCCCTTGCAGATGGGAGCAGGTGTTGGGAGCCTGTGTCAGGAGCTACTGCCAAGAGCAATTGCCAAAGTTGCTGCTGGGAAGCCACTTTGGGAGCAGAAGGAAAAACTGTCAAAAATCTTAGCCACCTTTTTTTTTTCCCCATCTAAACTGATGTTTAATTTTAAATCCTTCACTCAGGGGGGCAAACCCCACAACAACAACCGAACATTTCTTGACGGCCAGAGTATGTTTATTTCACAGGTGATCTACAGGTGCCATGTTGTGTGCACCTGGGGAATTACTACCTACTTTTGGATAATAAGATACAAGATACTAGTAGCTGACCTTTGATCTCAGAACTGCTAAACATTCTTTTGAAGAGTTGATTTTTTAAAGTTCTTCTTTATCTTTTATTTAGCCTTCTTTATCATACCACTGTAAGTAAACACAAGGGTCTAGCGTGAGGGTACGATCATTGTTCTTTCTAAATACCATGTATTTATATCAATATCTAATTGATATATAAACACAGATCTCAGAAGACTATATATTTCTATGTATTCCACTCCACAGTAAAGAATCAAATTCTTTCCCTTCATCACTCACTCAGTTAATATTTATGTACCCCCTCTCAGCAAAAGATGAAATAAAAATTTAAACTTCATATTTCTGATGTGATTGCCATCTAGTGGAGGAAACAAGTATGTAAATAAATGTTTAGAAAACAACTGTAACAGGAATAGTTGCAAATTGTTGTCTGGAGAAGCTCAAGGGAAAAAGCTGCCTTTGCCCAAAGAACTTGGGTAAAACTTTACTGAAGATGACACATTTCATCTGATCTAAATGAGTAGAAAGCCTAGCAATTCTAACAGGAATGCAAACCTACTGCAGAACTGGGAATTGCATTTCATATTTCAAAGTGTCACCTAGGAAAAGAGGGTTGTGTATATTACAATTTAAATGAAGAAATAAGGTAACTAGGTCTCAGAAGTGTACAGGCTAAATGCCAGATGAATGTTTTGGAAAATATATTTAGTGGACTAAAGGGATATTTCAAATGCTTGATAAGTACTTCATAAATATGTAGAGTTTCCTCCCAAAGTTTGATATGATCTATTCCTAGATGATGTGAATTAAAATTAACAGGTAGAACTGATTTTATCTTTTACTTTTCTAGCCTCTGTTCCTTCTCACTCACTATAATTTTCCTAGCTTTCTTCTCCTGAAGTTCATAGCAAGCAGGAGAAACAAGGTCCCATTGCCTGATTGTTACCATTTACAAAACTATTACTTAGTAAATAACAGATTCTCATCATTTGGTGAAAGTTATTATGTCATAGGCACTATACTATGTAATTTACAGATATTAAATTATTTAATTCTCTTTAAAATACTGTAACATAGAATTGAGCCCATTTTTTAATGAAGAGACTGAAGTTCAGCAACTTTAACCAAGTATCACATAGCTAGTGGGTGGTGACGTTACCACCCTAGCCAGGCTCTCTAGTTTCTGGTGATTTCAACACTAAGGGAATTGGAAAATGTAGTGTAAATTGCTTTAAGAATAGTTGTTTTGCCTTTCTGCACGAGCACTCATCGTGGTGCCACCAGACGCACCCTCAACATGCGGAACGACGCCAGGGAGTTCATGGACCTGTGCATGCTGCGGAAATGCTCGTCCAGCTACCGCATCATCACTGCCAAGGACCACGCGCCATCCAGATGAACGTGGCCGAGGCTGACACGGTGACAGGCACGTTCAACGGGGAGTTTAAAACGTATGCTATCTGCGGGGCCATTCACAGGATGGGTGAGTCATATGATTCCATTATCCAACTGGCCAAGACCGACGGCATCGTCTCAAAGAACTTCTGACTGGAGAGGATCACAGATGTGGAGTATTTGTCATAAATAAATAGTGAAAACCCACAAAACAAAACAAAACAAAAAAAGAATACTTGTTTCAAGATGACTATTTTAGTACTTTCTTAGCTCAAGAAGAATAATTTTGTCCTCCCAAATATCTTCCCCAAATCATAAAATGCCTTAATATCATGATAAGTTTCATGCTTATTTTTCCCCAAACATCTAAAGACATGACTAAAACTAACGTCATGCAGAAATATTTTAGTGAATCACAAATCAACTTAGATCCCAAATAACCAAATACTAACTCATCCTCCAGTAGATCAGTTGTATTCCTGAATGTGGAAACCAGGACATCTTGGTTGTTTATAAGCTTTTTCAACTGCTTATTAATTTCTTCTACATGATCTCCAAACTCAAAATTTTGTAAACCCTAAGTGATCCTTTCAAAACACTGAAGAAACTGTGGAGACATAACCCCACCTCACTCCTAAGTGCTTTTATTAACATGCAATAAAATTAAACACCCTGTGAACTCGCTTGTATGTGGAATCTTTAAAAAGCCCCAAACTCACAGAACAGATCAGATTTGTGGTTACGAGAGGTGGGGATTGGAGGAAGGGGGGAACTGGATGAAGGTGGTAATAAATGCAGCCTTCCAGTTTGTAAGATAAGCAAGTACTAGGGATGTAATGTACAACATGATGATTATAGGTAACACTGCTGTAGGGTATACTTGAAAGTTAAGAGAGTAGATCCATGAGTTTTTATCACAAGGAAAAAACAGTATTTTCTTTTTCTTTTATTTTTTTGCATCTATATGAGATGACAGATGTTAACTAAACTTATTGTAGTAATCATTTCACAATATATGTAAGTCAAATCATTATGCTGTACACCTTAAACTTATACAGTGTGGGATGTAAATTATATCTCAAGAAAGGTGGAAAAAAAATTAAACGCAGTTTTTATCAAGTCACTGATACATAAAGAGTTGGTGGGAGATCTGCCAGTTAGGTCCTGGACTATACATAATATGACAGTTTATCTGGTTCAATAAAGTATCTAATAAAATAATAATGGCACAAGTCATGTAACAGCTGGTAGCTCTCATTACAACTCCCACTCTTATATTGGGTATTACAACCTAGAGCTAAACTCTTAAATGTTTCCCAGCTTCCTTATTTAGTTGACCACCAACCAACTGTTGGACAGAAATGGTAAGCAGAGGCAGGGGATTCTAATGACAAGAATCCTGGGAGGAGAAATATGAAAGGTGGAGGTCCAGTTCAGGTTTGTCTGACTTGCTATATGATATTGGACAAACATCAAGCTTCTCTGGACCTACCAGATTCCAAATCTGTAAAGGGGGACTGATGACCTTGCCATCTCTACCTGTAATGAGTGTGAGACTAAAGCATGGTGATTAATGTGAAAAGACACTGTAGTTATAAGGTATTAGTTTTTTCTTTTTTGATTAGCCATAAATAACTGCATTTTACCCTTTCTTGATCAGTGCAGACTCTCTAAAAAGATACTGTAAAATCATTAACTAAAGCTATTAGTTACCTATCGCTGTGTAACAAATTATCACAAAACTTAGCAGCTGGAAAAAACCACAACCATGTATTATCTCACACAGTTTCTAAGGGTTGGGAATCAGAAAGTGGCTTACCTGGGTGGTACTGGCTCAGGGTCTCTTATGAATTTGCAGTCAAGCTCTCAGACAGGGCTGCATGGATGTCAATGTTTAGCCAGAGTTGAAGGATCTGGCTCTAAATTCACTCAGGTAGTCGTTAGTAGGCCTTGGGTCCTCAGTAGCTGCTGGTCAGATAATGCAGCTTCTCAGTATATGGTCCTTTCCACTCTATTGCCTTATAGCATGGCAGTTGGCTTTTTCCAGGTGGAATGAGAGAGAGAGGGAGGGAGAGAAAGAGGGAGAGGGAGGGAGAAAGAGAGAAAACATACACCTATGATGGAAGTCTTTTATAAACTAATCTTGGAAGTGACATACCATGCATAAACTCATACAGATCCACCCTGGCACAATGTGAGAGAGGATCACACAAGAAGGTGGATTCTGCAGGTAGGGATGACTGGGAGCCATCTTAGAGACTGGTTACCACAGGAAAGTAGAGAAAAGACTAAGTAATAGAGCTTGGCAACTCAAAGTGTGGTCCAGAGGTGAGCATGTTAGGGATGCACAATCACAAGTCCCACCTCAGACTACTGAGTCAGAATCTGCATTGTGAGATGTTCCCCACGTTATTCATATGCACATTGAAGGGAGAGAAACCCTGCTGCCTGAATGGATGAATGTGATTTTTTTTAAACTTTTTAAAAATTGAGATATAGTTATACAATATTATATAAGTTACAGGTGTACAACATAGTGATTCACAATTTTTAAAATGTTATACTCATTTATAGTGATTATAAAATATTGGCTATATTCCCTCTGTTGTACAGTATATCCTTGCAGCTGATTTTATACCCAATAGTTTGTACCTCTTTTTTTTTCTGTCTTTTGATATGCGGGCCTCTCACTGTTGTGGCCTCTCCCGTTGCGGAGAACAGGCTCCGGACGCACAGGCTCAGCGGCCACGGCTCACGGGCCCAGCCGCTTCGCGGCATGTGGGATCTTCCCGGACCGGGGCACCAACCCGTGTCCCCTGCATCGGCAGGTGGACTCTCAACCACTGTGTCACCAGGGAAGCCCCAAGTTTGTACCTCTTAATCCCCTACTCTATCTTGCCCCTGCCCCCTCCCCTCTCCCCACTGGTAACCTCTAGTTTGTTCTCTATATCTGTGACTGTTTCCTTTTTGTTAAATTCACTAGCTTGTTCTATTTTTTAGATTCCACATATAAGTGATATCATATAGTATTTGTCTTTCTCTGTCTGACTTATTTCACTTGGCATAATATCCTCCAAGTCCATCCATGCTGTTGGAAATGGCAAATTTTCATTCTTTATTATGGCTGAGTAGTATTCCATTGTATATATATACCACATCTTTTTCATCTGTTGAGGGACACTTAGGTTGTTTCCATATCTTGGCAATTGTCAGTAATGCTGCTGTGAACATTGGGATGCATGTATCTTTTTGATTTAGTGTTTTCATTTTCTTCAGATATATACCCAGGAGTGGAATTGCTGTGTCATATGGTAGTTCTATTTTTAGATTTTTGAGAAACCACCATATTGTTTTCCACAGTGGCTACACTGATTGACATTACCACCAACAGTGTATGAGGGTCCCTTTTTTCCACATCCTCCCCAACATTTGTTATTTGTGTTCTTTTTGATGATAGCCATTCTGACAGGTATGAGGTGATATCTCATTGTGGTTTTAATTTGCATTTTCCTGATGAAGAGTGATGTTGAGCATATTTTCATGTGACTGTTGGCCATCTGTACATCTTCTTTTGAAAAATGTCTATCAGTTCTTCTGCCCATTTTTTAATTGGGTTGTTTGGGGTTTTTCTGATGTTGAGTTGTATGAGCTGTATATATATTTTGGATATTGACACTTTATCAGTCTTTTCATTTTGTTGATGGTTTCTTTGGCTGTGCAAAAGCTTTTAAGTCTGATTAGGTCTGAATGTGATTATATTTCCTTGCAAAAAACCTGATCATTCTTAACATGTCCTAACAATTTAAACCCTGACAATGAAACTAGCATTAACTTTGGGAGAAATATCTTAATAAGAGTATTCACTGGCATGAGGCTATTTAAAAGGCTCGTGCAAGCTTTCTGATGGGAGGGACTAGTGGTGGGTAGAGCTGCAGTGTTGCTCTGGTGGGCAGAGCTCAGTAAATCTTTAATCTGCTTGTCTGCTGATGGGTGGGGCTGAGTTCCCTCCCTGTTGGTTGTTTGGCCTGAGGTGACTTAGCACTGGTGCCTACAGGCTCTTTGGTGGGGCTAGTGGTGGACTCTGGGAGGACTCATGCGAAGGAGTACTTCCCAGAACTTCTGCTGTCCTTGTCCCAGCAGTTGCCCCCCAGCTCTGCTAGAGACGCTCCCACACTAACAGTTAGGTCTGGTTCAGTCTCCTATAGGGTCACTGCTCCTTCCCCTGGGTCCTGATGTGCACACTACTTTGTGTGTGCCCTCCAAGAGTGGAGTCTCTGTTTCCCCCAATCCTGTCGAAGTCCTGCAACCAAATTCTGCTAGCCTTCAAAGTCTGATTCTCTGGGAATTACTCCTCTCATTGCCAGACCCCCAGGTTGGGAAGCCTTATGTGGAGCTCAGAACCTTCAGTCCAGCGGGTGGACTTCTGTGGTAAAATTTTTCTCCAGTTTATGAGTCACCCACTCAGTGGTTATGAGATTGGCTTTTATTGTGTTTGCACCCCTCCTACTCTCTCATTGTGGCTTCTCCTTTGTCTTTGGATGTGAGGTATTTTTTTTCTTTTTTTTCTTTTTTTTTGTGATACACGGGCCTCTCACTGCTGTGGCCTCTCCCGTTGTGGAGCACAGGCTCCGGACACGCAGGCTCAGTGGCCATGGCTCACGGGCCCAGCCACCCCGCGGCATGCGGGATCCTCCTGGACTGGGGCACGAACCCACGTCCCCTGCATCAGCAGGCAGACGCCCAACCATTGTGCCACCAGGGAAGCCCAAGGTATCTTTCTTGGTGAGTTCCAGTGTCTTCCTGTCGATGATTGTTCGGGAGTGAGTTGTGATTCCGGTGCTCTCACAAGCGGGAGTGAACGCACGTCTTTCTTCTCCGCCATCTTGAACCAATCAATCAGATAGTGTTTATTCTTATCTTGAGGGTCTGGCAATAGGATCTCTGTCACAACTACTCAACTCTGCTGTAGTTGCACAGAGGTAGCAATAGGCAATATGTAAATGAATGGACCTGGCTGCATTCCATTAAAAGTTCATTTACAAAAACAGGCAGCTTGTCCATAGCCATAGTTTTCTTACCCTATTATAGTAGATGCTCAGACAATCCCCTGTTTTGCACTCCTTTGCATAGCCATGTAAATAAACAAACATTTTTTGTTCTTTTGAGAAGCGAGAAGATTAATAAATTATGCTTAAAACAAGGTAGACTAAATGTCCTTAGATACATTTTCAAACTTACACCCTGGAGAAATAAGCGATAGTTAATTATCATTTAATTAAAATCATTTAATGTAGGAATTCTGATTTTTCTTTTTCATATGCATGGCTCCAGGAGGTTATTAGGCAATTCCTTGTTCCTATGTGTTCACAAGGCAAAAGGAAATTATAAAAGCCGTACATTGTCAATTCAAGAATTCTTCCCTAGGAAGACCTTCTCTCCCTTTGGGATGTCCCTAATCACTAAGGAGCAAAGCCATTCCCATGGCCCAGGACTTCCTTCTTTAGGCAGAGTGTTGAAAATACTGCAAAGAATATCTGTATATTCTATAGATATTGAAGTGGACAGAGAACAAAAAATACATAGTCTCCTTTCACTGGTCTTAACCTCTTGACATTCTGAAATTTTCATTGCGCTTCAATTTTTAAAAATTAGAGTACTTCCCAGAGAGACAGAGCATTCTTGAATTTGGCAAATTCTAAAACAAAGATGACAGAATTCAGCTATGGGAGTCCAAAAAAAATCTGAATAATGGTAGGAAGCTGCCCCCATTGTACTGAATAATAAGGTAAATAGTTTGTTTACAGTTGATAATGAGAAAGAGAAAACATGAGCAGAGGAAGACAATGGTATAAAGCTAGGGACTTGGCTAAAAGACCCATGGAAATTTCCTGAAAAAGAGATGGCTGAAGAGCTTCCCAGGAATGGAGATACTTAATGTTGAATTTGGCATTGCTAATTGCTGCAAAGTAACTACACACTCTTCTGCAGCCATGACCCCCAGATTCTTAGTAAGAGTAATTGGTAAAAAATCATTATTCAGGCTCCTTTAGACTTTATGTAAGTAGGTAATTATAAATAATCAAGGAAGGGGCTGTTTCACACTACCTGAATAAAATGTGAGACAGAGCTAGGGCAAATGGAAAGAGGAAATTGGAGACAAAGGTGACCATGAGAAAGTTAGCCTGTCTCTAAACATTTTTCAGACAATTTTGGATTCCCATAAGTCATAGGTTTAAAAAAACTGTTAACATACTTGTTTAGTTTGTAAACAATCATAACACAAATTACACTCAATTTGTCAAATTCTTTAAAAAAGTTTTTTTAAATGGAAGTATAATGCACAATATTATATAAAGTTACAGGTGCACAACATAGTGATTCACCATTTTTAAAATGTTGTATTGCATTTATAGTTACTATAAAATATTGGCTATATTCCCTGTGTTGTACAATATATCATTGTAGCTTATTTAATTAATTAATTTATTTATTAAAAAAATTTTATTTATTTTTGGCTGTGTTGGGTCTTTGTTGCTGCACACAGGCTTTCTCTAGTTGCAGCAAGTGGGGGCTACTCTTCCTTGTGGTGCTCCGGCTTCTCACTGTGGTAGCTTCTCTTGTTGCAGAGCATAAGCTCTAGGTGTGTGGGCTTCAGTAGTTGCAGCACGTGGGCTCAGGAGTTGCAGCATGCAGGCCCTAGAGCATGCCAGCTTCAGTAGTTGTGGCATGTGGGCTCAGTAGTTGTGGCTCGCAGGCTCTAGCGCGCAGGCTCAGTAATTGTGGAGCACAGGCTTAGCTGCTCCGCAGCATGTGGGATCTTCCCAGACCAGGGATGGAACCCATGGCAGGCAGGCAGATTCTTAACCACTGCACCGTCAGTGAAGTCCCTTATTTATTTTATACATAATAGTTTGTACCACTTAATCCCCTTACCCCTATCTTGCCCCTCCCCCATTCCCTCTCCCCACTGGTAACCACTAGTTTGTTCTCTATATCTGTGAGTCTGTCAAATTCTTGAATACGCTTTTCAGTTTATGAATGCTTTTATAACAACTCTCCAAGTTAATGACTGTTATTCCTTTGGTGATATTTAGTTGTTATGACTGATTCCATGGTTGATGGCCTTGTGTACAGGTTCCAGGTTTTAGACATCATAATGACTGGTAACGGGACTTTACTTGTCTCTCAGGTTTTCCAAGTCTGACAAATTTTTGGACAATGTTTACTTGCATAGCTACATTTCCTAAGCCTGGTGGGGGTTTTGAAATCCAACAAATCTCTTTCAAATAACTTCTCTAACTAGCTATGTGATATAGGTCATGGCTCTATTATCTAAAATTATTTAGACCTCAGGGTATCAGATGACTCCAGGTGACTTCTGCATTAAATATGTGAACCTGATAATGAAGAGAGCAAACACAGAATATATTAGCCACTATACCTGTACAATATATAAGCAAAACTTTTAAAAATTCAAGTTGTCTATTTTGATGCTAAAGGCTGTCAGAATTACATTCAGTTGCCTCACTGATGTTTAATATTTAATTATGCTATAACTGATATGTTTGAAGAGCAGAACTAGAAGGGCGCAATTAAACAGCAGCTTGATCTTTTTCCTACAATGCCCTTAAAACTCATTCTGTGTAGCTAGTTTGGGAAGTGGTGAAACTTCAGAAAGCCTTATCTGCTCTCTCTTAAATAGTCTCCCAAACTGTCTTAGTCCAGTAATTAATATGGCCATCCCAGCACTATAATTGAAACTCCTAACTTCACTTAAAGTTAAGACTTTTCCCCTCTTCTGAGAGGTAATGTAGATTTGGAAGCTGCAGAGTGAAAGGGCTTACGGTTGGCCTCTCTATCCCCCCATGCTGCATGTGTCCTCTTCTCCTCTGGCTAGGCTGCCTCTGCTCTGCCAAAGTCAAAGCAGGGAGGGAAGAAAAGGAAGGAACAATAAAGGCTTTGAATGAATTATTGTAAGCAACATAAAGGATTTCTAACTTTGGAAGGAGGCATAGGATGCTTTGTGGGTTCTTTAGAGACATCCTGTCACTAGGGAATCTCTCATCTGCATTTCTTTGACACTGATGATACACTTTCCAGCTGACTGTCTTCAGTTACTCCTTTGCTGTGTGCTTTTCTGAGGTCTAAGGATAGTGTCCTTAAAATACTCTTTATTGGGATTCTGTAGTCCCTCCAATTAATTCTCTTCATAAAAGTCCTGGCTGGAAGCCTGCAAACTCTTAAACATGTGCTCTGTCTCCATTTGGTCACATACATGAATTTTTTATATATGTAGAAGGAAGTACAAATATAATACTTCCCTCTACTCTGTTGGCACCAGACTGCTTCAGCCATATGTCATTCTTTCGAATTTTCAGGTGTGATTCAAACATAAATCCACTGTATCTCTCAAGTGCCAGAAGGCACATTATAAGCTGGAATGTGGTCTGCTTTAAACTTTCATGTAGGGAGTGGAAATGGAGAATGATGGTAGTGGTCTGACACACAGCTTACTGCCAGTTCTTTTTAAAGAAATTATCTCTAATTTCTACTTTTTTTTTTTTTTTTTTTTTTTTTTTTTTTTGCGGTACGCGGGCCTCTCACTGCTGTGGCCTCTCCTGTTGCGGAGCACAGGCTCCGGACGCGCAGGACCAGAGGCCATGGCCCACGGGCCCAGCCGCTCCACGGCATGCGGGATCCTCCCGAACCGGGCCACGAACCCGTGTCCCCCGCATTGGCAGGCGGACTCCCAACCACTGCGCCACCAGGGAAGCCCTAATTTCTACTCTTTTACTCCAGTTTTAAAACATTTATAATCTTGAGAAATATGGGCAATAGGTTGATAAACGGGTTTTTGATCATTTCCTTTACAATTCTTGTATATTTGGCTCAGTGCCTCACTTTGGAATATAAAAATACTTCCAACACGTTATTTTATTCTGGATATTTATTGCCTCAGCCAAAACTGAGAAAAGTGTCCCATTTTTAATATTTTATCACAATAACTTAATCTAAATATGGCTTTATACCAGGTTTCAATAGAATGAGTTCTACTTTACCTAAAAACTTCCTTGAAAATTCAAATTTCTTTCAGGACATTTGGCTTGTATTGGGGGGAAAGGGGGGGAGTATGTTTAATAACTATTCTTTTTATTATTAATCTCAGTCACAGAAGCAATATATGAATATTTTTATTCATAAAAAATAAAGTAATTTAGAAAAATGGAATAGTTCCCTTTGACTAGTCCCTTTCTAAAAATAATTATTGCTATAAACTTGTGTATTCTTTCAAACACTTTCTAGGTATTTGTATATAAAAGTTTAGATTCATAGACCATATATATGTATATATATGTTTGTATATGTGTGTACATACATGTATATGTTTTAAATATGTATATTTATAATTATATTTTTATATATTATATAAACTATAAATATGTATATATAATTATATATTTTTATATATTGTATTTTTATGTACATTTGTATTATATATATGTTTGTGTGTGTGTTTTATGATATGTTTATTCCTTTTTTCTTTATAAATTCTAATATATGGTGCATGCCATTCTTTAATCTGTTTTTTCCCCCTGCTGCATTGTATTTGATAGTCTGGATATAAAATAGTTAATTTAGGTATTTTCCTAATGATGGAAACTTTCAATTATTGACTATTACAAATACTTTTCACTAATACAAAACCATTCCTATATTTGTCTCTTTGTAAAGATGTGCAAGTGTTTTTTCCAGACTACAGCCACCTAGAAAAGAATTCCTAGGGTTTTGGATTCGTGCATTAAAAGATTTTGATGGTTATTGTCAAATTTTCCTCCGTATACTGCACCAATTTGTACCACTGCCAGCAGTATATAAGAATCTCTTTCCCGGGACTCCCTGTTAGCACAGTGATTAAGAATGCGCCTGCGGGCTTCCCTGGTGGCGCAGTGCTTGAGAGTCCGCCTGCCGATGC
>NW_006777583.1:746276-759930 GCF_000442215.2 Lipotes vexillifer | reverse complement strand
AGAATGCGCCTGCCGGGCTTCCCTGGTGGCACAGTGGTTGAGAGTCCGCCTGCCCATTCAGGGGACACAGGTTCGTGCCCTGGTCCGGGAAGATCCCACATGCTGCAGAGCGGTTAGGCCCGTGAGCCATGGCCGCTGGTCCTGCGCGTCCGGAGCCTGTGCTCCGCAACAGGAGAGGCCACATCAGTGAGAGGCCCGCGTACCGCACACAAAAAAAAGAAAAAAAGAAAAAAGAAAAAAGAATCCGCCTGCCAATGCAGGGGACACGGGTTCCATCGCTGGTCCGGGAAGATCCCACATGCTGTGGAGCAACTAAGCCCGCGAGTCACAACTACTGAGCTCACATGCCACAGCTACTGAATCCCATGCACCCTAGAGCCTGCGTGCTGCAACTACTGAAGCCCATGTGCCTAGAGTCCATGCTCCACAAGAGGAGCCACCGCAATGAGAAGCCCGCGCACTGCAACGCAGAGTAGCCCCCGCTCACCACAACTAGAGAAAGCCTGTGCGCAGCAACGAAGACCCAACACAGCGAAAAATAAAGGAAAAAATTGTCTTGACATCTTTCAATAAGATGCCAAGATAATTCAGTGGGGGAAAGAATAGACTTTTTAAGAAATGGTGCTGGGAACTGGATATCCATATGCAAAAGATAAATTTAGATTCCTACATCATATCATATATAGAAATTAACTCTAGTGGATCAAAGTCTTAAATAGAAAAGCTAAAACTATAAAATTATTGATAAAATGTAGTAATGCATCTTTATGACTTTAGGTGAGGCAATGGTTTCTCAGATACAACACCAAAAGCACAAGGAACAAAGGAAAAATGTTTAAATTGCCTACCTTAGATTATACTTCTGTGTTGCAAAATATATCATCAAGAAAGTGAAAAGTCAACTCATAGAATGTGAGAAAATATTTGTAAGTTATGAATCTGATAAAGAGACTTGTATGCAGAATATATAAAGAGCACTTACGGGACTTCTCTGGCAGTGCAGTGGTTAAGACTCCACGCTTCCACTGCAGTGGACACAGTTTTAATTCCTGGTCAGGGAACTAAGATCCTGCATGTGTCGTGGTGTGGCCAAAAAAAAAAAAAAAAAAAAAAAAAGAACACTTATAACTCAATAATAAAAAGACTATCCAATTTAAAACTGAGTAAAGGATATGAATAGATGTTTCTCTAAAAAGCCATACAAATGACTAACAGGCACATGAAGGATGATCGACATCATTAGACATTAGGGAAATGCAAATCACAACCACAGTGAGATACCACTTCACATCTATTAGCATGGCTATAATCACAAAGACAAAAAAATAACAAATGTTGGCAAGCATGTGGAGAAATTGGAACCCTCTTTATTGATGTAGGAAGTGTAAAATGGCACAGCCACTTTGGAAAACATCCTGTCAATCCTTGAAAATTTTCAACATAGAGTTATCCTTTGTCCCAGCAATTCTACTACTAGGTACATTCTCAAGAGAAATGGAAACCTATGTCTACACAAAAACTTGTATAAAAGTATCCATAGCAGTATTATGCATAGTCGTTAAAACGTGGAAGCAATTCAATTGTCCATCAACTGAAGAATGAATAAACAAAACATAACATTATGTTTATATGATGGAATATTATTCAGCCATAACAAGGAAGAAAGTTTCTTCCTTGACACATGCTACAAAATAGGTGAACTTTGAAAGCATTGTGTTAAGTAAAAGAAGTCTGTCACAGAAGAACACATATTGTATGATTCCATGTATGGAATGCCTAGAGTAGGCAAATCTACAGAGATATAAAGTAGATTAATGGTTGCCTGGGTCTGTGTGTGGGGGGAGTGGGATGGGATGGAATATGGGAAATGACTGAAAATGGGCATGGGGTATCTTTTGAGGTGATGAAATGATCTAAATTTAGATTGTGGTCATGGTTGCCCAACTCTATGTGTGTACTAAAAAAACACTGATCCATATACTTTCAATGGGTGAATTTTTTAAAATGTAACTTATATGTCAATAAAATTGTTAAAAAAAAAAAAGAATCTCTTTCCTCCATAAAAATGCCAACATTTTTACACTCAAATTTAAAATTTTTTAACCAATCTGATGAGTAAAAGATAATGTCTTTTTGTTGTTTTAAATATCAAAACATTTATTTGTTGCCAGCTCTGCTGCTTCAATTTAGGAACATTTGAAATCAAAGTCATGTTAGGCATCTTATCAGTTGGGATTATGGGATGTGCACAGGGTCTAGGATGTCAAGCTCATGAAAAAGTAAAGGGTAGACATAAAACAACCTGGGCCTGAGAGATACACTTAAAATGTTGAGTTCAAGGAAGATGGTAGGGCTGTGAGACAGAGGCACTTGTGGACACAGATGCAGTCGACTGTAGGGTAGCAACAAATGAAACCAACCAGTCCAGCAAAAACCAGGAAGATACTGATAGCTAGGTAGGGCAGAGGTCAAATGCCAGATGGACAGACTGTTCAGAGCCATCAAATATAAAGGGATTGACAGAGTTGACTAATTAAAATGCAGACTCACAGGTAATCTGGCAGTAGGTCTAGAAATCACATCTAGCAATAGTCCAGGCCCAATCTACAGGGGAACCTTAAAACCTTTGCAAAAACCTCTTGTGAGAACCATGATGGGGAGGGAACTATAATCACCATAAAAGAATCACCACTCAAGTATGTTATGTAAAGGTTAGCAAGGAAATGCATGTGTCACGAACAAGGAGTGGGAGAACAGACTAGACTTCAATTTTTCCTTGAAATAGAAACCCTTAATTTCCAGTGCAAAACTTGTTGCAGAGAGGTCATATTTGCTCCAAGAAGTTGGCTATACATACTTCTTTTCTGCTTTCTCTAAGAGATCATGTCCATACCTTGTATCTCTTAGTCAAATTATATAAACTTCCATGGTTTTCTGTTTCTATATGCTGGTTTCCATGGAAAGTATGTTAGTATCCCTTTAAGTTCTTTCTCCAATTATATCATTAGTTAAGTCCTCTGGTATTATTTACCTTGGCCAAAATAACCCACACAAACATTATAATTAATTAAAGTCAAAGTTACCTCAAGTGACTAAGTGGGCCTTTATAAATCACAAAAGTCCAAATCAACTGCATATCTATCTTTCCAACCAGCTGATGAAATGGCAAGGCAGTGGAACCCTCCATTTCCATTCATCAGGTGTTGTATAAAGTCTGCTGTTCTTTGGCACCACCTCCAACCTTTTGTACTTATGCTAATGGCTTGGAGGTGTTGGAGTTTGGGGGCAGGAAAAAACGAACACTTGTAAAACAACATAAATCCACATCTACATGAAGAATGCCAAAAAGATGACTTGCTCTTAAGTAAGGTATGTTCCCAAACTATACATAATGCGCCTAAGGTTGGATCTCAGAAAGCCAATTACAGAATTCTGGGCTTCTGAAGCTTCTTGAGGAGCTACTTGTGTCTATAAAATCTAATATACTTATCTACTGAGCCCTGTAAGAATGTGTGGAGTCTTTCCTGGCCAGTCAAACCATTTGCTAGCATGGGAACTCTGTGAGAAAGTGTTGATAAAGGTTTCTTCCTTGAATGAACTATAAAAATAGGATTGAGTAGACAACAGGGTAAAAAGATAGTATTGATACCTACTTTTGGACATTTAGAATTGTTTTATTCCTTGTGGGTCAGTCTTTGATAGCAACATACAGTGAAGTTTCACAACATTTAATACGTGGAAAATCCTCCAAGATTCTGGCAATTGGTTGACTGATCGTCCTTGTTTTTATTGCTTTGAGTTTTATTTCTCTGGGAGGTTTTTGCATAGGAAATGGGGAGAGACTGCACTGTAGATGTCTTCTTCAATCAACAAAACATATTTAAACTTTAAAAGTACTCCTCACCTGACTTCTGTAACTACAGAAACAAAAAGAATTGAACAATCTTCTGCTTGAAGAGAGAGACCAAAGAAACAAAACCAAGCAGACATTTGGAGACATTGGAAGAGAAAACGACTACATGATTTTTCACCTAGGACAAGTACTGGCTCATGAGATATATACATGAATCAAATTTTACTGCAACAGTGCAATGAAGAAATGGCTATAATTGGAGGGAGAAAATCAAAAAGGAAAAAGAGAAGGAAAAGAGAGAAGTTATAATTTTTAGAAGTGACAGCAAATCAGCCAAAAAGAAATTATAATGAAAACAAAAGGAAACAGGTTCCTTGACAGCAGAAGGAATTCAATTCATCAAACATTTATCAGCCACCTGATACAGCAAAGAAATGGGCTAAGTGCCAAGTGTTCTAAAATGACTAAGATCTACTTTTTTTTTCTAACTGTTCCCTTTTATTGAGAACCCACTATGCACTACAACCTTACATATGTTTTCTTACATTGTCACCATTTTTTTCTTGTTTGATATTACTATTTCCATTTTATCAAAGAAAAAGCTGAAGCTCAAGTGTTTAACTTTCTCAAGGACATAACAGTAGTAAAAGATGCAGCTGGAATTCAAAACTAACCCAGGTTTATCTAACCCAAATTCATTTTCTCTCCAGTATACCATGCAAGCTTCTCAAAGTCGGGAATCAGATAAGTTTATAAATAATACAAGAAGTGATCATGGGTGTAGCTGGCAAGGAACTAAGAAAGAAAAACTAACATGGACAGGATACCTAGTGGAAACACCAGTGTTAGCATATATAGTATTTCAATATTATCTTAGTCCTATTGAGACACAGTAACTGGTATTAATAATGATAATCCCAAAACATAAAAAAATGCTCAGTTTTGTTTTATATCCTCTAATTCCTAAAGAAGAAGTTGTAGGATACATTTTAGAATTTCCTGTAGAATTTCTTCAATTTCCCACCATCCCACCTACAAACATTTAAGTTTGTGACCTTTCTTATTTCTTCTCTCGAAAAGATTCCTACCCACTCATTACCTCATTCAGTAAATATTTAGAGAGTCCATGCTGGGCTCTAGGGAGAAAATGAAGAATAATAAACAGAAGATTCCTACCTGTATGGACTCACATTCAAGAAGTGGGCATAGTTAATAAACCAAATATATATATATATATATGTATCATATCACATACGTATATGATATATATTATATATGATATACCATATGTTATACATATAATTTTATATATAAATTATGTATTTTTATATGTACATTTTTATACAAAAATGGTGGAATTCAAATGAAGTCTGTAGTTTAGTTATTAATATATTTTCAATGTTAATTTTTTGTTTTTGTTCATTTTACTATGCTTATATAAGAAGTTAACATTGGAGGAAACATGTTGAGGGAGAAAAGGAAACTTTTGTTTTAAATTAAGAGATTTTTTTTTTAATAACAGTTTTAGATTTATAGAAAAATTGAACAAGTAGTACAGAGAGTTCCCCTATACTCCCCACCTCCCTGCCATGGTTTCCCCTATTAACATCTTGCATTGGTGTGGCACATTTGCTACAATTAATGAACCAATATCCATGCATCACTAATAACTAATAAAGTCCATACTTCTTAAGTCAGAAAGAGAAAAACAAATATCGTATATTAACGCATATATGTGGAACCTAGAAAAATGGTACAGATAAACCAGTTTGCAGGGCAGAAATAGAGACACAGATGTAGAGAACAAACATATAGACACCAAGAGGGGAAAGTGGTGGTGGTGGGGTCGTGGTGGTGATGAATTGGGAGATTGGGATTGACATATATACACTAATATGTATAAAATAGATAACTAAAGAGAACCTGCTGTATAAAGAAATTTTTTAAAAAAGTCCATATTTCACATTAATTTTTGCTTTTTGTGTTGTATAGTCTATAGGTTTTGACAAATACAAATATCATGCCCACCGTTACAGTGTCATACAGAATTGTTTTTCTGCCCCCCAAATCCCCTGTGCTTCACCTGTTTTCCCTCCCTCTCTTTCCCACTCCCAGCCCCTGGCAACCCCTGATCTTTTTAGCGTCTCTACAGTTTTGCTTTTTCTAGGAAGTAGTGTAGTTCCAGTCATACAGCATGTAGCCTTTTCAGACTGGCTTCTTTCACTTAGCAATAAACATTGAAGCTTCCTCCATGTCTTTTTGTGACTTAATAGCTTATTTCTTTTTATCACTGAATCATATTCCACTGTATGGATATACCACAGTTTGTTTATCCATTCACTCAGTAAAGGACATCTCCATTGCTTCCAATTCTTGGCAGCTATGAGTAAAGCTACTGTAAACATTTGTGTGCAGGTTTTTGTGTGGACATACATTTTCAACTCAGTTGAGTAAATACCCAGGAGCATGATTGCTTGATTGTATTGTAAGACAATAGTTTTAGTCTGTTTAGTTTTGTAAGAAACAGCCAAACTGTCTTCCAAAGTGGCTGAACCGTTTTGCATTCCCACCAGCAATGAATGAAAGTTCTTGATGCTCCTCATCAACATTTGATGTTATCGTCTTGGACTTTAACCATTCTAATAGGTACGTAGTGGTATCTCATTATTGTTTGAATATGCAATCTCTAATGACATATATGTTTAGCATCTTTTCATATGCTTATTTTCCATCTACATATCTTTTTAAGTGAGATGTCTGAGTGTCTGTTCAGATCATTTGCCCACTTTTTAATTGGTTGTTTATTTTCTTATTGGCTTTTAAGAGTTGTATGTATATTTTGAATACAAGTGCTTAATCAGATACATGTTTAGTAAATATTTTCTCCCAGTCTCTAGCTTTACTTTATCTTTTGTAGGTAAATATTTCAATAAAAAGCAGAGATCAGCAGCATTATCAAAATTTGCCCTCTTTGGCTATACTGTGTAAATACATATATGTCACTGTAAACATTCCAATTGTATTTTAAGTGGGGTTAGATATTTTGCAGAGCTATCATGAACAGAGCCTTTTTGTTGATTGGAAAGAATGTAATTTAGCTTCAGGATCTCATTCAAGAAAATGCTACATCCAAAGTTACATAACAGATGGTTTTTCTACTTACCATCTATGATATTGTGATTTATAATAAATATGTGTTTGGTCCTTGTCCCTGTTTCTGGCATAGAGCTCCTAAAACCCCTGGAATTTCCTAGGGGATGAGAGCCTTTAAGGTGTCTTTTGTTATGTTAATGAGGTGACTTTTGGAGCCCATCTAAGGATGGGGTCTGGTTGCCAATGCAACCACGTTATGGGAGGATTGAAACTTGCAGTCCTGTCCTCCCACCTGTAAGGAGGGTAGAGGGGCTGGGAGTTGAATCAGTTACTAATGGCCAATGATTTAATCAATCATGACTCTGAAGTAAAGCCTCCATAAAAACTCAAAAGGACAGAGTTCAGAGAGCTTCCGGGTTGGTACATGGAGGTGCTGGGAGAGTGGTGTATTCAGAGAAAGCATGGAAGCTCCGTGCCCCTTCCCACATACTTTGCCCTTTGCATCTTTTTCATCTATCTATTCCTGAATTATATCCTTTTATAGTAAACCAGTGATCTAGTAAGTAAAATGTTTCTCTGTGTTCTGTGGACTGCTCTAGCAAATTAATCAAACCCAAGGAGGAGGACATGGGGATCTTCAATCTGTAGGTAATGGGTCAGAAATATAGGTAACAACCTGGGCTTTTGACTGGCATCTAAAGTGTAGGTGTGTCTGGGGAGGGGTGGAGGGGGGATAGTCTTGTGGGACTGAATCCTTAACCTGTGGAATCTGCTGCTATTTCCAGGTGGATTGCATCAGAATTGAGTTGAATTCTCCATTGCTTTGCTAGTGTCCAAGAATTGTTTGTTTGGTGTGGGGACCCATGTTGGAATTGGGCCCAGGAACCTAAAAGACCTTCCCTTTGGTTTATAAAAGGTTGGGAATGATGTCAGTGTTGTGGATTTTTTCAGTAGCAATTATGGCAGACTTTGTAACTGAAAACAGACCTCTGTTTTTTATCAAAGCTTGATCCTGCCAAGTTTATCTTTTCTAAGCCATAGATCTTTCTTTTCTGCCTGGCTCAGAACTGCTTCAACTAGTCCAAAGAAGTATCTGCTCACTAGCTGCAGCACATCATAGGTCTTTTTAAAGGAATAAAATGCACTTGGGCCCTCTGTTTCCATTGTTGGTTGCGGGAATCTTATGACAAAACCAGTAATTAAAGAAGTTGCTATTTCAAACACATGTTTTCCCTGAGCACTGGTGTTGGAGGGAGGCATGGAAAGTTTTCCTCTCTCAACAGGTTAGATCAGATGAATACGATTTTACAACAGCCAGAAATAGGCTTTGTTTCGCACACATTATACTTCTGTTTAAAGATAGTTTCAGTCAGATCCCAGTAGAATCTGATTTGGGGGTAGAGAGATTCTCTAAGTAGCCTTAAAAGTCTAGGTTTGTTCCGAGGCCATGAGCCATCGCTCAACGTAGATCTCAGGCTGGGCTCTAGCCTCAAGGCTGGATTTCAGGATGGCAGTGATAGGAGTTCTGAACTCATTTTCTAGATATGAGAATTTGTTTATCAAAAGGGCCCCTTCTACATTGTAAAATTATGATCTTAACAAGCTACTTGCTTGTAGTAAATACAGTTTGTGTTTTTGAATACTTATATGTATCAAGAAATGTGCTAGGGACGGGAGTGGGATGGAGCAGTGAATTTATTTCTAACCTTGAGAAGGCTGTCTGGGAGGTGATAAGAGTAAGGAATCTGTAATTCGCCAGCCAGAGGTTCTGCCACCTCAGCTACTCGCTAAGAATGTGACTTTTGCCAAGTTATGAACATTTTTAAGCTTCAATTTTTTCTTACTTAAAATGATATATAGTATACTAATATACTATGAATAATTATACTGATATAATTGTTATATTATTATAATAATTATATAATAATATATAAAATAAACTGAGGAGGATAACTTTCATGGGGTCTCAGGAAGGATTAAATGAAATAATGTTTGTAAAATTTATAAACAATATTTGTAAAGCATTCAATACAGTGTTTGACATACATCCAACATGCAATAAAATTTAGCCATTATTATGATGGAGATTACAGTCTGTCGAAACAATAATAAACATAGTTGTTAAATAAGCAACCCATGATACCTGCCAAAGATAAAATAAAGGCAGTTATTTCTATGAGACTTCAAAGAAGGAAAGATAGGGATAGGAGCAGCTTGATAAATCTTGGCTAAAAGTTCCTTGTGCATGTGATGGTGTCTTATTCCTAGCTCCTCTCCTGTTATGTCAGGGCACTTAGCATATAAAATGTGCTCCAAGAACTTTGGCCCCCTGAATAACTTAGGATTTGAGTGGCAGGATACAATCTCAGTGGAGCAGAAATTGAACAAGGATGAGAAGTCAGGAACAAGAGTGGCATGTGTGCTGAGGTAATGGTGATTAACTAGCGTCTGCTCATGTGGGGTGGGAGTGAGTGGTCAGAGAAGCCCGAGGAGAGACGGCAAGCCTTTGGGAAGGTGTAAGCACCTGGATGGGGAGTACGAACTTAATTTTATGGGCGCTGGGTGGTTAATGAAAGCAGCTGAGCAGGGGAGCAATGCTAATAGAATGACAATTAAGAAGAGTAACTTTTCACAGTCTGCAGAATTCTTACAAGGTGAGGCTATAGGGAAAACCTGTTACACATGTGTGAGACAGTGAGAAAAACTCCAGGGGCAGAAAGGAGATTGGAAAGGGGAAACCTTTCAATACTGCAGGTTATTTACAGATGCTATTTCATCTAGCCTTCAGCAAGGTAGGCCTTATCCCCATAGACAAGGAAACCGAGGCTCAGAGAGCATATTAACATGCCATGGAACCAGAATTCCAAGCCAGGTTTTCCAGTCTCCAAGGCTTATTCTTTCTGATAGGCTTTAATAATTGATTGACTATGAAATATTTAGGAAGAAATTGAAGATAATTTCAAATCAATTGCATATGATTGGAAAAATGTTAACATTACTGAAACAGAGCGAGTTTGCAAAAGATGATGAATTTAGCTTTCAGTATATTGAATTTGAGGAAACATGAGTGCCAATATGTATGAAATAATTAGAGATGTGGGTCTGGAGTTTAGAGGACAAGTGAGGGCTGTAGAGAAACATTGGGAAGTCAGTGGAAACAATGGTAGTGGATGATCTGTGCTAGGCCCAAAAAAGCAAAGCCTTGGAACAGAATCAGGAGAAGGACAGGATTAGAAACTGGAGTCAGTGAAGAGGACAGAAAGTGGAACAGAAACGTTAGCAAATGAAATAAGGAATGTACAAGTAAAAAAAATTTTTTTTGAAAGTAGCGTCTACCAAGTGCTACAGAGCTCAAAGAGCTTCAGGTGTATGTACGGATATATAGCTGGAAAGGAGGGAGTCGGGTGAATGAAAGCTAAGAGGCAGGGTGATGTAGGAGAAACTGACTAGCCTGGGAGTGGGAAGATGTGGGCTGTAGCACCAGCTCTGTTATTCTGTGACCTTAGCAAAATCACCAAACATCTCTAGGACTCAGTTTATAAGTTCGTGTAATGAGAGGTTTAGTTGAGATGATTTCCAAAGGTCACTCTCGGTGTTGACATTCTAAGCTAAAAGAGAATATGTTTCAAAATATATAGACAAGATTAGGTACACGATTTTATGATTCATTTATTCATTCAATGTCTATTATGTTTGTGTAATTTATTATGTCTGTGTCTCTGTGTAGCAGGAGTGGGGAGAAAGCATGATCTCTAGCAGAAAATTAGAGAATTTAAGAGTTGCTCACAGAAACTACAAGCTAGAAAGTTCATATACTATAAGAAAGAATTAAGAGGCTGGCTATGAAAGCTCAAGAAAAAGAGGAAGCTTGTTTCCATCCTGGAGAAGGGAGGAGAATGGGGAGGACTGTGGAAGGACCCATCCAAGAGCTCTCGAGAGCCTTCCCATGCACACACCAGTACAGATTAAGCTGAGAATTAATTCACTAGTGAGTGAGAACAGTGGTGTCCTTCATTTCTTCTGTTGAAGGTCATTATTTAAAGCAAGGCAAACTTTGACCTGGTAAGCAGGCTAGGATTAAGCGAGGTGTGTCAAATCTGAGCTATGCTACTTACTAACCTAATGATCTTGGGCAAAACTCTTAAATTCCCCGCTTCAGTTCCTGCATTTGTAAAGTGAAGATACTACCAGTAACTACTTCATTCACAAGGTTGCTGTAGGGAATACATGAGTTAATGCATTGGAATTCTTAATGATCTGGGTATGATACTAAGTGCTCAGTAAATGTTAGTCATTGTTGTTTTCCTAAAGGGCAGATATTATTAGACCAGCTATTCGTGACTCTGAGAGGTCCCATTATGGTAGGACACTGAACTAGATTACCAGACCTAGGTTTGATTTCTGGCTTTGTATTTAGTTTGTTGCTTAACTTGGTGGATTGGCTCTGTATTGGGGTACCCCTTTAACCCTTAGCCAGGCTCTTTACAACTTTGCCTCAACTTTCACTTCCTGCTTATACTGAGTTTTTAGATTATCCAGTAGTGAAAGTTCAGGGTCTTCTCAGTTCTTTTCCGAGAACGTGTCCTGTCCTGGGTATGTGAGTGGCTTTCTAAATTCCCTAGTATACATGTCCACTTTGGAACGCCCTAACTTCCCAAAGAAACCATCTCGCTGGCTTTTCCTCCCTATCTTTAGGGGGTTTCTTACATGTCTCAACTGTTATTCTTAGCCCTAGGTGGCTGAAGGGTTTTTTTGATTTCCTTAGTGTTTTCAAGCAATGCCCACCATTTATATCTATTTCTTCCCTAAACAGCACTACTCAGAAAATTGCCTGAGGACAGTTGTAAGGACCAAATATGGGACTGTGTAATACCAGAGATGATACATAGGCAATCTTATGTAAGGAAATATGTTACTTGTTTTCTACACATCACAGTTTCATCAGAATGATTTTTTAAATGATGGGCAAAAAATTTAACTTTGTATTTTTTTCTTGATCTTCATTTGTACCTACAAAAGTGAACTTTTCTTTTACCCCTGTAGGTGTAGAAAAATCTTCCCTTCTTCCCTTCTAGGTCTTTGGCTGGTCTAATAACTTAATTGACATGAGACAGGTTAACAGGAGACAAATTTAATTTTGTATGTACCAGATCCCCATAAAATGAGATTCAAAGAAGGGAACCGGAGCTGAAAGCTTTTATAACGTTTAGACGAAGAAACAGTAAATTTGTGAGGAATTGATAGGCAGAGGGGTTTGTGGTGGGGTAATAAATGGTGAAGAAGTAACAAGGTTTATTTATACAGTTTTCTCAGCCCTAGATTCTCTCTTCTGGTACAGGGAGGCTACCTTTCACATGGGCAATTTGCTTTCAGGGGAACAAAGGAGGGTCAGAGTGTCCTTTTGCACCCGCTGTTTCTCAAGCACCTTTAATACAAAATAATCAATATGCCAACACAGCATATTTTGGGGGGACATATTCTGAACACCTACACCACCAGCCTTAGTAGTTCTCTAGCATCAGTAAGAGAAAATTAGTGATTTTATTTCAACATTTTATTTAACCTTTTCATATTACACAATTTACTGAAAACACTTAAAGTACCAGTGAGACAAAAACTTAAAATACAGACAACACACCTCTTCTAGCTGAGGTAATATTGTAGAAAATTCATTGTCAAATCACAAGTTTTTGTTACTCTATTATACAACTTGGTAGCATATCAGTGATAATCAGTGACTCAAAAGAAAGACATTATATATCCAGTTTATATGAGAGAGAGAGAAGGAAAGGGAGAGAAATGTATAACTACTTGAAAGAGTAGAGAAACCAGAAATGCCGAAGTTAAGTATCACTTAAATTCTGATGCAATGTGAGTTGTTACCATGGGGATTTTCTTTGCTTATATATTATTAAAAATAATTAATTCAAACCTGGCTATCTTTTCAAGACCTCCCAGTATGCAAACTGAGGGTAAACATCCTCCACAATCTCATTTTTTCAAACAAAAAGCCATGTGTTTTATTTTCTGAGCATATGTATGAATACACGGAAATACTGAAGTGTTTGTGCCTAGTCAGTTAGTGAATGCTTTGTGGGGTTATAACAAACACAGTGCTGAAAAGACAGCTGTGAGCAGGCAAGCACATATGCAAAATGAGCAAGACCTCTTGCCTCTCAGTTTTACTTCTGAAAACACTGGCTATCAAACTCTACAATCCGTAACCATTTTGAAATTAGTTTCTTTTTTACTATTTCATAATTATAACATCTAGTGCTGGAGTTCGAAGGCTTAAATTATGTAAACTTAGAGATTATTTTTCTGGAAACCATAAAATAAAGAGTCTCTCGAAGGAAAGGGATTTATAAACAGATTTAGTAAATCAATTCATAAATTCACTTAACATAGTAAGTTAATATTTACCAGGTATTTCAGTTTTTGATTCCATTGCTTTCAGACTATTTGACTTAAGAAACCCAACAATGAAAGGCAAGCATATCATACTTCAGCTCCATGGCCCAAATCTAGCTTATGTAAGAGGATCGCTGGGACTGTGGAACATTTTAATAGACTCTTACTCATGATACTATTAATCATACTGAATTAAAAATGTTATTCTAAGCTATTATCATCTTAAGAAATATAGCCCATAGGTATTTGATTTTGGCACCTATATGCTAAAGAAATAGAGCAATTTTAAAAGGGAAA
>NW_006777583.1:732253-746261 GCF_000442215.2 Lipotes vexillifer | reverse complement strand
GGGAAAGAGCATGTCTAATGTTTATTTTGCTTATTCCTTTCTAAATTCAGTTAAACATATTTGGCCAGCATTCAAGTGCTTGAATTTTAAGGATTTTTTATATTTCAACTAATTTGGAGTGGTACTAAAAAAATTAGTATTTTACTTGCCGCCTTTCAATTTTAGGTTTTTTTTGAATTTCTGAATTTTTTTTTTTAGACAGCAGGTTCTTATTAGTTATCTATTTTATACATACTAGTGTATATTTGTCAATCTCAATCTCCCAATCAATTTTAGTTTTAATATTAATTTGTATTCTTTCTCCACAGAGACAGAAAATAAGACCAACCTACTTGTATGTGGTTCAGCCTATCAGTCTTGTAAATGATTCCATGAGACAGATTTATATAACTGAATCTTCATAACTTTCATAAAATAATCTCGAAATATCTAGTAATTAGCTAAAGGATCACAGATTTTCACTAGTAGATACTTGATTCTATTCAGATTCTGTTCTTCTAGAAATTTTCTGAAACTTGAAATTTTCAGAAGTTTACTCTTGTCTGAAACTATCTTCGATTACAATAAAAATGAAAGGTTTTTAGGAAGTTGGACATATTATAAACATCTAAAAATTTACTTATTAATTCAAAAGCAATGAGAACAACTTAAGTGCTGTAAACTGGACAAGGTAAACCATAATCTGAACGAGTACAACTTGTGTTTAATTTTATTTTCTCCCTCATGGTGGAATGGAAAAATGGAAAACTTACATGTTTTAGTCATTAAAAAAAAAAAAAACACACATACACAAGATAGTAGAGAGAGTTGCCACAAATGTATTTGTTTCACACTTTTTGGATGTCATATTTTGGTTCCAACATTATTAATCACAGAAAGTAACCATTTCGCTGACATTCAGTAAGTAAAATAGATCTCAGTAAAATAGAATCTGCACTCTAGGTTGGACAACATCAGTGCAAAGTCACTGTACTTCAGTGTGCTAAATGGTTCCTAGCAAAACTGATCATTCACATGAGGAAATGAAACTTTAAAACATTTAGTGATGGATTAATCAAATGCATATCATTTTACTATATGAAGAGCCTCACCCACCCACCAAATTCAATTTAGGAACAGACAGAATTTTTTTATTAACCTGATGACCAACATTTCTGTTTATTATTTGTTGAAATTTACTTCTTTTCATCACCCATAAAAAGCAAGGACAAACTTCCTTTAAGGTTTCTATTTTTCATCAGTATTCATCCAAACAAGTTTCAATAAAAGGTGATAAGGTTAAACCTGCATTTCCCTTTATGTATATCTAGTTTGCAGAATGAAACTATGAACAAAAACTAAAAGAAAATAAAAATTGAAGCCATCATTTAATGATGACTATATAGAAGGCAAGAGGCACAAATTCCCAGGTGAATTTTAATCATGTCTCCTCTAAGTCAAGTCATTCAGAAACGAATAGCAAGTGATATTCACTTTAGTACACAATTTGTAAATGTGGAAGCAGGAATAGTTGTCATGATTATTTTATATTCTATCTCTGTTAAGAGTGGCTCTAAAAACAGTCTGATGATTCGTAAGGCTAGATAAGCAAATCAAACTTTATTATAAACATATGACAAATTCTAAGTTGCTGGCACTGAAACGGTGGGTTTGCATATGGACAAGTAAGCTGTTTGCCTTAAATCTTTGGGGTACCTTGGCTTTTAATATTTTGTTCTGATATTCAAGCAGAAAATACATAACTGCATTTTATACAGTAAGCTGATCTAAGAGTGGAAAATTTGTAGGGATGAAGGAAATTCCAAGTTGTATGTATGCATATAAGTGGCTTTATATAATAAATGTACAGCCATTAAAGTTATACAGGGACAGTGCAAGTTAAAACCCTCAGCTCCTGTTTACAGATTGCCAAATTGCCAAATCTAATCCTTCTTGTCCGGGTTACTGATAACATAACTTATTTGCTTAAAGGTAAACTATGACCTCCTGCTACTATACATTGTATTAAGAATGACATACCAATATCAATCTAGAAGGTGAACTAAACATGTAATAAACATTAAAGTCATATGAAATTTTGTTTTCAGTTTGCTGGCAAAATTTTGCTTCTTCCCGAGATCATTTTTAGTTCAGCATTAGTGCTACACTAGCTAGAATTTAATTCATATGAGTGTCTTTATTCAGTTTTCAAATTTGGAATACCTTGAATCCAAAATGTATACCAATAACCTTTTTAAGAAGTGAAGGGTCAATATAATCAGCATGGACTTTTTCTACCAGTTTCACTTTCTAATCCATTTCCCACCAGCGGTATTTCACTCTTATCCCTCATAATTTCAAAACGAAGTATCCAGGTGATGTCTTTCAGACTAACCAGGAATCTAAATCTCAAACACTATTTTGAAGAAGAGTAGAGTAAATAATCTTGGTAATCTGTAAAACAGCTGCGTGCAGCGTGTACTGTATTACAACAGCACCAAACCCTTTATAAAAACCAAGCATTCCTTCTTCCTGCCTTATGGTATTGATACAGTCTCTCATTCCCTCATACTGTGTATTAATTGGAAGCACTTCATAGCCAAGGTCTGTATTGTCAATTATTGTGCGTGTTCCTTGAATGTGAAGGCGGTGCAAAACTGTTTCCAATGGGTAAAGTATAACATCAGAGCAAAGACTGGCAGCAAAGTTAGCAATAAGCTCTGGAAAATAAGCATCCAACATACTCTGCACTGGGCTAGTGCTCTCAGCTAGGTGGCTATTGTAAGTCTTTCTCTTTAGAATTAGCAGGACAATCTTCTGAATGACTGAGCTGATAATGTAATGAAGAACCCCATGCAGCACCGTAGGGAAGATCAAGGAAAGAAGCGGAAGTAGTCGTTTGCTGTGAGGCACTCCCAAGCCTATCACTCTTCCAATTCCTTCTTTAATACATTCCAAAATTCCAGTATTGTCTCGAATTATCTCACTCTGAAATGAAAATGATGAAATGAGTAAAAGTTAACATCTGCTTATTCTGCCACAAAGAAGGATTCTTTCTAGGTCCCTTTTAAATCCTAATTTTTTGACTAAAGAGGAAAAACATCAATGGTTTGCAAACTTCAAATGTTATCTAGGCATTAGATTCTTTTTTCAAATAAAATTTCACAAAACAGATAGCAGTGAAGCTGGGAGCTATTCTTATTCGGGGAGGGAAACGAGAAGAGATGTGGAGGGTGACACACCTGGTTTCCCCACCCTCAAGAACCTCCTTAGGACACATTTTGAAAAGCAACAAATATTGTACATGACATTGAAGAGGTAGCACAGTGCTTGGAGTTCTTAAGCATTGCTTTAAAACCCACCTCCATTATGTACTTACTGGTCATGTGACCATGGGCAACTTACTTAACTTCTCCTAAGAGTCAGTTTACTGTTCTACAAAAATGGAATTAGGCCTACCTACCTCTTATGCACAGAGCTGCTGGGAGCATTAAATGAAAAAAGGCCTGGTACACAGACACACTCAATAAACATGAGTCATTATCATCTGCATTGTCTCTGCTTTTTTACAATTATGAGGATATGTATTAGGAAGTTTGTGATACTGGTTACAGAGGCATGGACAGGCAAAAAAGGAAGAACTAAGAGGCCAATTTGGCTGCAGCAATGACTGAAGAAGAGAACAGCAAAAAATGAAGTTAAAAGGTAGTCGGGGCCATACCATGCCACTGTGCAGACCTTGGCCTCCAGTCAGATGGGAAGTGACTAGTTGGTTTTAAGCATAAGATGCATAAGATACAATTTATGTTATACTGGCTGTTGTGTAGAGAATGAGAGCAGAGGCTGAGAAACCAGTTGATGGTGGACTGGACTAGCAGGTAGCAAAGGAAATAAAATGCTGCAACTGTGCTTTTATCCTAAAATTACAGCCAATAGGAATTACTGGTAGATTTGATTTGGGGTGTGAAAAAGAGAACACAAGGATGACCTCAAAGCTGTTGGCCAGAGGAAGTGGAGGAATAGCAGTGCCTTTTACTGAGTTGGACAGTATTCCTGGGGTAGCAATTTGGGGGGAGAAGATCAAGAATTCAGAAATGTTAAGTCTAAGGTGTAAACTCCAAGTGGAGTTTATAATCTAGACTACAAGGAAAAGGTCCGAGCTGCATGTACAAATGTGAGTTTACAGTGAAGAGAACATATTTAAAACCATGAGACTAAAATGAGCTCACCTAAGCTAATCCATTTACCTGCCTCTGGCCCCCTTCCCAGTCCAGTTTATTTTTAATACAGCAGCCAAATAGATCCTATTAAAGACATAAGTTAGATCATGTCACTCTTCGCTCAAACCTATCAAAGACTTTCCATCTCCCTCAAAGTAAAGCCAAATTATTACAGTGATCTTCAGTGTCCTGTGTGATCTCTCTCCCTCTTACCTCTCAGACCTCATCTCCTCTTGTTCTCCCTTCCTTAGTCAGCTTCAACTGTATTGGCCTTCATTTTGCTCCTGAAACACGTAAGATATAATCCTACCTCAGGGGCTTTGCACTTGCTTTCCCTCTGCTTAGAATGTTCTTCTCCCAAATATCCATGTAGTTCTTATGTTCAGACCTTTACTCAAATGACTTTTGCTTCTGAGAACTTTCCTGATCTTAAAAAAATAGTAACATCCCTTGCTACCCATTACACATCTTATTTCATTTCCTTGTTTTATTTTTTAGCACTTAGCGCTATGAAGTATCCTTTTGTTTATCTTGTTTATGTCCATCTTCCCCACAGGAATGTAAGTGCCATAAGGGCAGAAAGTTTTTGTTTGCTATGTTATCCCCAGGGTCTATACCAGTGCCTGATATAGGTTAGCACTCAATAAATGAATTTAATTCATTTATTTAAAATTTAAAATTTTAAAATGAGCTTTTAAAAAAAATTAGCAGTTAAGAAAGATTAGCTGAAAGGTAAAGTCAGTAAAAACTTTGATTTAATACTATGCTGAGAAGTCTGAAATTGATCTTCAAGAATATGAGTCAACGTGGATCCTTAATCAGCGAAAGGATATAAGCACTGCAACTTAAGAACACTAATCTTGTATGAATATGTAGAATGGACTTGAAAATGCAGGAAACAAAACAAAGATTCTTCGTAAAGACAACAGATCCTAGGAAGTTCATATTGAAGAATGGTAGTGTTCTTTAGGAGATCTATATATACATGTGTATTTTTCAAGGGAAAGACTGTTCTCAAAGAGATCTGAGCTCCCCAGACAGGCAAAAAACCACTGAACATGGTAGGGAGAAAGAAGCTGATGTAAACAAGAAGGAAAGAGAATGGTGGCCTATCGGTGGGGAGGAGCAGACAATCTCAGATACTCCCTGAGGTTAGAACTGAGAAGGCATGATGGCTGATTGGTTATGAAGGATGAAAGAAATAAGAAAATCAAGACTTTTGCAATTTTTCGATTCATATAAAGGTGAGAGTTAAAAGGATTCATGCAAGTAAATGAGTTCTCCAGGACAGTGAATATGGGACACAAAGCAGAGAGGGTCAAGGATTGTGCCTTGGAGCTACAGGAGAAGAGATGGTAAGAGGTTACTAAAAGAAAAGGAGGATGTTCAAGAGAGTAGAAATTGAAGGAAAAAAAAGAGAACTAGAAAATCAGACAAAAGGAGTCAAAAGGAGGCGGTCAGCAGGTGGAACCTGGGGCAGAAAAAAAAACAGGGCATTTGGGTTAAAAAAACAAAACAAAACAAAATGAACATATAGTGAGCTGGGTACTTTACATAAATAATTCACTTAATTTTTATAATTCAGTTAATAAAATACTATTCCCATTTTATGTATGAGAAAATTAAGATTTAAAAAAGGTTAGGACATCTGCTTAAAGTCACAGGTCTAAGTTAAGTAGAGAAATGTGACTGTGATATGGGTCTGCATAAAGCTAAAACTTGTTTTCCCCCAATATATCATGCTGTTTCGTTGTTTTTCCTTAAATAATTATCTTCCTGCTATTTTTTCCCCTTATCTATAAAGTGAGGCTATGTCATAAAGTGATAATTCTGTAAACTGCAGCCCCATACAAAGGTTATATCCTTTCACATTGCCAAATGCAAGGGGATAGGAGACAATATTTGGGTAGCAAGATGTTAACTTCAGTTAATAATTCTAAAAAATAAACACATAAAAAATCAACAATAGGTTCTGCCCCCAATCCACCCCCAACTGAATCTCTGCCCTGGGGTTTGAAGGCAAGCAGGTAAATGTGAAACACATAAAGGACTTCCTCAGTTTGTGCCGTGCTCCACTGCACTGTGTAGTGAAGTGAGAAAGGTCTGTGATGGTTCTGGAGTTCCTTCACCATTTGGTCCAATTTGTACTGTAATAAGTCAATGTTTCTAAAGTTGTGCAGGAAGATGGGGTCATTACGAGTTTATGCATGAATAAAGTTTTTTCTGCCTTTAAAAGAAAAGAAAAGAAAAGAAAAACAACGATATGGCCAGAAAAGCAATTAAGTGGAAAAGAGTAATTAGAAAAGGAAAGGCTGATCTAGTGAGGTTTTATAGAGAGGAAACTCGTAACTGCTGATTATGACAAAGAAAAAAATATGCTAGAGGATCTGATGTTGGAGACAGAAGACAAGTGGTAGACAGTTAGTTGGATTTTGTGTACAGGGTAAAGTTAACCTAGCTCTCTTACAGTTTTAAATGCAGGAACGGTATGTGAGAAAGTACATTAATTCAATGTACTTGAAGTGCCACCATGTGGTTAGAAATAGTGAAACAATTTAAAATGCTAGCAGGAGATTGCTTTCGCTTTGTTGTATACACTAAACACCATAGCATCAAATCTTCCTTAAAAGGCATATTTAAAAAGAATGCTGTTAGTAAACTACCTATGGAGACTACCTTCTCACTGTTAGGATGATTATCCATCATGTTTTATGTTCAGGTAATTAGTAATTTATTGTCTGATAAGCCATAACTATTTGAGTTATTAAAAAGTTGGAGAAAAAAACAAAAACAAAAAACCCTATAGGATTTTTTGTATTCAGAGAAGGTCATAGGCTGGTTTCTGAGATATCTGAATGAAGAGTACAGCTGCCTGTGTAAGGGCTAAAAAGAATTAAAAGTGTGAAGTAAATCTGCAAAGGAAACAGACACACCAGCAATGTGCCTAATATATAATCTTTGATATATGTATGTATGGTATCTGAGAAAAAAACTTTTTATAGAAGGATACTGTCTTAAATTTTTCTGTTATACTATCAGACATACACACAATATACTGAATACTCCAACAACATTTTTAATTAAAAAAATGACAGGAAAAAATAGCTCACCTGTACTGTTTCGATTAGACTTGCTGAATAAAAAGGCATTGCCACTATATAAGTTAGCCTGTAGAAATTAAAACAAACTTATCAGTATACTGAAACAAGATGCTTACACTAAATTTTTTAATATCTACATTAATACATCAACATACTTTATATTCAAGCTTGAATAATATCTTCAAGGTTTTTAACTATTAATACCTATAGCCTAAAGATACTTCAGAACCTGTAACATAAGATGCTTTACTCAACAATTAGAGATGAAAAATTAAGTATTAATAATAACACAGTGACGGCCTGTAAAGAAAATTATTTTAAACCAGTAAAATGTAGGCTTGTTTATGATTCACTGTTTGGACGTCTACCTGCACATAGCTAATGTAGCCTGTAAATCTGATACCTAAAATTTAGGTTGAGGGATCCATTCCATTGCTTGCCTTTTTAGTGATATCTGAACAAGGCTACTGTTCTGCTATTGTCCTATCTATTATCATTATCCATTCCCAGATTTCCCACCCAGCAGAGCTAAGCCAGTCTTGCATGGTAAGTGAAGTCCCCTTTTATTATTAAAAAACAATATTGTGCTTGAGAGTCCGCCTGCCGGTGCAGGAGACGCGGGTTCGTGCCCCGTTTCGGGAGGGTCCCACATGCCGCGGAGCGGCTGGGCCCGTGGGCCATGGCCGCTGAGCCTGCGCGTCCGGAGCCTGTGCTCCGCAAATGGGAGAGGCCACAGCAGTGAGAGGCCCGCATAACGCAAGGAAAAAAAAAAAAAAAAAAACAATATTGTACAGCTTTGCAAAGTTGCCTCCTATTGCCACTATTTAGACATAGTAATATTACAACTTTGCAAGCCTGCAAAATATAGTTATCTAAAATAATGTCAAGGTGGGACTTACCTAACCCTATGGGCCAGGTCCTGGCAAGTAGTGGTTTTCAAGGTGAATGGAACATCACTAAGTAATAATGTGCTGGAATGTCCCACAGAGGGAGCCAGCAAGCTGGGGGGTTTCCAATTCCCAATCTTCAAAAAAAATTAAAAAATGAAGAGTAAAATTCTAATCTATAAAAATGGTCAGTGTTGTAAAGTCACTAAGTGCCTTTAGGACTACGTTTTAATGACACTAAGGTTTTGAGTTTACTCATCACCATACAAATATAAATTTGTATGTCTGCTTACTAAGAGAATAATGATAATAATAATAAGAGTAATAATTTTCTTGGCAATTCAGGTTTAACAAGTTGAAGATCTTTGCTAACTTCCTAAGAACACAAAGAAAAATTAGGTTGTGATTTTAGCCTTTCAAATTAGAAGGGTTATTTAAAAGATAACATATATTTCAGGATTTTATTCCTAAACTCTATGTTACTTTTCTGATTAAGTTCTAGTCCCACAAATATTTCATTGCTCTACTTTCCTTCACTTTGTTTATTTAATAAGCTTTTTTTCAGTTCTAACACTATAAAAATGGATGTAAATTTCAATATAAATGCTGCTTTTGATACTTACGATTTCAGTAGAAGGTGTTCTCCTATTTGTTTAGGATTCCATTTATGTGAAATCTCCCTAAAAAATAAATTAAATAAATAAAATAAAAGCCATGTTTTTTAAAACATCTTGAATTAGCTTAAGCTTTATAAAAGTAATCAATTTTTAATTTTTTTTTAATCCGTAGGAGAAATATATTCTCATGATAAACATTTTCCTTTTTGAGACCCGTCAAACAATTACAGTGGGTTGAAAAGAGAAGAAACATGGGTCTTTCTGTATGTGCTGACAGAAGGGGATGACAGAGGAGGAAGAGTTATAACTGATTATAAAAATGAGCATGAGATATTAGATAAGATACAAAAATGATAGACTGAGGAAAACAATGGATGGGGAAGAGAAAGGGAAACAATAAAATAGGATAAAGGAATAAAAAAAAGCTTTAAAATGTATGTAAGACGGGCTTCCCGGGTGGCGCAGTGGTTGAGAGTCTGCCTGCCGATGCAGGGGACAGGGGTTCGTGCCCCGGTCCGGGAAGATCCCACATGCCGTGGAGCGGCTAAGCCTGTGTGTCCGGAGCCTGTGCTCCGCAACGGGAGAGGCCACAACAGTGAGAGGCCCGCGTACCGCAAAAAAAAAAAAAAAAAAAAAAAAAAAAAAAAATGTATGTAAGAATGAGAATTAGAAAACAAAACAAAATTAAGTAACTGTAATTCAGAATGACACATACATTTGTATAGCCCCTAATTTTCAAAGTGCCTTTACTTATTGAGATGACATTACTTTTGTGACCTTTATTATATTCTATTATCTTTTTCAGCTCCTACTATATGCCAGGCATTGTGCAAAGCACTCTGCATAAATTACCTCTAACCCTCACAATGAACCTATAACCCCCAATTTCATAGATGAGGAAATTGGCTCAGAGATGGTTCATAACTTACCCAAAGCCATGCAACTAGTTAGCGGTGCAACTTGGTCTAAACCCTGGTCCGTATGAGTTGAAGTCTATACTGTCTGCCTGTACTGCCTCTCAGCTCATTTGATACAAGAAGGAACCCTGTGAGATAAGCAGACAGGTACTGTCCTATTTCTTTTACTTACGAGAAAAATAAAGGTCAAAAAGATCACAGGTGGGCATACACCCTGAGAAAACCATAATTCAATAAGAGTCATGTACCAAAATGTTCATTGCAGCTCTATTTACAATAGCCCGGAGAAGGAAACAACCTAAGTGTCCATCATCGGATGAATGGATAAAGAAGATGTGGCACATATATACAATGGAATATTACTCAGCCATAAAAAGAAACGAAATTGAGCTATTTGTAATGAGGTGGATAGACCTAGAGTCTGTCATACAGAGTGAAGTAAGTCAGAAAGAGAAAGACAAATACTGTATGCTAACACATATATATGGAATTTAAGGAAAAAAAATGTCATGAAGAACCTAGGGGTAAGTCAGGAATAAAGACACAGACCTACTAGAGAATGGACTTGAGGATATGGGGAGGGGGAAGGGTAAGCTGTGACAAAGTGAGAGAGAGGCATGGACATATATACACTACCAAATGTAAGGTAGATAGCTAGTGGGAAGCAGCCGCATAGCACAGGGAGATCAGCTCGGTGCTTTGTGACCACCTAGAGGGGTGGGATAGGGAGGGTGGGAGGGAGGGAGACGCAAGAGGGAAGAGATATGGGAACATATGTATATGTATAACTGATTCACTTTGTTAGAAAGCAGAAACTAACACACCATTGTAAAGCAATTATACTCTAATAAAGATGTTAAAAAAAAAAAAAAGATCACAGGGATATGTTCAAAGGAGAGAGGCAGAATGCCAGGTCTGGAACCAAGGTCTAGGACTGCGTGCTTCCTACTATTTAGGTTACCTTTGGAAACCAGAAAAGAGAGAAGAAAAAGAAGAGAGGCAAACTGAATGAAGAACAAAAAGGGAGAAAGTTATATCAAGAGAAAAGTCAAATAGGAGAAAAGAACATGGAGAATAAAAGGGAAAGTAAAAAGGAGGCGGTGGGGCTTCCCTGGTGGCGCAGTGGTTGGGAGTCCACCTGCCAATGCAGGGGACATGGGTTCGTGCCCTGATCTGGGAAGATCCCACATGCCGCGGAGCGGCTGGGCCCGTAAGCCATGGCTGCTGAGCCTGCGCGGGGGGAAAAAAAAAAAAGGAGGCGGTGTGGGGTGAGAATGAAAAGGCAGACAGAGGGGATGGAAGGGAGGGGAGGGGAGGGAGGAAGGCAGAGTAACAGAGAAAAGGAAAATGTAAAATAAAGGGGAGACTGGCTGCCACCTGCTCCCCTGATGACATTGGCACCCATGTACCACGGCCACAGCAGGAACCTGAGAAAAACATTTTCTATTTGAAATGAGTAAGTATGACAATCATAAGGAGACAAAGGAATATATTTTATACTAAAAAGGTAAAGGAAATTAATCACTGATAATGTAAGTGCTCTAAAAACAAACTCAGTACACTTATGGCATGGGTCGTATGTGAACTTTTCTACATTTTTCTAGGAGACTGAAAGGTCTGCAGAGAAACTTTTAGACAACAGAACAACGATCTCTGATTCATCACATTCGGATTAAATTAATACCAGACTACTATATGAGGCCTGAACAACTATCGAAAAATATAGCTGGAATGACATTTAAGGATTAAGACGAAAATTGTAAAAAAAGATTCGGCTACTTAACTTACTGACAGTGACTTTATGGTTATAAAACAAAATATGCTAAAAGGTTTGTAAATCTTCTGGGCACTGCTATTACTCTTACTATGGCCTCAGAAAGGGTTACCATAGGTTATTATGACATTAAGTTTGCACACTCCATTAACATTATGGATAGATGGGTCTGTGACCTGCATTTCTGTAAGGACTGGGCCACCTTTCCTTTGAATACTAACTACTGCTGCCGGTTCGTAAATTATTAGGAATTAAGGTAAAAAGGGTGAAAAAAGAAATTTAGAATCAAGTATAAAAAAAACCCTCGCTCTTCCTGGTATCTGCTTTCTACTCCTTTATAAAATGTGTAAAACTTATTGCCACAGCTCTAGAAATTTAAATTAGCACATTTAAATGCTTCAGGAAAAAGGGTAGTGTAAAAATCTACTTGTGATTAAACCTTTTTATATTTCATCATCAAATACCAAAATATATAAGTATATTTAACTCGCTATCTTCACAAGCAAAAACTGCCCTTCAAATGAGCAACAAAATTAAGTGAAGTGACTTACTTTTTATCAGTTTTTCATTTGACAGACTAACACACATACTCCCATGCATAATCAATACACAAAAGCAATAGAATTTTTAAATAACGCTCTATTTATACAGTCTACTTTCCATTGCCTCTTATTTTCCCGTGCTCAAACAAGTGCCCTCTTAAAAAAAAAAATCTCCCCTCATCTTCCAGCTCCTTCTCTTCATCTCTCCTCTTCACAGAGGACTGTCTAAACTTGCTATTTCCATGTCCTAGCTTCCCAATCACCCTGAACCCATTCCAAATTGGCTTCTACCCTATTATTCTACAAAAACAGCTCTTGCCAAGGTCCCCATGACCTCCACATCACTAAATCAAATAGGCATTTTAAGGTTGTGCCTTATTTGACTTCTCAGCAGCCAACATGCACTTGTGTTCTTCCCTCCTTCTGGAAGCACTCCCTGCCCCTGTATTCCACTATCCCACACTCTTCTGGTTTTTCTCCTCTCTTCTGGTCTCTACTTTTGACTCCTTTGCAGGGGCATTTTTCTTAACTCAGCAACCTATTCTGGAGTTCCTAAAGGCTCAAGCCCTGTTCTTTTCTTACTATATGTTACATTCCTTCCCCAGGCAATCTTACCCAAGATGATGCTTCAGAACCTCCCAAATCTATTATCTTCAGTTTAGACTTCTCTCTGTGTCAAAATGAACTTGTCCAAAATCAAACTTATAACTTTTCTTTCTTACTCTTAGACCCTTTTACTGTTCCCTAATTGAGAACTTAATCAGAAAGGAAATCTATTGAATTGGAGAAAGAGTTCATTGTATTTAAAATGGAATGTGTTTAAAGTCAGAGAATTCAGAGGAGTCATTAGGAGAAACAGACAACATGAGGAGAAAACAGTAAAACAGTACTGGTACAACTACAAATGTGAGATGAGTCAAACAAAGCTGGAGTTCAACTAAATGGTATCTGTGAGAGACTGAACTATACAGGTAGCCTTTGTTAGAGGTGCTCCTTATGTTAATGATTTGAGAAATGCCACATGAAAGGAAAGGGTACTTCAGGGTAGAGCAACACAAAGTCTAACTCACTCCACCTGGGGGAAGGTTTGGGGAAGGATTTAGGAGGGATCTGAACAGTAGATAAAGAAAGAGATCACAGATGATGATCCTGGGCTTTATACATTATTTTTAAAAAGTAATAAATACTGAGAAACTATAATGTGATCAGATCACAAATTCAGACGTGATCATAATCAGTATAAAAAAATATTGGTGAATCCAGACTGTCTCATCTATTGAACCTAGTGATCACCGTGAACCTCAGTCTCAGAGACCCTAGAGCTCATCCTCCTCAAGTGGCAACTTCTGTGAAATGCTTTGGGTTTCTGCTTTAATACTGTGTCTGCTATGACTTTGTTTTCCCCCAAGAAAAGTCAACCTTGCCCAAATAAGTTAGAATTAAAAAAAAAAAAAAGTTTACACTGTATGTCTGAGAATGGCTTTATTTGACATCTAGTTACACAAGCCAAAATCCTAGAAGCCATCCTCGACACCTTGTCTATCATCAACCAACTTTAATCCATCACCAAGTTCCATCAATTTTACCTAAATATATCTCAAAATCATCCATTTACATCCATCTCAAAAGATACCATCCTAGTCCTAGTTACCATATTTCTCACCTAGATGGTGATAGCTTATGAACATGTATCCTTTTCTCTACTTTGGTCCTCCTGCAATCTTTTCATCTCCACTTACAATGACCCTTTAAAAACATAAATCTGATCATGTCATTGACTCCTGCTTAAAACTCCTCAATATTCTTAAAGTGGCCTACAAGGCCAAGCACAGATTGGCTCTTGCTCTCCATCCTGCTCTCTGAGCTCAAACCCTATGACCTGCATTTCTGTAAGGACTGGGCCACCTTCCCTTGGAATACTAACTGCTGCTGCCGGTTCGTAAGATTATTAGGATTAAGGTAAAAAGGGTG
>NW_006777583.1:720177-732104 GCF_000442215.2 Lipotes vexillifer | reverse complement strand
GCTCTTCCTGGTATCTGCTTTCTACTCCTTTATAAAATGTGTCCTCAATTACAGGAATTCTCCACATTCTCCCTGCCGCATTGCCTCTGCACCAACTGGTCTGTGTCTCCTGAATGCCATTCGGATCTCAGCTTAAGTGTCATTTAATTAGGGACACTGTTCCTAACACTCTAATACTGCCACAGAACCATATTCTTTTCTTTTAGAGAACAAGCCTCAGTTTGTAATTATTCATTCATTAGTGGGATTATTTTACTTAACATATGTCCCTACACTAGATCCCAAGTTTCATGGTCACAGGTACCTTTTGTTTCTTCTCCTCACTATATACCTGATTTCTAGCACAGAACCTAGCACATAGTAGGGACTCAGGAAGTATGAGCTAAATAAATAAATGAAATAATGAGTGAGATTTACCACAAAAATTTAACCCAAGTAGAATACCACAAAGATAACCTTTTCTGTCTTCTTTAATAAGATTCAAAATGACCAAGAGACAATACATACCCACACAACTGATGTGTCTATACGTCTACAGAGTAAGAAAGTTAGATAATAAAATTTCACAAAATTTTGTGCCTTCTCATTCCCATTTCTCTTTTCCCTTCCCTTCAACCTGAAGTTAAAGTTAATACTTCATCTCTGCTTTAGAGAAATGGTGTTACTTGCCTAAGGTCTCAGAACTAAAAAGTGGAAGAGTCAGGACCAACAGTGTTCTGACTGCAAATACAGAATTCTTTACTCTTTACCGTATAGAAATTACTGAATTTTGTTAAATTTTTATAGAATTTTGTGTTTGTGGGAGAACTTCAACAACGTTTGATGACAAGTACTAAGTTTTGATCTTATCCTGTGATATGAAAAACAATGGGGTGAATAAAGTTCAGAAATTCAGATTTTTTTAAGTATGAGAGAAACTTAGCTGACAAAACATTTTTTGTTTTCTCTGTAACACTCAGCAAAGCTGTGTTAAAGGAACTTCAAAGCTATGTGGTCCTTTGAAAGCAATCACACTGGCAAAAAGCCTGATATCAGTCTCTTCTGCCTTTACTTCCTTCCCTACAAAGACTGATTCTCAGATTGAGATGCTAGTGGCGGCACCTTCAACTACCTCACTTCCTTGTCAATCCAAAAAATTCACCCTGCCAGGGGCCAATTTTGGAATAACAAACCACTCTGTCTTTAACTCCATCCCTGGGATTTACTGTTGATACAGAAAATCCGAGAGTTCTGCCAAATAGCACCTAAACAAATTTATGATCTCCAACATTATCTCTTAACATTATTTTCATGTATTCCTTGTAAGGTCCCCTTTCTGTTACTCATAGTTGTGACTGTCTCAAATGTCTATCATTGTTCTTATGCTCTATCTAAACCACCACAGTACTCATCCTTCTTTCACCTGTATCCTGTTTCAGGGAGAAAATATACCCATAATCAAACATTCCAATTTCTCTACCCTTTCCCTCCAAAAGAATCTACAATTCTGATTCTCCTCTCTTGGCCTGCAGGCCACTACTGTCCTACAGGTTACTGCTCTTGTTAATTTTTTTTGTGAACATCTCTTACTACTCCCCTCTATTACCTCTCCTACCACACACACACACACACACACACACACACGTGCACCCACACATCGCCCAGGATTCTGTCCTTGGTCCACTCTCTGTCATCTAGTCTACACATCCTCCTTAGGGAAATTCATCCATCCTAAAGCTTCAACTGCCACTTTTGTGCCACAACATTCAAAGCTATGCCTCCAGCTTTAAATTGTCTCTGAGACTCTGATCCACAGTTCCAACCACTTCTAGGCATGTCCCCCTAGATGTCTTGCATGAATCGCAAACTTTATTTATTCAAAAATATTTATTTATTTATTTATTTATTTATTTGGCTTCATCAGGTCTTAGTTGGCAGCATGCGGGATCTTTGTTGCAGCGTGCGGGCATCTCTTGTTGTGGCGTGCGGGCTTCTCTCTAATTGTAATGCTCGGGCTCTAGTGCACGCGGGCTCAGTTGCCCCGCGGCACGTGGGATCTTAGTTCCCTGACCAGGGATCGAACCCGCATCCTCTGCATTGGAAGGCGGATTCTTAACCACTGGACCACCAGGGAAGTCCCTCAAACTTCATTTATTGACAGTTACATCCCTTATCTTCTTTCCGACTCCAACTTACTCTTCTTTATTAATTCTCCAACTGAATTCCAATCTAGAAATCTGTCACTGCTGCTAATTCACTCTCCCATAATCCCATTCCCAATCTATAACCAATTATCTATTATACTTTATAAATGTTTATCCAGCTCCTCCCTTCTGTTCTATTCCATAGTTCAGACCCTTCACTGTCTGGCCTAGATTACTGTTAACAGTTCTCCATAAGTCTCTGTCTACAACACTCCATGTTTTAAAAAAACACTGCCACTTGAGAAATCCTTGATCAAAGAACCCATATATTAAACAAAAAAGAAACAATCCCCCCCTTAGATTCCCAACTCCATAGACAATAAAGCCTAAGTCACTTACAAAGGCAGAACCATGCTTTAGTCTAGCACCTCAGCCTCTTTTCACGTTATTCTACTCCACACATGCCCATTATTCTAAGCACAAGACACTTCTTATCACCTGGACCTTCCAACTTCCATAAAATTGGGCATGCTGTGACCTCAACCTGCTCTCCTTCTCTGCCAAGTTATTTCCTACTCATAATTCCAGATCTAGCTCAGATTTCAGGCTGTTAAAAAAATCTCTGCCAATAAATCCACGCAAAGTGTCCCCTGCACTCTGAAAGGGGTTTAATTATGGCACTAATCATGATGTACTAAAATTTGCTTACATGTGTCTCCTTCACCAAGCTAGCCACTTAAATAACAGGATTGCTCACATACTCAGGTTTGTTCCTTAGTTGATAACTGTTGATATATAGCAGTAGGAGCTGAAAGAGCTCAATAGATATTAGACCAGGAAGCATTTTCTTTATCACATACTAATTCCATAAGATATAATTAATTATTTATTCTCGGTTTCTTCTCTTAGCTACTTCAAGCAAGTTTTCAAATTCAAGGTATTTTTAGCAACTATCATATTTTGTCATATATTTAATATGAAGTTAATCTGAGAAAATGCCAAAAAGGTACCTCGGTAAAGGTGTGAATTCACTGATTATTCCCTCTGCTCCAAGTGTGACTCCCTGAACAATAAATGTACTTCCCATTCCTTTCCAAAGAGCCCTTGGTCCCTAAAATGAACAAAATTTATGGTTATTTCTGTTAATGCCTAAAAAAGAAACCAAAAAGGTCTTAATAAAACTTGATATTGAATGTTTATTGATATTTTCCAGTAAGGCATTATTCAAAATGACATTTTAGTAAAGAACTACAACTAAAGTAAGTCCTATCATTATTTTAATATTTGTTGGGTGGCCTATATTTAGGTGAAGATAAACACTCGTATTAATTAATTATCTTTAATATGGATTAAATACCCCTAATATTTAATTAATTTTGGCAAAGGTGTGAATTTACTGATTATTCAGTGATATCAAGAAGATGTCATTATCATGTTAAGTTAGTTTTAGTATAAGAGTTACAATATCTTTAATAACTAAAAGGAATTACTGTTGCTTTAATTATTACTAAGGCAAAATGGCACATTACAAATAACTTTAATAGAATGTACAGACTAATTCTCACCTGAGTTTTGTTGAAGCTGTACATAATATTGATGACTGTAAATGGAGTGAGATGATAATGCCGAGCATGGTAATTAACCTGTAAAAAAGATATTTCATGATAATTTTCTGTTATTGTCTTGTTAAGAAATAAAAAGTCATGAAAGATACAGTGAATCATAACATAAATGAAAGTTCAATTCTAAAGTCAGCATAAATTACACATAAGCAAAATTACTCTTGAAAGTGCTTTAAATAACTTATAAGTACAGTACATGAGGTTGTACAAATACAGCCCTGAAGACCAATGTGTGATATACATAGTAATGTAGAATATATAATAAAGAGGGCCTTGGTGTTTGATATTTATGTTTCCTTAAACACCAGAATTACATTCAGTGTGGCAAAGTGCTCATGCCATTAACACACAGGAACCACGAAGAACTCAGGGAACAGCAGATTCCTGTATACCAATGACAAGCAATAACAAGCTACAAACAATTGGTAAATTATGAAATCAATATAGGGGGTCAGAACTAATACTTATTAAGTGAAATAATAAAAAAGAAAGTATCAGAATGCATCATACATTCTGAAGGTATTATTTGCTAAACGTTTTAAAAAGTTACTCATATAGAAGTATACACTGGATCACAATGTGATATTGTCACAATGTAAAATGTATGCCTGAAATTCACTGTTCTAGCGTATGTAACACTGTTAGGGCTATTTAAATAGCTTTTTCTCTCTATATGTTTACTTTTTGGTGCTAAGCATAAACAGCTTAATTTTAAACTACTTCTATCTTGTCTAACTCAATTTTCAAAGAAGATAATTTATATTATAGGAGCTTTTGCCAGTGTGGTCCACTAGCCCTCAAGGGCCTCATTACCCTTTCAGGGGATTGACAAGTTCAAAATTATTTTCTTGATACTAAGGCATCATCTGCCTTTTTTACTGTGTTGACATTTTCAGTAATACTGCAAAAGCAATGGTGGGTAAAATTACTCACTCTGTAGCATGAATGAAGGCGGTGGCATCAAACTATATTTTTGTACTTATTGTATTCTTTATCCGACTCACTTATAAAGAGGCAAAAGCCACTTTTCCTAAAGAATGCCCTTGGTGAAGCAGTAAGACACATTTATTTTATAAAATGCTGACTCTTGAGTACACATCATCTTTCTCATTAATATTTTGTGTGTTGCATAATGAAGATGGCTGTCATAAGGAAAAGAACTTGTCCGATGGAGTTGTGAGCCTGAACTAACCACTTTTTTCATGGGTCACCATTTTTTTGTATAAAAACTAACAGAATATAGTTATTCACACTTGGGACAACATGTTTTTAAAACTGAACAAAGTGGGTTTGTTGATTAAACAACAACAACAGTATTTGTTGCCAATGATAAATTTGAGCTTACAAGCAAAAATTATAATTCTGGAAAACCTATATCCACTATCAAGATCGTACGAAAACTGAAACGCTTTTCTGGTGAGACTGGTAGTGATTTTAATGACGGTGGTCTTTTGATACTGTAAAATCAAATGTCATAACATTTAGATGATCTATATAATTCAGTGAATCAATATTTTTCAATTAATCAATGCATGATGTAACAGAAGCATGCACGCGTAAAAAAACTATTCAAGGGCTTCCCTGGTGGCGCAGTGGTTGAGAGTCTGCCTGCCGATGCAGGGGACACGGGTTCGTGCCCCGGCCTGGGAAGATCCCACATGCCGCGGAGCAGCTGGGCCCGTGGGCCATGGCTGCTGAGCCTGCGCGTCCGGAGAAAAAAAAAAAAAAAAAAAAAAAAAAATCTATTCAACATAAAGTACAAATCAATAGATTTTAATGTAACAGGGTATAAAAAGTTAATTGACGTGGTTTCAGATTTCACATTGCAAATAACTTTTAAAAAGTTACCACTTATTGAGTTTTGGTGTAGTATCAAAGAATATCTGCCAATTACCTCTTGTTTCTTTCAAAAACAAAATGTTGCAACAAATTGACTACAGAAGCAGATGTGAAAATCTGGCTGCCTTCTATTATGCCAGACATTAAAGATATTTTCAAAAAAGCAATAGTGACTTTTCATAAAAAGGCTATTTATGTCAGTATCTAATGAGTTTATTAATCTTTTAATTAATTAAACATATATATATGTATGCAGAAATTTTTCTAGTTTGGGGTTCTGAAATGGCAAATATTGATAGATATAATCCATATAAACAATTGTTCTTTGGAGACCTCAATAATATTTAAGACTTAAGAGCTTTCAAAGACCAAAAACTCTGAGAACTGATATATTACAGATTTTGGTGCATGTCACATGGGATAATGGTGACATGGTCTCAGTCATTTATCTGAGGTCTGTACTTCAAATCAGGGTCAGGATTACTGTTTAGAAAATCATAGAAAGTACATTTACCTGACATTGGCGGCGTAGAACAATGCAGGGATGGGCCAGTACATTTTCCGTAAAAAGACTATAAAATAATAATTTATAACATTTAATTTACAACACATATAAATCTGAATTTATTCTTGAAGAATCATGGATTATTTAAGTTATGCATTTTTCTTAAAATTAAAAAAAAAGTTTTCAAATGTCTAGACATGTTTGCAAATCATTGTACCAATAACAAGATTCAATATGAAAAAAACTAAAGCCAGATTCGCAAACTGGTAAGCAAAAGCAACAACCTATAATATTAATATGTACAGTATAAAGATGAAACTATGTCTTGTATGCCTGATATGGAAAACTTCTTTCCTAGACAATTTAAATGCCCCTTTCCATTTCTTTCAGAGGATGTCCTATGAACAAAGTTCCTATCAGAAGAGCCATCTGCCCTATAAATTCCGTAAATTTTGGTTTTGATGTACTTTGCACTTAAGTTATATGGATTTTAACAACCATGTAAGTAAAACCTAGATGCTATGTTGCTAAATATCTTGTTATAATTCTAATGTTCAGCAAAAAGGTTCAATGCACAATTACTTTTTTTTTGCAAGGGGAGACAAGATTAGATTTTACTTTATTCTTTGGATAGATACATGAAACTTCTTACAATATTCCTTACAAAATTATTTTGTGTTTATAAAATTGAATGACTATTCTCTGTCCTTACTGGGAAAAAGAATCAAGTTATCGATTTTAAATAATAATTTTTTTCCACAAAATAGTTTTCAATATTTTAACTACTGCTCTAAAGAAAGCAATACTAATTACCTAACATTATAAATTAAAGAAAGAACTTTAAATAAAAACTTGAATTAAAAATCTTTAAACAAAATTACCTTGCAAGTCCAATACCAAATCCAGCAAATCTATTCAGCTGTTCTAAAACAGAAGGAATAAGATTACTCATAACCATTATTTAGGTTTACTGTGAAAACAACAAAAAGTATTTTCTTTTTAACATGATATTCATTTAAACTCCATGTACCAAAATCAAATTCTGATAGGGGCCAGAGAGGCCATCTGAGGAAGTGAAGAGCTACTGTGGAGGCTTGTGGCAAGTTGCAAGGTGTATACCTTCTAAAGGCCCAACTGCTTTTCAGCTCCAATCCATTGTTGCCACATGGGACTCTGAGTCCAAGGTTTCAAAGCTGTGATTTTTCTAAAGAGATATTCTCATTTTTATATAGCATCTTCCAATCTTAAAATACTAGCAACTATTTTAAAAAGCGTTAAAATGTTGTGTGGACCAAATCAAACACGTTTGCAGGTAGAATCTAAGGGCTACCAGTTTTCAACTTCTGACTACAAATAATTTAAAATTTTTTCTAGAGAAGACTCTGATTGATACTTTCACCAACTTTACTTCCCATGTTAGAAAATTCGTCCTTCACTGTTACTGATGGAGAGCATCTATGTTAAGACACTAGTTGCAAGCAAAAATACCCATGAAAATTATTAAATTGAAAGAGCACTTAGGGTAACTGAAATGGGTAAATAAGGCTCTCTTCTCTATTTCCCCAAGTTTTAAATACTTTGATAGTAGCTGCTTAATTAGGTCTCGGTGATAGACTACTGCGTCCATATGCACTATAGCTGATGGCATATCTATAGTCTTATTAGAAGAGTTTACAGCTGTAAAATTCCTATGCATATGTCAAAACAGAAAATAAAACCTTTTCCTCCTTAACTGGAAAACTTAAAATCATGATGGTGAAATATCACAACCCCAAGAGACCAGACATTAAATTTCAGCTATAATACAATATTCACAAGGGATAATTTTTCTCTCATCCTCTTTTCTCTCTCCCCTCTCTTCTCCAATCCCTCCCTCTCATCTCTGCTCTTTTGAATGAAGTAATGCCCTCACTATTCCCTGACAGACAGAACAAGGTCACATAAACAGTCTCTGGGGAAACCACTTGGTTCACTATTGCCTTGAAAAACGTGCAAGGTAGAGAGAAGCTTCTTTTGCCCAATTAAGATACTTTCCTTCTTTCAGCTTTTCCCTTTTTGTGTGTGTACAGGGCATCTACTAATATTAACAGAAAATACCACTGACATTTTCTGGAAGGTGTTAGGAAGGTTTACTATTGTTAACTGTGTAAGTCTCTCAGGCTTCTATCCTCTTTGCAGTTATTCACCAGCCTCTAAACTGCTGCAAACCCCCCCCCCACAAAACCCTGGTTATGGGGCCTCCCTCGTGGCGCAGTGGTTGAGAGTCCGCCTGCCGATGCAGGGGACGCGGGTTCGTGCCCCAGTCTGGGAGGATCCCACGTGCCGTGGAGCGGCTGGGCCCGTGAGCCATGGCCACTGAGCCTGCACGTCCAGAGCCTGTGCTCCGCGATGGGAGAGGCCACAACAGTGAGAGGCCCGCGTACCGCAAAAAAACAAAACAAAACAAAAAAACCCTGGTTATTAAGAGCTCCCCCTCATTGTAACCATCAAAGCATACATTATGAAAAGATTAAAACATCAGCTTTACTGCCTAAGAAGGTAACTGTGTAGCAATCGTACATGCATTTTCAATCATTTATAACTTTCCAGCACTCCTTCTGGGACCTGTAGAAAAAAAAAACTAGACAGAGTGAAAAAACTAACTGTATGACACTGAGCAAGTCACTGATCCTCCTCCATCTATCCTCAATGGATGACATTTGAAGTCTATTCCTCCCAGTAACCCAAATCACATAAATATTACTGTATTTCCAAGTCGAAATCAAAGAAATGAGAATACAATTTATGTCTGGAATATACATAATATTTAAGGATGTAATCTATTATTTTAACAATTTCAGGAGAATGGGAAGATGCAGGCATTATTTCCATTTTACGAATACAGCGGATGTTGACAATATCTAGATCATACAGTGTTGAAATTAAAACAAGTCTTCTGACATGCTACAGAGAATAATTATGTCTTGATTCCAAAGACTTATCTTGAAAATCTCTTAGTGATTTTGACTTTTCAGTGGAGTTAAGTCAGAGAAAGAAAGCAGGAGGTGCGAAAATACAGGGGTCGTTTGGGGATCTAGAACAGATACAATTACTATGAGTAAATGGAAAAAGGAAAGATACACTTTTAGCCTACTGTGTGCTCCATACTGTACTAGGCATTACACCTCATTTTTTTGACACTTATAAAACCCTGAGTTATTCTTCTACACACCTTAAAGATGAGAACACTAAGAAACCCCAGAGGTTAAGAAAGTCTCAGCTTTTAAGAGTGGTAGAGGCAGATTTGAGCCCAAGACTGCCTTTGCTGGAAATACTTCTCTTTCCTTCCACATTTCAAGGAAATATAGCTGTTGGTCAATTAGGTATTTTTCATATGATTCCTAATAAACAGTAAACCATTTCCGTCTTTCTTGATTCAGGTCATGGAATGTAATATGCCAAAACCCTCCGAAATCCTACCATGCAGACCACAGCTAAGTCAATCGTCTTTTGGAAGTGATCCCGGAGAAAACATTGGTGTAAAGAAGCGGGAGGAGGCCCGCTTCAGGGGCAGAGGGCTAAAGAAGGGCAGAGGGTGTGGCGCGCGATAGGTCGGGAGGCGGGACCCTCCGCGCGGCTTCCGGGGTCTGCAGGACCCATGCTGCGGCTCCCGACTCCACCCGCCCCTACCGTGCGCCCCAGGTCCCTCACCGCTGCTCTGCCCTGGCACGCTGCTGCCGCCGCCGCCGCCGCCGCGGGGAAAGGGTTCCTCTGCTGGGCCCTCGAGCGGGGTGGAGGGGGCGGGCACACCGTAGGGCGGGCTCTTCTCGCCCCAGTGCAGGTTGCGGCTACCCGGGATGTCTGGGGGAGTTGTCACCCAGTGGCTCAGGTCCGACGCGGAGCTGAAGGACCTTGCAGGGAAAGCGCCGCCAAAGCCCTGCTCATCCCGGGCACCACTCCGATAGCCCAAGCCATCGAATCCGTCCGGGCGCCGCGGATGCATCGCAGACGGGGCAGGATGAGAAGAGCCCACCCGGAGCCCACAACCCCTGGGGCCACGGCGACCTCGGGCCACACAGCTTTTCCTCCTCGGCAGTCGCCGCGTCTGGGGAAATTCTGACAACCGGAAGTCACGTTACAAATCCGGACGTTCAGGGAGCACGTGATCGTAGTCTCTTCCGGCGGCCATTAGAGACACGGTTGCTAAGGTGACGCGGCAGTAACTCTTAAAACTGCGGCCCTTAGTAGGGAGTCAGAAAATGACTGTGAGGTTAATGAAACACAGTACCGAGAGATGCTGTGAGGGAATTGGGGCAAGAGGTGCGGCCTGGATGAGAGGAAGTCGAATAAAGATGTTTCCTAGAGGGAGTTGACGCGTGGGTGGAGCTGACGCCAGAAATCGGATCTCAGCCAGAAATGCCCCGCCCTACACAAAGGCACCAGGTCTAGCTCTTTCATTACTTCGCTGGGCTGGTGTCCCGCCTGCCACGAAGGAGCTATTAGAGGTTAGAGTTGCGGGATGTTCGTATATCTGGCTTTGCCTCCCGCACTTAGCGTTTTGGGTAAAATCTGTTGAGAGATCTGGTTCGGCCCAGTGAACCCAAAAGTATTGTGGACGGCTAGAGCAAGCGTTAGAATAGAATGTCGCGGGAGAAAATCCTCCTCTTCCCCTCCCCTCCGCAATCCATCCCAAGAATATAAACTGTTTTCCGGGATTCAGGAATTAAGCATTTTGCTTTTCCGAGGCCACAAAACAACTATAAATAGTTTTCTGTAGCTTTTTCTTATTTTTTTTTCTGCTGCATCTAAATCACTCAGGGTATTTAAATCCAAAGCGATACTGTTCAAAATCGAGACCCTAGTTAAAAAATTAAGAGGACTTCTAAAGAGAGTCTCCTACTACCTGTTTTCATCAGCTCCATGGGCTCTTCTGGCAGCATCTCTCTCCCTAGATGTGAACGAGCCTAACATGGGTTCTTCCTGTGTCCCTTCTGACCCTTTGGACTCCCAGGATTCTGAAGGCTTTCGGAAGAGAATCCTGACGCACTATTCTGAATCTTCCAGAAGCCAACCTTTTAAAAAAGTGATTATCAACTTCTGCATAAGTAGATTGACATTCTTTTTTGTTTTTGCGGTACGCGGGCCTCTCACTGTTGTGGCCTCTCCTGTTGCGGAGCACAGGCTCCGGACGCGCAGGCTCAGCGGCCATAGGCTCACGGGCCCAGCCGCTCCGCGGCATGTAGGGATCTTCCCAGACCGGGGCACGAACCTGTGTTCCCTGCATTGGCAGGTGGACTGTCAACCACTGCGCCACCAGGGAAGCCAGACATAGTTAAATTGAGTTGTAATGTGGCTTGGGCAAATGTATTGGGTCATTTCCTTAGTAAATGTATCCAGTATTACTTGAGTACTAATACCAAATTACTGTGTACCTAGTATCAAATTAGTTACTGGACGTAATAAAAATATTTCAGTGTTCCTTAAGAATGTTTGGCTGAAGATTGGGATTGGCTCAGGTCCAAAACGTATTGTTTATTAAAAGAAGGAGAAAAAAGCCTGTGTGTGTGTGTGTGTGTGTGTGTGTACATACTTATATAAAAACAATGGCATCTCACAATTTCACATCTACCTCAGTGGAGAAAGGATGAATTATTAAAAGGAGGACAATTGGGTAGCCACTTGAGGGGAAGAAACAACAGCCTCACCTCACAGCTTACTCCCAGATGAATTCCAGCTATAATATATTGGGGTTTTTTTCCTTTAGTTTTTGAAGATTGAATATTGGAAGAAAATAATTGGTGAATATTTTTCAAATAGTGGATTGGAAAACTTTCTAAAAGTGACGGCAAAGTCAAAAGC
>NW_006777583.1:714828-720167 GCF_000442215.2 Lipotes vexillifer | reverse complement strand
AGTAATCAACCTGACCATATAAAATTTAAATTTCTACATGATAAAAAAGTTAAAACATAATAATTAAAACTTAAAGACAAACCACAAACTGGGAAAATTACACTTTAACATGGTTTAGACAATGGGTCACTTTATTGTAAAAAAGACCTCTTACCAGTAAGGAAAAATTAGTAGAAATGTAAGCAAAGGACATGAAGAGGCAATTTATAAAAAAAAAAAAATGCAAATGGATAATAGTTACCTGAACAAATATCTGCCCTCTAGTAACTGAAGAAAGGCAAATTTGAATAATAACCATTTTTCCTCTATAAAAATGACAGTGTTTAAAAGGAAAATGTACATTATTATGCAAAGTGAGAAAAAAGTAGCTCTCATTCATTTCTGGAATGGTATATAATATAATGTTTTGATGGAGGGCAGTTTGGCAGTTTGTATCAAAAACCATAAAAATGGTTTTGACTCCTAAATCTTAGGAAACACATATAGGGTGTAAATATTTACTTATGCACATGTTCATGACATAATTGCCCATAATAGGAAAAATTGTCAGGATTTTAAATATCAAGTAATTATTATGCATTAATAATTAAAATGGTACATCCATATTGTCCTTTAATTAACGTACATTTATTGAGCACCTAACTGTACCAGGTACTGTTCTAAGCAATGTGGATAGTGATGAATAAGCCAGATAAAGTCCCTGCTTTGTTGGAACTGACATTCTTTTTGGGAGGCAAATAACAGGTAAATATATTGTTTTAAATAATGAAACAAACATATACTACGATGTTAGGTAATGACGTGTTATATTTTAAAAATTAAATGATAGAGGCAGAGTTTTTAGATTGGGTAGTCAAGGAAGGTTATTGAAATAAAGATTATTTCTCTGAGGAAATAATCTTTAAACAGATCTAAATGAACTGAAAGAGTGAGCCATATATGACTATCTGGGAGAAAAAATTTCAAGGCAGAGCTAAGTATAAGGTCCTGATGACGAACTAGGTAGCCAATGAGCAAGGACTCACTGAGAGCTGAAAGGAGGGCAGGGGCCAAATTTTGCAGGGCCTTGTTGGTGATAAACAAGAATTTAGGTTTTTTAAGGTGACCTTAACAATGTTCTAGAAGGATCAACCTGGCTTCCTTATGGGGCCAAAATGGAAGTCTCCTCTACTTGGCAGGCCATTGCAAGCTGCTGAGGTAAGAGATAATAGTAATCTGATGGAGACTGATAGTGATGAAGGAGGTGACAAAGGCTAGAGTCAGCATGTTTAAAGATTACAAGAAAGATAGATATCAAATGACAAGTGGACATGTTAAATTAAAAATATTATGTACAGTATGATTTCACTTTTGTAAAAAAAATAATAAAGATGCACGCACAATGAAAGGATATATGTTATGTCTGGGTGTAGGATTGCTTATGAGCGTTATTATTTTACTTTGCATTTTCTAATTGTTCTAAAATAGGGTTTTTATTTTTGCTAAGGAGAAAAATTATTTTCAAAAAAATTAATAGATTTAATTATGGGACACAGCAATAAAGTTCTTTCTAGATTATTAAACCTGTTCATAGCATTTAATCAGCAGTCTCTAGAGCACTATCAAAGGCCTTTCAAAAGACTTTTTAAAGATTCTTTAAAATCTTTCTATAATAATGATATTGAAATGGTCCAGAGTGTATGGCTTCAAACTAGTTTGAGAAAGACATAACACAGAAATTAATACATGTAATTCTCTATAGCATTTAAAAAGATGGCCAATATGCCTTTTATGAGATTAATGGTATAATATTTGTATTATCTGTTTTGGCATAACAAATTACCCCCATACCAAGCAGCTTAAAACCCTTGTTATCTCATAGTTTCTGTAATTCGAGAATTTGGAAGTGGCTTAGATTAGTAGTTCTGGCTCAGGGTTTCTCAGATGTTGCAGTCAAGACTTCAACTTGGGGTACAGTCATTTTAGACTTGACTGGGCTTGACTGGGACTGGAGGATCCATTTCTAAGTTATCTTGCAAAACATTGTGGAATTCTTGCTGGTTTGTTGTTAGGAGGTCTCAATACCTTGCCACATGGATCTCTCCATAGAACTTCTCAAGTGTCCTCATAACAATACAGCTGGCTCCTTCCCAGAGCAAATGATCTTAGAGAGAGAAGGGATGAAGTCACACTCTCTTTTATGACCTAATCCCACCTCATCACTCCTGCCACATTCTATACTCTAGAAGTGAGTCACTAAATCCAATCCATCACTCAAGGGGAAGGGATATAGCTTCATCTTTAGAAGGGAGGGTTATCAAATAATTTGTGTTCGTATTTTAAAGTCACCACAATTAAACCATTATATAACAGTTAATGGCTAGAAGATATTGTAAGCACCAAAAATTATTAGGAACATTTTCACACAATCATTAATAGAATGATATGGATTAAAATTTTTATCTTGTTCCTTAGTAAATAGATTTGAAAGATTAGTTTTGGGGAAAAGAATCATATGATAGAAATATTTATAATCATGAAATAGTATAGATATTTTTGAGTCCAATCATTATTCACTTAGATTTGAGTCAAAATACAAGTGAAGATTAGCAGACTATTTTGACAGTTTTCAAGAGTTGGCACAGAATGTTGTGACCTGCTAAACAAAAGTACAGAACAAGCAGGTCATTCATTTATATTAATATTTTACTCAGAAATTCTGACACTGAATAAATTCAGCTCACAGGATAAAATAAAAATCATCTACATTTCTATTCAAGAATTCACCCAGCACTACGTATTAAGTATGTACTATGTTTAAGTCACTGTATTAGGTACTCTGATGCAGCTACCATTTTCGAGGATGGAATCTGAAGATATTTAAAATATTTTATTTCTAGAGCATATATGTGGGCCAATAAACAGTTTTCACAGTAAGTTTTAATATGTAGTAAGCCAAGCCAAGCCCTCCTGTGCTTGCTTCTTTTCCGTAATTTTTTTTGGCTAACCTGCCATTTATTTTTTCAGAAGAACTTTAAAATCATTTCATTTTTCACTCACTCTCCTAAAACACACACACATACACACACTTTGAGATTTGAAGTGTACTTTCATAAAATTTATATGGTAACCCTAAGAGGTGTTTTTAATTCTGTGAAATATTTCTGTCAAGGATTCATGGTTTTCTATTTGCTGAGGGCTATATTTATGCCACTAAATGTTCTCTTCCAAAAACATGATATATATTTTTATTGATTGAAATCCATCATTTAGTGTGAGTTGAGGATATAACTGAATTACCCCAGCCTACAGCAGTGGAACATCTTTATTTTACACTCCTCTGTGAAAATTGAGAAATACCTTACTGCTTCTCACACTTCATTATTTTAACTTGAATTTTAAAAACTATAAACATATCATCTTGTTGGAAAATTTTTTTGTCATTTCATTTTGTGGCCAAGGAAAAATTACCTTGTTTAGGTACATCTTGTTTTAGGGCTCAGTATAAATTCTTTCCAACTTTTACATTTTTTAGTTCTTAATTTTGATTAATGTCTAAGTGATTTGTCCTTTGGTTTACTTTGAGTGGTTTAATCTTAAAGTATAAGAAAAGTAGGGGACGAATTGGTGAATTCTTTCTTATATAATCAAGTTCTTTAGTTATCTTCCCCATAGAATTCATGGGTAACTACTTTTTTCTCTAAATGCTTAGTAGAATCAATTGATTTTTATATTATGATGAAGAATTTTTTAACTAACCTGCTTTTTATTCCTTTGAGAGTAACCTGTTTAACAGTTTGCTTTTTTATGCTTTTAACATTTTTTCCTAGATCTCTTGGGAAAAAAAAACAAAAAAAATCCCACCAAGCTATTTTTAAGTGCAGCAGTCTTTACACATTCATTTTATTTGAAATATAGTAGGAACTCTTGATTTGCTACCTCAAGTCTTTTTTTTTGGATTAAAGAAGTTCCCCCCTACTAATTCTTTAATATTATTTATATTTTCTCTCTTTTTGAAACACGTTCTATGTGAGTTAGCACTCTAGGATCTGCTTTCTAAGAAATATCTTCATAGTCTCTCAATTTCACTTTTGTTCTTATCCTCAATTTACTGCTCAATTAGGAGGATGTGTTTCAGAGAAGCCTGGGATCAGCTACTGTAATTTATGTTTTTTTTTAAACTCTTATTTGAAAATAATTAATTTATTTTTGAAGTCTTTATTATTACTATTTTTAGAGCATTTCTAAGTTCACAGCAAAATTAAGAGGAGGGTAGAGTGATTTCCCATTTACACCCACCCCTCCCCCAATGGATAGCCTCCCCTATTAAACATCCCCAATCAGAGTGGTAATTTGTTACAACTGATGAACTTATATTGACACATCATAATCACCCAAAGTTTATATTAGAATTCACTCAGTACATTCTATGGATTTGGACCAATAATTTTTGTTTTAAATATCAAAATGTAGTTTAAAAAAACCAAAAGACTTATTTGGTGCCTATTATGAACAGAAATAATTCAGGACTGATGTATTTCATCAGGATTAGTTAAATTCTCTTTTGAAGTTCTTAATTTTTTTAAGGCAATTTATTTCACCAGGACAATCCCCAGGCCTTAGCTTTGAATTGAATCACAATTGCTCTTAGTAAAACCCTTGTGAACATTAGTAGAATATTTGAAGTTGTTCGCCCGTTAATACACATAGACATTTTGTAAGAATTCAAATTGGATAATTTTTTGGTATACTACCTTTAAAATTAGGCATTCCTTTGTGTTTGAATTCGCCCCCCTGTGGTTAGTACATGGAAGCTTGGTTTATCCAGTTCCCTCATTGAGAAAGACTCTGGCAGGTCTGGAGTTCTATGTAAAAGGGGCTCACGAACAGCAATTTGATTAAAAGACATGACTACCTTTGTATAGCATGCATACTGTTTTTAGTTTTATTTTTTAACTTAGATTTTTTTCCCCCCGTGGAGGAGAGGCGAGGCTTTGGAGGAGGCATTTAGACTTTGAGAAGACACTAAACCACCGCCAAGGCACTTCTTGCTGCAGCTCCTGGCCGGATAGCCGACGTATGCACAGTATTTAAAATGAATCATTACCATGTGCTTTATGATTGTATTTTAAAGCTAATAAAGGTCTTTCACACATCATTGCATCTAGTCGTTAGAAAGCGAATACAGCTGTGATAAGGGCGGGGAGGGGAAGGTGGAATTGCACTAACAGGTCCTGATTTGCTAAGCCCTGATCAGGAGACTCTAAAAAGGGGAACCTTCCGGGTTTCCCTGGTGGCGCAGTGGTTGAGGGTCCGCCTGCCGATGCAGGGGACACGGGTTCGTGCCCCGGTCCGGGAGA
>NW_006777583.1:651974-714796 GCF_000442215.2 Lipotes vexillifer | reverse complement strand
CCCGGACCCAAAAAAAAAAAAAAAAAAAAGGGGCAACCTTCCAACTCTGAGAGCGACTCTCACAGCGTCCTTAGCAACCAGTCTTGGTCCCCAGCGACCCCGAGCACCGCTGTGAGTGACTACTACTACGTCCAGCTTCTGATGACTTGAGAGCTGAGGTTATTGCCATATTCACCATACTGGGGAAACAGGGAGACCCACAGAGGCCCACAAATGGGAGCACCGAGCTTTGTTTCTTAGCGTCCTGTAGCGCTGTTGTTGGAAAAAACCTTTGCTATTCACGCTCCTGGCCCAAGCCCTCCATCCAGGCCCCTCCTACGAATCTAGGCGAGCTCGTGGAGACACCCCAGCGGAGGGAGAAAGTGGGGGATGAGCCTCCAGTTTCGCTTATTTGATAGTCTCCGCAGCAGAAAGCTATTTCCCTAAAAGAGGTGGGTGAACTTTCTCATTGCTATCGGTTGGGAAATTCTTTTAATTTTCTCTGGACTCGGGCTTGCTTGTCCTCCGGGGACCCTTAACTTAGAATCCCGCTTTCTGCGCTGGACGATTTTCAAGTCCTTATATTCTTGGTGAAATGGCAGCCCTCCCCGCAGACTCTTGGATTTCAAAAAATTTCAAAAGTTTGGAGAAGTGGGGGTGGGGCGGGGGAGGATCCTTGACGATGTGAAATACAAGGATTTTTAAAAAGGCAATTCATCTTGAGAAAAGGGCACAAGTTATCTATCAGGAAAATTTTCTGGGAGGGGGTAAGGTGATGGTAGGATTCCAATTTTTACCTTATCTCAACGATGTATCTGAATGGATTCCACCTTTTCGGTTGTCTTTGGTCAATTAACCTTTGTTCCTTCCTTCAGGTTATAGTCTACGTCTTGTATTTCCTAGTGCATGTTACCTATCCAAAGGCTTACTATAATTTTAATATTGTCTAGTTCTCAGAAATTATTTGTTTAAAGTGTACCTTTCCAACCTTGTTTCAACTGGAGCTTAAAAAAATACACTAGGGATTAATGTTAAAAACTTAAAAAAAAAATTCTGGGTCTATGCCAGTTAGGTATAAAACATATCTGTACTTAAATTTGACTATTCTCTAGATCCTGTCATATTTATAGAATGTCATTTTGATCACATAATTTTCTTGGGCATTTTTTGCCTCGGTACAAGTGTGGCGTCCTGTAATGGAATTCAGTGTTTTCACCTGTGATAATGTTGATTTACAGACCAGTCCTTTTTCTCTAGTTTATAATTTCTTAAAGTAAGGGACCGTATTTTTTTTTTTTTCTTTTTTTTTGCGATACACGAGCCTCTCACTGCTGTGGCCTCTCCCGTTGCGGAGCACAGGCTCCGGACGCACAGGCTCAGCGGCTATGGCTCACAGGACTAACCGCTCCAAGGCATGTGGGATCTTCCCGGACCGGGGCACGAACCCGTGTCCCCTGCATCAGCAGGCGGACTCTCAACCACTGCGCCACCAGGGAAGCCCTAGGGACTGTATTTTAATTGTCTTTGTATCTCTCAAACACAGGGACCTCAAACATCATTAGAACTTTATTTTTGTGAAAACTGAACCAAATTGAATTTCCTAAATGACAACCACTTAAAATGAACATGGGTACTATTTGGTAGTGCTGAGAATGGTCAAAACATTCTTTTATTTCTAGTTTATATGTAAGTGCATGTGTGTTTGTGATATAGTTTTTTAAATTTCATATTGTATGTTGAATGTTGCAAATATAAAGCACTGGCATACAACGGAAATCCAAAAAAAGAATTCATGGACAGTTATATCCATTTTTGCAGTTCTTTCACAAACCATTCATCACATGAGTAGTTTGCATCAAAGCCAAATGGATTCCTATGGTGGGTATCAACCTAAATAAAGAGGTAAATTGAGGCAAGCTGGAATTACCAGACATTGAGTTTATTCGGGAATAGCAGAGGAATTTTAATTCGGGAAATAAAAAACATAGCAAGCTACAGATGAGTCCACTGAGAATTTGCGGTGGGCTGTATTTTTGGGGGAGGGAGTCCAAAGAGTGGGAAATCCCGCCAGAGTCTGAGCAGTAAATTCATTCATTGGCTTAAGGATGGGGAAAGATTCTTGGTGGATATTCTTTGGTCAGGAGATAAGTTCTGGTTTTCTGTAAGCTGGGCATTTATGGGAAATCAATAGCTTTATTTTTCTGAGGGCACATGTGTGAGAGTCTCTGGTTCCATTTTAGATCGAAATCCTTTCAGTAAGTAAATGAGATTTAAGATATTTAACCAAGTCAGAACAAGACTATCATTTAAGTATCAGCTCATTACAATTTTCCTGAATAAATGAGTAAATAAGCGACTCATGAGAATTGAATGGAAATAGCTCATGTTTAAACTTTAATGGTACCTTTCAGTTCATTTTCATCGTTGTCCAGGGCTTTCTTAGTCAGACCTGAATAATTTAACCACTTCAGTTTTCAGTGTTTTGAATATTGCTATTTCACATTGATTATGGATTATATTTATATTTATTTCTGGAAAAATGTCAAGTTACTAGTACAAAGATGAAAAGACATGAAGTACTTATGAATCATAGTTGCACTTATGTGTGCAAGAAATATTTCTGTACTATCTTTAAATTGACTATGTACCCTCCAAGCATCTGTTCTGCTTAGCTGGTTGGATATTCAGTCTTAGTTTTAACTAAGCCTGCCTCTGCCCTGGGGTTATACAAAAGTCCTGGGTGCTTATGTATCAACAAAGCACTGGAGGGGCACCAGGGGACATTGGGCCAAATGTCGCATCCATATGGTCCCCTTTGTTTTGGCATTCCTCTTTGGGACCACAACTAGGCCAGGGGAAGATTTTATGCCTCTGCTATGCTATGGGGTCCAATCTCTCAATATTCAGTGCCCAGACATTTCTTCTGTGACACTGTCACCTCCTGGGGGTGCTGCTATAACAGAGGAGTTGGCTCTGAGCGACCTCTGTTATCTCCATTCAAGTCTCAGGAAAATCTCTCTCTCTGTTATTGACCCTCTCAGATCAGGTGGGCCCCAACTAGGACCTTTCCTTGCCTAGTGCCATTCATGCCAATTGAAGGAGACCAGGTTTGGCAAAGCAGAGCGGAAACTTTATTCATTGATCAAGGAATGGGGAAAGGACAGACCATGCTCTGAAGACCTCTTCTCCTCCAAGGGAGGAAAGCAGGAAGCTTTTAAGAGGTCACAGGTGGGTGCGCCATCAGAACTCAGGGAAAGGGGCGGTGATTTTTAGAAACAGTCCGAGCATGCGCAGGCCTTTGGGTTCCTGTGCGCACGGCACTAGTCGTGCCTAGCAGTGCAAGTGCCCCTTTGGGCGGAGGTCTTAGCATGATAATAGGCAAAGGCGACTTTCTCACACTTCGGGGCTCATCTGTGCAGGCGCTGCCCTCGTGGTCAGGCTGGAACCCATTCAGGTCAGTTGACTGTCGCTATCTTGGGCTTTTCTGGCTCAGGCTAGTTCTGTGTTTTATGCAGACGTCTGCTTTAGTTGCTGTTAAGTAAGCACAGCTGTGAGCATTGATGAACCAATTGTGGTGTGGAAAAAGCAAGAAAGTAGGTTAGCCTCGGTACAAGTGTGGGTCGTGGTGACATCTCCACAATCCTAGGAGCTTTTTTCCTCCCTACAGGGCACCCAGTGTCATCTCTACAATAAAGTTAATTTTTTATTTTTGTGGTTTTTTTTTTTTTTTTTCCGATACGCTGACTTCTCACTGTTGTGGCCTCTCCCGTTGCGGAGCACAGGCTCTGGACGCTCAGGCTCAGCGGTCATGGTTAACGGGCCCAGCCGCTCCGCGGCATGTGGGATCTTCCCGGATCGGCGAATGAGCCCATATCTCTTGCATCGGCAGGCGCACTCTCAATCACTGCGCCACCGGGGAAGCCCTATTTTTGTGTTTTTAAGTCAGGAAAATGCCAGTGACTTCAGGCAGTTTCACCTTTCTGCCTTGGAGAAATTCAGGCAAGAAAGAAAGGGAAAAAAATTATCTATCTTCTCAGAATAGAGAAGTACAAATCAAATGGGAGAGGAGTTCTTAAAAAAAAAAAAAAAAGGTTTCATACTTAAGAGGTATCAGTGATACCCCATCACCGAAACTTCTCTTTTACAAACTAAACATCTTTAGTTTTTTTTTAACTATTTGCAAAAGGGACATGGTTTATATTTCCTTTGTTCTATCATGCTGAAACCAAGCAGGACCCTGTGGGACTTTCCTGGGTACAAAAGCCTTCCCCTGTCCTGTTTCTTGTTTGTAGGAAAAAGGTTTTCAGCCTCCCAGACCTTCCCTGAGTTCTAAAGTGTAGATTCAAACAGTTACTAATTAGGGGAGTTTGGGCTTTTTGAGCATGAGCTGCTCATTCTCCTTGCTTGGACCTGCAGTAAACCTTTCTCTGCTCCCATCTGAGCGTTTTGGTTTGTTTGGCCTCACTGTGCACAGGGCACATGAACTTGGGTTTGACAACAGTGGGGATGGAAGAAGAATGAAATGATCAGGAAATTTATGTTTGGAATAGTTACTCTGGCAGTCATGTAAAAGATGAGCCTAGAGGAAGGGAGATCAGAAGGAGCCTGGAAGATAAGAAGTCACTGTATCTAGAACAAAGATAATGGCATCCTGATTGAGGAGAATGGAAGGAGGGATGAAAAGGAGACTGAATTAACAGAGCTCCCTTGAAGAAAGGAATATAGTGACCAATAGTGCCTCCCCAGTGATTTGATCCTACACGAGCTGAGGAGCAACCTGAAGCCAGGTGAGGCTAGACAATAACCATGAAAGGACGATTTACATGGAGCCTTGGTTTCTTATGACTGGGAAGCTGGTGCATAGACCCTAAATTGTCTAGCTTTCGACTTAATTTTTTTTTTTTAACATCAGAAATACACCTCTATCTTGTCTGAGGTATTGTCATTTTTACTTCTGTTATATGTCACTAAACCTAATTCTAATATATGTTATAATCTTATTTTTATTGAGGTAAAACTTGCATATACTGAAATGCACAAATGTTCATTGTACGATTCGGTGAGTATTCTGGGTATCTGTTGCTGGTAGCAATCACTAAAACTTAGTGGCTTAAATAATTTTTTATCAACTCTCATGGTTCTGGAGTTGATTGTTCATAGCTGGGGAATTCATACTTGGGATCTCACTTGTGATTTCAATTAGATGTCAGCTGAGGCTCTAGTCTTCTGAAGCCTTGACTGTGTTGGACATCCAAAATGGCTCACTTACATGCCTGGCCGTTGCTGCTTGCTGTCACCAGGAAGCCTGGTGGGATACTCAGGTAGAGCTATCAACCAGAGTGCTCACACATGGCTTTCCATGTGGTGTTGGTCTCTTAGCATGGTGGCTGGACTCTGAGAGAACGTCTCAAGAGACCTAGGAGGAAATTGCAAGGCTTTTGTTTTTTATGGCCTAGCTTCCTATGTCCCAGACTATTATTTCTGCCGTACTCTGTCAGTCAAACAAGTCACTAAGTTAAGCCCAGATTCATGGGGAGGGTGAGTTAGATTCCATCTCTTGTGGGATAGTGACAAGGCCACATTGCAGAACAATGCATAGTATGGGAGGTATTGTTGTACCATTCTGAAAAATGGAATCTGCTACGCTGTTTTGATACATGTATACACCCATGTTACCCCTATAAAACATTTCTATTCAGTCCCTACTCCAGTACAACTTCCCATCCTCTTGTGGATCATCACCATGTAATAGTTGTTGAACTTCATGATTATGGAATCATGCAGTATGTACACTTTTGTGTTTTGCTTCTTTCATTCAGTGTAATATTTTTCACTCAATGTTTTTTTGTTGCATGTAGCAGTAATTTTTTCTTTTTTCTTTTTTTTTTTTTACTACTGGGAAGAATCCTATCACATAAACATATCACAAATTTGTTTATCCATTCTCTTACTGATAGATGTTTGAGGTGTTTCCAGTTTGAGACTATTATGAATAATATTCCTATAAACATTCTTGTACATGTCTTTTTGTAACATTGTTTTCATTTCTTTTGGAATGAAGTTTCTGGGTCAAAGGATAGGTATGTGATTAAGTTTCTAAGGTGGAAATAGATTTCCAAAGTGGTTATGGCTTATTTTCATTCCTATCAGCAACGTATGAGAGTTCCATTGTTCCACACCTCACAGAACCTGGTACTGTCAGTTTTCAAAAAAAATTCAGCCGTTATATTTGAAGTGACGCAGAATTTAACTGTGTGTCTAATTTGAATTTTCCTGAAGATTAGTGATTTTGAGCATACTGACTTTGTTGATTTTCTCTCTCAGATTTTGTTCTGATATCATTAATTTCTGTTTTTAAGAATTCTCTTCCACTTTGGGGGAGTATAGCTTGTGGTTATTTTTCCTGTATCTTTTGTTAGCTAATGAATTTTTAACCTTTCTTTGTTGTTAGAGATAAGTGTTTAACATTTCCTCTGAAGTGCCACTTTTGTTGCACTTCACAAGTATTTATATGTAACATTTTTCTTATCATTTAGTTTTAAGTGTTTTTGAAATTCTGTTTTTTTGTTTTGATCCACAGGTGACTTAGAATTGTTTTTTATTTCCAATATATGGAGGGTTAATTTATCTTTTTATTACAATTTTCTAATTTAACTGTGTTTTGATACCAGGATTATAATCTACTCATGTAGATTACCTACTCTTTGTAATTTAAGACTTGCTTTAGACTAAAATTTTTAGGTAATTGCACTTGTGTGCTTGGGAAAAATGATATTCTCTAATGATTGAATGCAGAATTCTGTGTCCATCATATTAATTATACTATTTAAATCTTCTATACCTTTGCTGTTTTTCTTTTTGTTGCCTACTGGACTTACAAATAGTTAAGAAAGCATAGCTCACACTACATTTTACTAACTTATTTTCTCAGAGCCACACTGGTTAACTATCAATACTTCTTTCTCTACTCATATACACCAATTCCTAATAGCCTTTCATTTCCCCCTGTACATTAGTTCAGGGTTTTTTCCCTTATAATTTCTTGGATTTCAAGATTCCTTCTTAGTCCTATGAAGTTGTTTTTAAAGACAGGATCCAAAGCCTATGTTAATTGGTCATCTTTTCTGGAACTGAAACCCATATCACTAATTTTTCTATATTGTTTATTCAAACATCTTTTTTAATTGAATGTAATCTATATTTTGTATGTGCAGATTCTTCTGAGATTTTTATGCAAGTATTTTTCAAGTAAATATACTGTTCCTCTTTTCCCATGTTTATGCCTCTTTTTTCCTTATATTTTTGTTGGCTAGGACTACCTATAAAATGTTGAAGAGTGGCAATAATAATGGATATTCTTGTGTTGCTCTTGGCTTTTTAGATAAAGCTTCTAAAGTTTTCTTGTTAATTAGCATGATTTTTTAGTTTTTCCTAAATTGAGTGAAACTCCTAATCCTAACCTAGAGTTTTTGTTTGTTTTTATAATCATGAGTGGAAACTGGATTTAATTGAATTATTCTTTGGCATATATAAAAATATTTTCTACTTTTCTGCCTTAAATCCATCAATGTTATAGTCTACAACAATAGATTTTGTCGTATTAAATTATCTTCATTCTTCTAAGACTAACCTTCCTCTGTTATAAAGAGCAATTTTTTATTGGTATTGCTGGATTTGGTTTCCTTATGTTTCATTAAGAATTTTTGCACCTATGTGAATAGGTAAGATTTCCCTATGAATTTATTTTCCCATACTGACCCAGATCTTGTAACCTTGGATGATCTAAAAATTTATTTCTTTTTGTATAAGATCTGATAATATTGTTGAAACTCTAAAAAGGCATAAAAATAGTAATATTATGAAAAACCTTAGAAAGTTATTCTGGAGAGATAGAATGAGCATAAGAGGAAAAGAAAATGGCAAACTAAATAATTGTATTAGCAGTTTTAAAGTAGTTTTTGTTCAAGTGTTCTGGTTATTCTTTTGGTGTTAATGTTAGATATTATGTCTTTTTTTTGGTTTATTAACATTTAGAGTAAATTTGATATATATCATATACTATATCTATATATAAATATGGTGGCCTTGTGATTTTTAGTTAAATGCTGAGAAAAATTGATTAAATCTATGTAATTGTGAACCAGTACTTTAAAATATTATAGGGGATTCCCCTGCGGTCCAGTGGTTAGGACTTGGTGCTTTGACCTCCAAGGTCCGGGGTTCAATCCCTGGTCGGGGAACTAAGATCCTGCAAGCCTCATGGTGTGACCAAAAAAAAAAAAAAAGAATATATATATATATATGTGTGTGTGTGTGTGTGTGTGTGTGTGTATATACATACACATATATATGATTATAAAAGCTTAAAGTCATGCAGAAAAGTTGGGAAACTAGTAGATGAATCCCCATTTACTTTTAACCCAGATTTAAAAATTATCAATTCTATCCATACTTTGTATTAATTATGTAATAATTTTGTCTAAAGTGTTTATTACTTAACACATTATATGATTAGTTAGAAGAGTATCACACAAAGCACAAATAGTAATGAGTTGTACTCTCCACTTGGATAATAAGGACAGAAGACACTTTTATATTCATATTTATGTTTTGTTTTTTTTTTGTGTGTGTGTGTGTTATGCGGGCCTCTCACCACTGTGGCCTCTCCCGCTGCGGAGCACAGGCTCCAGACGCGCAGGCTCAGCGGCCATGGCTCATGGGCCCAGCCACTCCGTGGCATGTGGGATCCTCCGGGACCAGGGCACGAACCCATGTCCCCTGCATCAGCAGGCAGACTCCCAACAACTGCGCCACCAGGGAAGTCCCAATATTTATGTTTATATTTATATTATAGATGAGGAAACTGAGGCATCTGAAAGTTAAGTAATTTGCACAGTAACAGACATAATCTGTGCTGGAAACAGAATTTAAAGTAAGCTGTTGATCCCTGCACTTGCACACTTATCTATTACTGATAAGGAGACTTCACAGAGGCAGGGAGACAAGCCAAGGGAGGAATGTCATAATGAATGAAAACGACATTTATTTCTAGAAGGGATGGTAGACAGAGTAACTACAGAAGGATCAATGAGATCAGTACTGAAAACTCATAATTGAATTGTCCACCTGGAGATCATTGTCAGCCTTGGAAAGATTATCTCAGCATTGGGATAACAGAAACTAGATTCCAGACGTGTTTTGTGCACTGGAATAAATGTAAGGGTAAATATCATTTAATATAAAAATAACGTCTGATGTAAGTAAAAGGTAAAACAAGCTGTTTATTTGCCCACTTCAGATAAATATGCAAGGTAAATATTCACAATCTATTTAAATTATTGAAAATCATCTCTCGAAGGTGGTAGAGAAAACATGAGTCACTGCAGATCATACTCTTTAGTGGAATGCTGTATACGCTAAGAAATTAGAGCAAGAGAAGAGGCGGGTCTTAGAATAGTTGATGTCAAAAATGATGATTTTTAAAAATTAATTAATTTATTTTTGGCTGCATTGGGTCTCCGTTGCTGCGTGCGGGCTTTCTCTAGTTGTGGTGCGCAGGCTTCTAATTGCTGTGGCTTCTCTCGTTGTGCAGCACAGACTCTAGGCACGCAGGCTTCAGTAGTTGTGGCTTGCGGGCTCGAGAGCTCTAGAGTGCAGGCTCAGTAATTGTGGCACATGGGCTTAGTGGCTCCACAGCACGTGAGATCTTCCCGGACCAGGGCTCGAACCTGTGTCCCCTGCATTGGCAGGCGGATTCTTAACCACTGTGGCACCAGGAAAGTACCTGATTTTTTTTTTTTAACCTTTCTTTTCAGAATTTGAGGGAAGACTTTATTTAAAAAGATCAATTTTAAGATCTTTTGATCCAGCCTTTAAGATCAGTTTTATTCACGTAAGATTTTGTTTCCATTTCAATCCACAAACTCGGTCAGTACCCTGCATTTCTGGGTACCATAGAGAATAAAAGGATATTTAAATTGTAAAGATCTATTTAACTTATAAAAAAGCTCATTTTTACATTTACGTCACATTTTGCTGATTCAGGAAACATGATTATTTCTTGACAGTGATCTAAATGTGAAATAATCAAATTTAACAAGTCCATTTTAATCTCTTTACACTTAATTGTGATTTCCCAGCAGTATAAATGAAATGAGTTTTTGTATTTGATAGCATAAACTAAAAATAATTTGGCCTCACTTTAATTTTCTATTCCTGTTTTAAGGTGATCTGGGTGTTACTGGCTCTGGTCCTTGGACTCTTAAATCAATAGAAATTGATGAGGCCAGATGAAGAATTCAGGCAGCACAAGGGAGTGAAAACAAAAACAGGCGCCCTTGCTCACTCTCCCAGAGGAGGGCGGGCAGGTTCCTTAAGTGGGGTGAGGGTTAGGGGCGGATCCATGGGTGGGGCTGGAGGGGTGGCTTAGGTGGTCTGCCCACCCCCTTGGTGGTGCTGTGTGCAGGGATCATGCACAGGTACCCTGCTTTTCCTCTTGGCACCTCAGAGATGACAGTTGATTTGTGGCCTTTTTATATGTAATTGTTCATAATTTGCGCCAAGTATGCGTGCATGCAGTTATTTTTATTCCCTTATAGTTTCTTTGTATTCTTTTGCTGGAGATGTTTGTCCAGGTGCAAGCCCTACAGTGAAGGGTACCAGGTCCCACACTGCCTCATAAGGTTACTAAAGAGAATGAGATAGGCAACTGTGTTTGTCTCTTTCTATACAATTTGGAAGTCAACATCACTACATATAACTGTCCTGGGGATGCATAAAAATGGTACAGATGATCTCCCCTGTAGGCTTTAATAAATGGTTCAAAAAACCATTTTATCAAATAGTGTATTAGAAGCTGAATGTTTAAGCTTGACTAATGATTAATATGTGTGACTCTGGTTATATTAACACAGTGCAAAAAAGCCCTGCTGCACATACAATAATAGTAACAATAACAATTCCTTGTTGATGACTTAAGGTTTTGGAAGGTACTGAGAATTTGAAGAATATTCTTATGGAAAGACTAAAACTTTTGTGAAAGTTGATAACATTTTTATGTTCTATTTTTTGAAGGTTTTTTTGGCAGGGGGAGAAGGGAAGTTATTTTGAATCTTATTTTCTTTGTTTAGTTACCTGACTGAGCATTTAATTCCAACGTTTCTATGGGAGACATTTCTGAAGACTTTGATCTTTTCTTTTCAGAAATTTGAGATTATTTGGTTACTGTTTCTTTTAGTCTTAGCCAAAAGCAATCATAACTAATAAAATACATTAGGGAGTCTTATTATCTCTCTCATATATCGCAGTACTATTCAAATAGTGGTTCATAAACTAGTGTTCGTTAAGCACTTACTCCCAAGGTAGGTACTCCTAAGATACGCCAGAAATCGAAAGTAAGCATGTCTTTTACAGCAATTTGACATTTTCTACCCATCGTCTGGGGAAGTCTCATCAACAGGGGGTTGTGGAACTTGCATGTTGAGTAGATGGTGCGAATACTCACCACTTTTACCCACAGATGTGAGAACTCTTTGGATAGTAGGTTCAGTGATCAAGGGAGAATTTCTAAAATAATTAGTCTCTAACTTTTGCAATTTCAAAAAGTATGACTAATCATAGTCAGTCCTCTGAAATATATCAGGAGACAACTAAAAGCTCTAGGTCAATATGCCTAACACAAGCAAGTAAAGACCCATTTGCCTTCAATTCACTTTCTCATCAATTATTTTTCTCTGGGTGGCCTGGCCTGTACTTTTTATTTTCTATTCATTTGGCATTAAATGTTTTAAATTTATCTAAGAGTATGTCTGACTGATGTTTGTATTTCTAAGCTCTATTTCTGAAATATGTAATGTTTTATGAGTGCTGGGGTTCCTTTGTTCGTCTTTTGCAGATTTTGTTTACCTAGTCTACTTAAACATCTATCTTCATAATTTTATATGATTCATAATGAATACTTATATAATTATGTAATTTGTAACATTACTAGATTTATCAAATGGTTTCTACATCTTTATTCTGTGCTTACATGTATTTTATCATGAATTCATTAATAATTGTTTGCAGTTATTTTCCTAAGTGCCTTTTAAGATGGAAATATTCAATGTGATGTTAACTGTTAAAAAAAGAAACTCCTGAATATATCAATCCTACTTGAAAATAACTTGTATTTTATATTAAAGTTAGGCCAACTCTGAATGACGTTCCTGTAATAGCTCAGTGCAGCTGCTGACTTAAAAATGCATTTGCTCTATATTCTAATAGATATAGATTATAAGAAGCAGACCTTGCTGTAAGCAATAGCAATAGATAATGATGTTTTATGTTTATAATCTGCTTTGCTGGATATTTTCCCATTGATCTACCTTCCATCCTTCTCCACTTTGCCCTGAACTTTCTGGCTTCTAGTTTGGTTTAGCAAATGGGAAGCACAGGTAGATGACTGGAGTGGAGTGCAGGAAGGCTCCTTCTTAGCAGGCAGCCTCAGATCGGTTGCATCTCTCCACCAAAGGCCAAAGATTTTTATTAAGCACCACTCTCCTACAGCTATTCTTTCTGGGTCTCTGTTCCCCTTAGTCCCGAGAGTAGTGACAGGTCACCCTCTTCTTGCCTACCCCTGAGGATGGCACCATCTGGGGTTTTTTTAAACTATATTTTTTTCTTGAATAACTCTGCCCACATCTTTGGAAAGTCTCTTTATTCAGTTACCCCATTTGAGGGTGCTGTTTCCTGCCAGAACCTTGACTCATCAGTTTTAAAAATTAGCTATCTTAAAAAGTGAAATGAAAAATAATTCAATGTAAGTCTGACTATCCAATTACTTCATTACATGTTTGACTACTGTGCTAAACACAGGTAGTATGTCCTAGTTTTGGTCATACACTCATAAATGTGCTCAGATATACTTCAAGAGGGAAATAAATCTGGATGTGAGAGCAAGCAGAGGAAGCATAATCTAAATGGCAAAAAACAGACATAAAAAGAACTTTACCATGCTTTCTGTTTTTTTTTAAAGTTACTTGTAATCTAATGATTATCACAAGCACTTAGGTAAAGCTTCCCATATGCCAGGTTCTTTTCTAACCGATCTACATACATTGAGATATTTATTTCTTCCCACAACTCTCTAATGAGGTACTATTCCCATTGTACAAGTGAGGAGACAGTCACAGTTAAGTAAATCAGTTAGTCTGGTTGTATTCTCTTAACTAGTATGCTGTGCTGTTCTTTCAGTGGTTTTGCTGATAAAACTGTTAAGTATAATAATGACTGAATATTATATGAAAGGATAAGTTGATAATAGTAACATCATAGAAATAACATGGACTTTCAGTTCAAAGTTGGGTTTGACTCCTAGGTCTGACAGTTTAAATTCTTCCTTAATATAATTTTGCCTTTAAGCCTGATTTTTTTGTTGCCACCCTTTTCCCTATAAATCATGAATTTGTATTACATGCATTATTTTGTACTGTGAGTGCATTTGTCTTTTAATACAAAATTTAATATTTCTCTTTAGGTTTACGATCTGTGAACATGCCTGCTAACAAATCGTCTGTGATTAATAAACATGGAGTAGTATCTTCCTCTTATGAAAAATCAAAGTAAGTTTGAAAAAAATTTCATATTGTTAAAGTAGTAGACATATATATATTGTAGAATTTAGAAGGTTACAGAAAATTGAACAGTAAAAAATAATCACTCATAGTTTGATATCTAAGAATAAAAATGTTAAGGTTTACTATTATAAATAAATAGCTTTGGAATGATTTTTCGTAATGATTATTTGTAAAGATCATATATTTATAAAATTTTGAATTCTATACTTTTTAAACTCAGCATTTTTTCTATAATCAGTGTTTTTTAAAAATTAATTAATTAATTTTTGGCTGCGTTGGGTCTTTGTTGCTGTGCGCGGGCTTGCCCTAGTTGCGGCGAGCGGGGGCTACTCTTCGTTGCAGTGTGTGAGCATCTCTCGCAGTGGCTTCTCTTGTTGTGGAGCACGGGCTCTAGGCGCGCGGGCTTCAGTAGTTGTGGTGCGTGGGCTTAGTTGTTCCAAGGCATGTGGGATCTTCCCAGATCAGGGCTCAAACCCGTGTCCCCTGCATTGGCAGGTGGATTCTTAACCACTGTGCCACCAGGGAAGTCCCTATAATCATAGTCTTTTTTAAAAAATTAATTAATTTATTTTTAACATTTTTATTAGAGTATAATTGCTTTACAATGGTGTGTTAGTTTCTGCTTTATAACAAAGTAAATCAGTTACACATATACATATGTTCCCATATCTCTTCCCTCTTGCATCTCCCTCCCTCCCACCCTCCCTCTCCCACCCCTCTAGGTGGTCACAAAGCACCGAGCTGATCTCCCTGTGCTATGTGGCTGCTTCCCACTAGCTATCTATTTTACGTTTGGTAGTGTATATATGTCCATGCCACTCTCTCACTTTGTCACAACTTACCCTTCCCCCTCCCCATATCCTCAAGTCCATTCTCTAGTAGGTCTATGTCTTTATTCCCATCTTACCCATAGGTTCTTCATGACACTTTTTTTTCTTAGATTCCATATATATGTGTTACCGTACAGTATTTGTCTTTCTCTTTCTGACTTACTTCACTCTGTATGACAGACTCTAGGTCCATCCACCTCACTACAAATAGCTCAATTTCGTTTCTTTCTATGGCTGAGTAATATTCCATTGTATATATGTGCCACATCTTCTTTATCCATTCATCTGATGATGGACACTTAGGTTGCTTCCATGTCCTGGCTATTGTAAATAGAGCTGCAATGAACATTTTGGTACATGACTCTTTTTGAATTATGGTTTCCTCAGGGTATATGCCCAGTAGTGGGATTGCTGAGTCATATGGTAGTTCTATTTGTAGTTTTTTAAGGAACCTCCATACTGTTCTCCATAGTGGCTGTACCAATTCATATTCCCACCAGCAGTGCAAGAGTGTTCCCTTTTCTCCACACCCTCTCCAGCATTTATTGTTTGTAGATTTTAAATCATAGTCTTTTAATTTGCCATAATAATCCATGAAATGCATAAGAGAAAGTATTCAATAACTACTGAATTGTGAAGCATCTTAGTTATTTCTAAGTGCTTGTCTATTTCAAATTAAGCCATGATAGAATATTTTTCTGCATTTCAAATTATTTCCTTGGGATAAAGTTTCTGAAATTAAGTTACTAAGTCAAAGTTTGTTGATAATTTAAAAATTGTAATTTTAAGAAATTTTTACAAACTTAACATGACAGAATACATAATAAAACTTATGTGTTGACATATTGTTATGTTTGATTCAAATATTTTTCTTTAATAAAGAATAGATCATCAGATAAACTTGAAGCTCTTTGACCACATGTCCTTCCAATTATAATAATCGTGGCATATATTATTTCCATTCATTTTTGTACTTTAACATACAAGAATGTAAAATTGCATTTTCCTGGGCTTCCCTGGTGGTGCAGTGGTTAAGAATCCGCCTACCAATGCAGGTGACATGGGTTTGAGCCCTGGTCCGGGAAGATCCCACATGCCGCAGAGCAGCTAAGCCCGTGCGCCACAACTACTGAGTCTGCGCTCTAGAGCCCGCAAGCCACACTACTGAAGCCCGCGTGCCTAGAGCCCGTGCTCCACAAGAGAAGCCACCGCAATGAGAAGCCTGCGCACTGCAACGAAGAGTAGCCCCTGCTCACTGCAACTAGAGAAAGCCTGCGTGCAGCAACAAAGACCCAATGCAGCCAAAAAATAATAATAATAACTAAAAAAAATTTGTATTTTCCAGTCTATTTCCTAAAGTACATAACTAGGGATGGAATTGTTGGATATACCATTTAGTAAACAGGACTTATTGATTCTGTCTAATGATTAGTCATTTTTGTATTTTGGTTATAAAATCTGTCTCTACCACAAGATCATGTAGATATTGTTATACATTATTTTTTTAAAAATCTTACTGTTTTATCTTTAATACATATGGAAATGATTTTTGTTAGTGGTGTTAAGTGCAGGTCCAGTTTCCCTTTTTTTAATGTACATATACCAGCTTGATCAACACCATGTATCGAAAAGAACATCCTTCTTCACTTTTCCTCTAGTACAACGATTATGTAAATCAAGTGTGCACATATAGTGGGTATGTTTCTGGGCTCTCTCTTCTGTTTCACTGGCCTCTTTGTCCCTTTTTAATATTAATACCACACTGCTTTAATGACTGTCACTTAGTGTTAACATTTAATAGTCAACATGATGGATTTTTCCAAGTTTCTTCTTCTTCAGTGATATCCTGCATATTCTATTTAAAAATTAAAAAAAAATTTATTGAGGTGTAGTTGACTACAATATTAGTTTCAGGTGTAGAACATAGTGATCCAAAATTTTTAGAGAATATACTGCTTTTAAAGTTTTTATATTTATATTCCCTGTGCTGTATCCTGGTAGCTTATTTATTTTATACATAGTAGTTTGTATGTCTTAATCCCCTACCTCTCTCTTGCCCCTACCTCCTTTCTTCTCCCCACTAGTAATCTCTAGTTTGTTCTCTATATCTGTGAGTCTGTTTCTGTTTAGTTACGTTTATGTTTGTTTTATTTTTTATTCTCCAAATATAAGTGATAACATACAGTATTTGTCTTTCTCTGACTTATTTCACTAAGCATAATAACCTCCAGGTTCATCCATGTTGCAAACAGCAATGTTTCATTAATTTTTATGGCTGAGTAGTAGTCCATTATATGTATATACCACATATTCTTTATCCATTCATCTATTGATGAACACTTAGGTTGCTTTCATATCTTGGTTGTCGTAAATGCTGCCAGTGAACATTGAGGTGAATGTATCTTTTCAAATGAGTTTTTTTTGGGAATTCCCTGGTGGTCCAGTGGTTAGGACTCTGTGCTTTCACTGCCAAGGGTGCAGTTCCGTCCCTGGTTGGGGAACTAAGATCCCACAAGCCACGCGGGGTGGCAAAACAAAAAAAAAAACAAAAGAAAAACCAAACAATGCCAGAACAAGTCAGTGTTTTCATTTTTTTCAGATGTATACCTGGGAGTAGAATTGCTGGATCACGTGGTAGTTCTTCTTTTCTTTTTTTGAGGAACTTCCACATTGTTTTTCACAGCGGCTGCACCAATTTACATTCCTACCAACATTGTACAAGGGTTCCCTTTTCTCCACATCCTCGCCAACATTTGTTATTTGTGGTCTTTTTGATGATAGACATTCTGACAAGTGTGAGGTGATACCTCATTGTAGTTTTGATATGCATTTCTCTGATTAGGGATATTAAGCATCTTTTCATGTGCCTGTTGGCCATCTGTATATCTTCTTTGGAAAAATGTCTATTCAGGTCTTCTGCATATTTTTTAATCAAGATGTTTGGTTTTTTTGGATATTGAGTTATATAAGCTGTTTATGTATTTTGGATATTAACCCTTTATCAGTCATATCATTTGCAAATATTTTCTCCTATTCAGTAGGTTGTCGTTTCTTTTTGTTGATGGTTTCCTTTGTTGGGCAAAAGCTTTTAAGTTTAATTAGGTTCCATTTGTTTAGTTTTGCTTTTGTTTCCTTTGCTTTAGGAGAAATATCCAAAAAAATATTGCAACATTTTATGTTAAAGAGTTTTCTGCCTATGTTTTCTTCTAGGAGTTTTACAGTTTCCACTCTTACATTTACGTCTTTAATCCATTTTGAATTAATTTTGTTTATGGTGTGAGAAAATGTTTAATTTCATTCTTTTATATGTGGCTGTCCAGTTTCCCAGCACCACTTATTAAAGAGACTGTCTTTACCCCAGTCTTTGCGTATTCTTGTCTCCTTTGTCATAGTTAGTTGGCCATAAGTGCATGGGATTATTTCTGGGTTCTCTATTCTTTTCCATTGATCTATGTGTCTCTTTTTGTGCCAATACCATGCTATTTTGATTACTGTAGCTTTGTAGTTTTGTCTGTGAAGTCAGGCAGTGTGACACCTCCAGCTCTATTCTTCTTTCTCAAGATTGTTTTGGCTATTCAGGGTCTCTTGTGTTACCATACAAATTTTAAAATGATTTGTTCTAATATTGTGAAAAGTGCCATTGGTATTTTGATATAGATTGCATTGAATCTGTAGATTGCCTTGGGTATTTTGGTCATTTTCACAATATTAATTCTTCTAATCCATAAACAGTATATCTTTCTATCTGTGTCATCTTTAATTTCTTTCATCAGTGTCTTAGTTTTCCCAATACAGGTCTTTTACCTTCTTAGTTAGATGTAAATTTTTATAGAGGTACTGTCTATCTTTTCTTAGATTTCTTCCTATGTATTTGGTATTTGTGATCCTGCTATAAGTTTTATGCACATATTTAAAAAAATATGTCTTCTCTAGCTGCTGCCAGAAGAAAGACAATTGATTTTTGTGTATTGATTTTACATATGGAAATACTGCTAAATTCTCTCATTAATTCTAAACATGTTTATCTCAGTCTCAATTTAAAAAGAATACTCTAAACATTTCATGATTAAGCATGATCTTTTTTGAAACCTTATCTGACACTTAAATTGTATTTTGTGGTTTTTTTTTTAACTTAAATCTCATTAGACTTCATTACTATTTTAAGCAGTTAATTTTCCTTTATATTTTATTTATTGTTCATCACTTTCCTTGCTTTTCATTCTTTGTTACTTCTTAGATCTGGTTTTTCTTTTGCCCGATGTACAACTTTTTTTGGCCACGCTGCGCAGCATGTGCGGATCCTAGTTCCCCAACCAGGGATTGAACCTGTGCCCCCTAGAGTGGAAGTGTGGAGTCTTAACCACTGGACTGCCAGGGAAGCCCCAGATGTACAACTTTTTGAACTTTGCTTAGTGAGATTTCATTGTTGAGAAAAATCTTAGTTTTTGTTAGTCTGGATATACTTTTATTTTATTCTTATTTTTGGAAGAAATTTAAAACTGAACATGGAATTGTCTTTGGTCTGTTATAACTTTTATTGTTTTTTTTCCCCCCAGAACATTGATGATGCCGTTCCACTAACAGCTTCCATTAGTGCTGTTGGGAAGTTAGCTGAAATTTTGATGCTATTTCTTTAAAGTTTAATCTGTTTTCCCCATCTTTGGGTGCTTTAAAAAATTTCTTATTCTCTTGTATTCTGCAATTTTACTATGATGTGTTAGAATGTAATTTTAAAAATATTCTACTTGGATTTCTTGCGCCTTTTGTATCTGTGGCCTGTGTCTCTCTTTTATCATTCCTGAAAAAATATCAGATATTGTTCCTTTAGATATTACCTTGACAACCCATTCTCTCTTTTCTCTTTTTCTGAGACTGTTGATTGAAGGTATATTAGACCATCTCATTTTATATTTCATATCTTTTATTTTGTCTTCATTTTCTATATTTTTGTCTCTTTCTACTGTATTTTGAATAATTTATTCTGATATGTGCTCTGTTTTCCCATGACTAACTCTCTCTTGTTACCAATTTATACATTGAATTTTAAAAACTATATCTCACATTTCTAGCAATTCATTTATTTTTCTTCAAATCTTCTATGTAGACTTATAGTTTCTGGTTGCCTGTACATACTTTTGAGCATATTGTGGAAATAAGTATGATGGTTTTATAATTTGTGTTGATCCAATGAATGGGGTATAAATCTATGTTGAGACTAATCTTCTCAGATATATATATATATGTGTGTGTGTGTGTGTGTGTGTGTGTGTGTGTGTGTATTGTTTTTTCTTTCTCTTTCTTTCTCTGTTGAGCAGCAAGGCGGCCTTTTCTACAGCTCCGTGAGGTTGGGAGAAGGGATAGCGATTAGTTCTGATTGCTCTTACCTCGGATATTTAGTCAATGTGGAGGGAGTCTCCTATAACTTTTCCCCACCTTGAAAATCCTAGATTTTGTTTTTCTTACTGTGCAGTCATTTAGAAAACACACTTTGTTTTGTATCAGTGGCCTCTTGTATCAAGGTAAACCAGATTCTGCCCCTGGCATCAGCTGTTTGAGATGAAGTGGAGATCTTGATATCTTGCATAAAAAGACATTATGTTTGGTATTTTTATGTGTTGCCTGAATTGTCATAGACCTCGTACTGTATTTGCTTCACTTATTCTTCTTAGAAACAAGAGCTTTGCAGGCTTAGTGTGGGTTCTGTTGGAGATGCATGTAGGGCTCCATGTAAATCCTTCAAGTGAAGTACTGAAGTTCACCCATTTCTGGACCAAAGGTTATTTTATATCTTTCTCACAGAAACTTCTCTTGAGGGTTTTTCTTTTTTTTTTTTTAATATCTGGAGACTGTAGTCTTCAAAGCTTCCTGAGATGTCAAAGCCTGAAATTTTTCCTTTTTATTAATGTTTTTGACTTTTATATTTGGTAAAATGTGCTTTACAAATGTGCTCTAAATATTTAAAATATTATATACTTATAGTATATATGTATATAATAGTATTGATTTTGATATGTATACATTTATAATACCATATAGCTCTATAGTGTGGGCTCTAAATTTGTGCTGTCAGAAGCAGGAAGAAACTTTTCTATACATGTTTATATTCTTGTCATTTGTTTATTTCATCTGTGATCTGTAGTCTTTGTTTTTCATTTATCTGAATTACTATAATCTTTTAAGTGAAATTATAATGGTTGAGACCTTGTAATTAAGTCTGTTAATTTTAACCTAGGACATCTGTACTTGTAGCATTTGGGTTGGCTACAAATGATTTAGCCAAAAATATGGTAATTTAGGAGCTGGGAGGCCATAAAGAGGGTGAACACATTCAGTATATATTGCAGTGTAATTTCCTTTAGGATGAATTGCCCCAAATGTGATGTCAGCAGCTACTTATGAGATTATCTGTATAAAGTAAGTAGGATCTTGCAAGATCTTAGAAACAGTCCTCTTATACTTGGGCGTACACCACTGTCTTGGCTCAAATCTCTAGATGGCAGGATATGAGAAGAGGGTTAAGATTTTAATACTAGATTTGTGGTATACAAATTCAATTCAGTGAAGCTGAGAAAAAAAAAAAGGAAAATGAGGCAAAAAGGCTTGATGTATTACCACCCTGATCACTAAATCACAACTTGCCTTAAAGAGACATAGCAGAGCCTTGTCTATACTTGACATTTGGAATTTATCAAGACAGATTTCAAGAAAAAAAATCTCAAAATGGACCATAAAATGGAGACTCAAGGAGGGGTATTGATCTCTGCTCCCTCCTGTCCAGCATTTTCCTTGGACAACATTCACCCCAGAGGTACTCACTCATCCATACTTCCAAGTTGTGTCACCCAGCCCTTGCTACTCCAAATGTGGAAGGGAAGGGGCAGCTCAGTGTTTGGGGGCATGAGGGTTATGCAGGCATCAAGTCAGTCTGAGACTCTGCACAATGTTTATGTCCAGTACAGCCACTAATCATGAAGGCCTTCATTTGGGGAAATGTTTTCAGACATCATATTTTTCTTACCTCTAAACTCAACTCAGTGTCAGTTATTCATAGCTTAATCTACAGGAAAAAGTAGAGTCATTGCTCAAGTGTTCTATAATAGTTATTCAGTCTTTAGTCTTCCATTGTCCTGGGAAACATGTTTTCCTACAATTATCCTTTTATGTTTAAAAAACTCTTTAGATCTGGGATGTTTTCAAGTCTGTCTCTCACCGTGCTGCACCCCCAATACATTCACCAAAGTACTAAACTTTTCATTAGCCATGGAAGGTGGCACATCGTATCCCAAAGGTTGTCCATTACTCCCTTTATCCTCATAGAAAGCTGATGTTGTCAGGATCACAAAAAAGTGATGCGCTAATGAAATGAGTCTTTCCTCCATGGCCTGCCATTTGCTTCAAAAAGGATATCATTGAAAGTTAAGTCCCATAGAGCACCAATGACGATGATCTGAGGAACTATCAGTCAGTACTTAATGAGTGGCAATTTGTGCTAGTATTTCAGTCTATTTATGATAAACTATGATCACTAATGCAAAGACTGTTAATTGTCCCTCCTCCCATACCAATTTTCTCCTTCTTTTGTATTAATAGAAGTTGTATTTGGATACATGAGCAACCATTAAAGAATACAGTTCTCAGCTTCCGTTGTTTCTAGATGTGGTCATGGGTATAATCCTGGCCAATGATGTATTAGCAGAAGTGATATGTACCACTGGCATTTTGTGCCCTTTTAAAAGGAGTATTATGTTTTCCTGTTCCTCTCTGTGTCTCTTCCTTTTAGTTGGAATGAGGATGTGATTGCAACAGCTGGAGCAGACATCTTAGACCATGAAATGAAAGTTGTATGTTGAGAATAGCAGAGTAACCAGGTATAAAATGTCAGATACCAATAATATCCTGGAGCTGCCATATCAAGCCTGGATTGCTTATCTTGGTCTGCTGCATGAAAGAGAAATGAAGGTCTATCTTGATTAATTTATCATCATCTTGTCCTTTTAATAGCAGTTAAACTGGTTTCCTCACCCTTGAAATAAATGTTTCTGCGTGGTTTTTGAGGTGAATTTTCTAGAACGAAGCCTCCAAGCAGTGCTCCATAGCTTTGGTTGTCACATCAGCTTTATTCTATTGCCAGATGACTCATTTACTATGCAGCTGAATAAGAATTAATTTGTTTTTAAGCCTTGATCCAGTTGGATGAATAGGGAAGGGTTGGCTATAATGGCCTACATCCTAGGGGATTGTTCCAAAACATAGTGAAAGGATGATCATTCTCTTGCTCATGTACAGTACTGAAATTATTGTTGTTATTAATATTCCCCCACTGACCCTGCTGTGTCCACTCAGACTTGCTGACCCTACTTCCTAACATCTCTTTCTCCACCTGAGCCAGCTGATTCTTAGGGTTCTCTGGCAGACACCCAAGTCACAGAAGGAGAACAAGTGTTGCCAGTTCTACTCCATTTCCTTCTTGGAGATACTGCTACCCTTACAATTTTGGTGAGATCTTCCCCAAGAAGGAGTGTCCTTGATTTCATCAAACCATTCTCTGTGGCATTAGAGGAAGATGAACCCATTTTCAACTTCTCTTTGAGGAGACAAATTTCGAAATTCTTCTCTAAGCAGAAGAATGCAGGCAGAGGTTATCTATCTTTAGTAGTTAAATATGTCACCTTGGGTACTGTTACCCATGCCAGCCAATCAGTCCTTTCTGGTATTAATAATAATTACATTTAAAAAGAGATGACATTAAACTTTAGAAGTCTAGATATTTCTTACAGACAACCTTGAAAGGACCATTGACTGCTAAATGCAGAATAGAATGGTTGCAAATAGAAGAGCATTCATTTATAAAAGGGACTAGGTTTTTCCTCTTGGAAATATTTTTTTAGCCTTCAGTTTCTTCCAAATGGTTTTCTGTTCAAAATTCAGTCTGTATTAACAGCACCCCCTTGCCCCTTATCTGTTTAGAGTTCTCTTTATTCGTAACTACCAAGAAGGAGGGTTTGCGTTTTCAGGGCTTAAGACAGTATTCCATTTGCTAAGACTGAATCAAAATTTAAGATCTAAAGAAAAACAAAGACCTAATAAAAGAATATATCAAACCATAGATATGATGTTTTCAGAAATGAATCTCAGTGGCAATTTCTGGCCTCATACCATAAAGCCTGTTGGATATCCACAATATGAAAATGCTGTAATCAATTACACAGGTATCAGGAACGACAAAATATATATTCAGTGTCCGACTTCAAAAGCCCATACCCAAGATCATTGTATCACGGATGCTAAATTTAGGCGAGGCATTTATAGAGTATATTTATATATGTGGCCATTATCACCGACTCTTTTTTTTTTGGCCGCACTGAGCAGCATGCGTGATCTTAATTCTCCCACCAGGGACTGAACCTATGTCCCCTGCAGTGGAAGTGCGGAGCCCTAACCACTGGACTGCCAGGAAATTCCCACCAACTCTTTATTTATGCCTTTCAGATTAATAAATCTGTTCCTGAATTCCTTACACATTCAGTTGTATCATATACATATCTGAAAGGGCTAGACCATTCTTTAATTGTGCTGGTACTTCTGGTTTTTAGGAAGTACCAGCCAAGTTAGTTGTTATTCAAACTTTCTATCTGTTTCAGTTCCATTTTTCACCTTCCCATAATACCAAACTTACCAAAGATATAGCCAGATTAATTTTTTAATTCATCTATTTATTAGCACCATCAAATCTGGATTCTGTTTTTATTTATCTAGTAAAAGTACTCTCTTAATGATCTCTACTGACTTCCTAAACATTAACTCTAATGATATTTTCATTGTCCTTAGTCTATCTCTGCAAGATGTACATTTTTGATCATGGTCTGCATCTTCAATCTATTCTCGCTTGGTATCTCAGTCTAGGATTGTTTGTTTGCATGGAACAGGCACACATTCAGCTTAACTGAAGCAAAAGAAAAATGTAATGGAAGGATGTAGGGCTGTCTTGTGGAATCTGAGAGTGGAAGGTATAGCCAGGTCTCATTTATTCATTCAGTATCTCTAAGAGACAATGGAGATAAAATGATCAACAGGTATAGTCTGTATCTATACTAGACTACAAACTCTGGCTGTACATCAGTAAATCATCCAACAAACATGGATCAGGGCTATGATGGTGAACATATCGCTATAAAACTACATACCCATAAAGAAGAGGCATATAACATTAACTAGTAGTACGTGACAGTTGTATTGCATAATACATGCTGAAAGACCATCATCTGTAAATCACGCTTATAAATTAGTACGTAAAATCTTCTCCATTTTCCCGACAGCCAACAAATAGAGAAACCCCTACCTATGCAGTACCCTTATTATCTAGTTAAATGGTTCCAAAATATATGGAATAAACAGTGAGCACGTTCTATATTCTTTAAGTGGGATCAGAGAAAAAATTGCAAAGGAAAAGCAAACAAGATATAATGCAGACAAAGGCATATCGTGAAAAACATGACAGAATACTAACATATCTTTTTCTAAAGCTCTGTGCTTTGGGGTATTTTGTTGTCTTGAACAACATTTCAACAAAAGCCACCTCTTGACTCTACATAAACTATCAGCTCTGACATCAACTAATTAAAAGTATTAGCTAATTATTTAAAATCCCTGAAGAGAGGATTGGATTGGCCTAGAGTGAGCCAGATGTCTGTTGTGACCCTATCAGCTATGGCAAGGGTAAGGGAGGATGGAGCCAAATGGTGCTAATGTAGAAGTTAGACCCGCTGGTCCAGCAGGGACTATGAGTGATGAACAATTCTGAGAAAGTTTACACCCCAAATTGTACAAATATTTGAATTCCATTGTAGTATTTTCCTGAATCGCCTATCATATTTACCATTCTTTTCCTCTTGCCTCCTACCTGTAGGGTTTGTCCAAAGATCTCCCTTGATTCTTTTTTCTCAGTACTCTTCCTCTTGAGATTTCATAGCTTTGAGTATGTAGGTGAATCTTAAGTCTTTATTTCCAGATCTTATCCACTTAATGTTTGCCTCACAAGTTCACTTGGATTACAGACCTCTCCACTTGGTTGTCTCACAGGTAACTCACAGTCAGTACATCCAGAATGGCACAGATCATCTGCCCAGATATTTCCATCTAATTGTCTTGATGCCAACTCTCTACTACTAATCCTGTTGGCTCAAAACCATAAGATTATCTCTATGTCCACCCTCACAGTTTCTTTTCTCACATCCTGGTAGTCATCGAGCCCTATCGATTTAACTTCCAACTAATCTCTCACATTCATTTACTTTTCGTCATTATTATTGCCCAAACTGTAGTTCAGACCTTTATTACTTCTTACCTAAATTGTTCAAATAATTGTCCAACTGTTTACCAGTAGTCACTCCAAACCACTCAACATCGGACTTTAAGTTTAGTCATCCTGAAGCACAGCTGTAATCTCATTACTCTTCTGCTGAATAATGCTCTTATTTATCAAATAAAACTCAAAAGTCTAAGTGTAATATAGAATTGGTGCCCACTGCAACTAAGAGAATCTAAAATAGCAATGATACTTAAAAATAGTTTATTTCTCTGAATATAGTCAGTCCAGAGCTGGTATGGTGATCCAGGATTTAGATTCCTTTTAACTAGCTGGTCTGCTGCACATGACTTACTCTTAAGGGCATTTCATGTTCTATTATGGCTGCTGAAAATCCAGACATCACAGTTGTGCTTCATGCAGTAGAATAGAGGAAGGACAGAAGAAGAGTTTATACACTTTTTCAGGAGACTTCCCAGAACTCTCTGAATTTACTTATGTTTTACTGGCTGAAACCTTAGACATCTGTGCATGCCTAGCTGCAAGAAAGAATCTTTTAGTAAGAAAGGCAGGAGAATAGATACTGATGTAGGTAGCTTTAAGTCTACCACAGACTACCATTCAGTACCATTTGTATGTGTCTCAACCTAACATTTCCATCTTCATTTCCTATCTTGATTTTAAGCATTCTGTCTCTCTTTGCTACATTAAGACTGTTCTTTTTTTTTTCTTTCTTTGTTTCTACTTGTGTTAGGGTAAATATGAAGCAACTATAAAAAGAGGTCTCTAATTTCAGAGGCTTAAGTAAGATAGAAGTGTATTTATCTGACATATGAATCCAGTGGGTCTAGGCTGACAGGATAGCTCTGCTTTTGGGGTCAGTGAGAAACTCACAACCCTCATTATCTCATAGTTGTACTGATTTGCCTAATCAAAGCCAATTCAGCATCATTTTTGTGTTCCAGTCAACTGGAAGGAAAAAAAGGTTTTATTCTAGGGAAAGTGGCCTGTCTTTAAGTTAAAGGTGACCTGAAATTTACATATATTGTATCTCCTCACAACCTACCAGAAAGACTGGGAAATATAGGCACTAGCTGCGTGATCATGTGACCAGGAAGAAACAGAGAAAAGATTTTGAAAGGATAACTGCCATTCTGTCACATTCTAGTTCCTGTCTTCATATCAAATACAGCTCAAGTGCCACTTCTGCAAAGAAGCTTTTTTGAATCTTTAACCAAAAACAGTAATTCTTATAACTAACAGTTATCCAGTGCTGAATCTATGTAAGGAACTAGACAACGTGTTCCAATTCAGTGTTTTTCAAAATTCTGCAAATTTTGTCCTCATTTCCCCAGATGGACATTTATAGCTCACACAGATTAAATGATTAAGCAAAGATTATAGCATCAGGAAGTGTTGGAATCATGACCTTCTGAACTTGACATAGGATTTTATTTCCTTTTTTTTTTTCTTCAGTGTGTCTCCTTTATGTTACATCATTTGTGATTTGTCTCACTTCCCTCCTAGAATGTGAATTTACTGAGGCCAGGCCTGATTCCTCTCTTAGCCCACATTATATCTAGTGAAATATCTTGTATGTGGGAGGCTTTCATTAAATGTTTATTGAACAAATGAATTGTCAGCTAAAAAATAGTTCTGAATTCACAGATAACATAAAGTCATTTGGATTGATATCTGTGCAGTCAGAAGACTTTAGTATATTTCCCTTATATGAAATTAGCATGATGACCTTAATTCATTACCTTTCCACAGGACTGCACTTATATACTTACAGTAGATTACATTTATCTTTGTGAAATCCTTTGATAGTTTGAAGAAATTAGAATGTGTGAAGTTAAGATATTTTCCTTTCAAATGCCTATATTTACTTTTTCAAGTTTCCTTTCGCTTCTTATCATGGGTTGTGTTTATCATTAAATAAGTATTAATTTGTATAACCCCTATTTGTGATGGGCAAGAAATAGTTAAAAAAGCTATATTTATTTCCTGTTAAATATTTATTGACATGAGCTGAGGGAGTCCAATTAAGGTACTCAATCTCTGTACAGGAAGCTGGAAACCATTAGCTTTCCATATTTTTAATGATTCACTACAGGCCTCAACCATACTGAAAGATAATTGACAAAACTAAAATTATTTATAAAATATATTCTAAGCATAGAAATTGTATTAGATATTATTTTTACCCTGAGGCTTTACTTTGCTTTAAAAATAAAGTGATACAAATGCATTTTTCTCTATATCCATTTTCCCTTGGATATAGTGTGTGTATTTGTGTTTGGAGTGTGTATAGTGTGTGTATTTGTGTGTGTGTGTGGGTGTGTGTGTGTGTGGCTGTGTCTTTGTGTGTTTGGAGGGGTTTCTGTGGTTGGTGGTAGGAAAATCTGCTTAAACGAGATGGTTTTAATTTGAGTTTCCCTATTTATGATGTTAATCATTGTTTCACATAGTTATTGGCCACATGGGTTTCTTCTTTTGTCAATTACCTGTTTAAGCCTCTTCTCTATGTTTCTATTGTTTGGGAGTTCTTCATATATTCTGGTTATATTATGGATATGAGCCCTTTGTCACATGTGTTGAAAATATGTTCTTCCATTTGAAGTTTTGCCTTTTAATTCTCTTAGGATGTCTTTATATAGATATATTTATAAACAGAGGTGGTAATCAAAATATTTAACTATTGATATACTGTGGAGATTGATAAATCAGAATAGTATGCACCTACTAAATATCAGGCCTATGTACAAGGATTTTAAAAAATTACAGCATCAGTTAGCATGGCCAAAATTATACTGGAAGTGATGGGAAGTGTCAGTCAATAAAGACATTGTTGCGTTTGTTGGGTGCATCCATACTGCTGCATGTTAGGATCAGTTGAACTTTAATGTCTGATAAATTTAATGAAGAAAGCACGCTGCAGTGTTGCATACATGGTTCTATTTACTAAAAACAGTACACATAGGTTGGTTTATATTTGTGAGCATTGAGAAAGATACGAAGGATACACACTGACCCATTAATCTTGGCTATTTCTAATGGGTAGAATTGGAGACAGTAGGGTTGGGACGCGTCCCTGAATGTTTGGTTTGTTATAAACAGCACTGTTATGTTAATACTTTTAAAGAATCTAATTTCTAATGAAAATTAGAAAAATTTAAATGGATAAAGGGACTATCTTATTCCCATAATACTCTGTACAAATGGGAAGACTGAAGCTATTTTGGACTCTTCGTGAAGAGTAGGTCCATGTCGATCAAAGATATGTCATCCCAGATGACTGTTGAGAAAGAGTTTTCAGCCAACCTCTACCATATACATCTAACCTCATATCTCCAAGAGTGAGATAACAGGTAGTCAAGAATGAAGTTATTCATTTCAAATGCCCAGTTATAGCAGACTTTGTGAGTTCTAACACCTCAACTCTTCTGCTATTTTACTATATGCTGCTTGAGGGCAAGGCTGTTTGTTGGTTTCACCATTGTATCCCAGTTCCAAGGTTAGTAGCACTTGATACATAGAGATAGTCAATAAATGCTTACTGATTGAATAATTGAATAAATGCCTACTTTAGGGTGGCAGTTAAAGAGCTGGTCATTTCATTAATTGTTCTTCACTGGGATATATATTTGGCTCTAGTTTACAGAGCATCATAGTTTTATCTCTGCTTATCCTGTGATCATGTGGCACTGTGATTAATTTTACATACATCTCTCTTCCCAGTTGGACTATGAGTCACTCAGAGGCAAAATTTGATTTTTATTCATGTTTTTTTCCTATATGCCACAGAGCAACTAATTCAGTAAATTATAAATACAGTAAGTTGTTGAAAGGTGTTTTATTTTCTCAGATAACTCCTTTTAATCGTATGACTCCAACAATTATTTTATCACATAAACAACTCATTGACTCTACTACCCATTTTCTATTCCTCTGATGTCACTTTTGATTCCATGCCGTTTTAAATGCTGTGGTACATCATTGTAATCACTTTACTCATTCTCTTGCATACAGCCTCAACTTTTCTCACTTGTCTTTGAAATACTTGTCTACCCTCTCTACACTTTGCCCATGAGATCCATTCCATTCACAAGGCTTTAAATGCCATGTGTGCTAATGACTCAAAAATTGATATATTTAGCCTGAACCTTTCCCCCCAGTTCAGACTCATATCTGACTGCTTACTCTGCATCTCCATTTGGTTGGCCATGGTCATCTCAAACATAACATGTCCAATACTGAACTTATTCTCTACCCTCACCTCAAATCTGCTCCTGTAGCAACCTTTCCCATCTTGGTAAACAGCAATTCTATCCTTTCTGTTACTCAGTTAATGATGACTCCTTTTTTTTTTTTTCTCTCATGCCTATTTCTAATTCATTGGGCAGTCTGGTTGGAGCTAATGTCAAAATATATCCATTATCCAAACTCTTCGCTTTAATTACTTTGCTATAATTCTGATCCAAGCCAAATTACCTCTCAGCTAAGTGTATATGTGCGCTCTCCCTTGCTATCTCCCCACACCCCAGCTCTCAACACAGCATCGGAATGATCCTGTTAAAATATAAGTTGAATTATGCCACTCATCTTATCAAAACCCTGCAATAGATTCCCATCTCATCCAAAGTTAGTATGGCTCCTTGTCACCTCTCTGACCTTACTACATACATCTTTTCTGTCCTGCCTACTTTACTTCAGCCACAGTTCGACTGATTCCACTTGCACGGAGGAAATAATGCTTTAACTTAAATTGAACCAACACTGAAATATGTGAGGAGATAAATCAGTCTTCAACGTAATGAAGCTATGCTGGATTTTTTCAAAGGCTACAAAGTTCTTCAATATCATGAGAATTATATTTCTCAATCCAAGAGTATGATAAGATCAATCTAGGAGACCTGTATATATACACACACATATATATATACACATATATATATACACACACACAGACACACACATATATATATACATAAATATTTTACTGATTTTTGTGTGTGTGAAACTTTCTCATTAAGGTAAAGTGCTTTTTCAGAAAATAGATACATTTAGCCACTGGATGTTTGATTAATTAAAATTTGGAAATGATAGCTATAATTATTGATTTTTTTTTCTTTTTCGGTTTAGGCCACCATTTTCAATCACAAAAGAATTCATCTTGAGACCCAACCAAACAAAAAATTCAAAAGAGGAGGAAGAACTGTTGGACATAGCTAGAAAAAACCTTATCGAATGTAAGGTAATGGCACACTATTGATTACTTAGTATGTGAACTTTCTCTTCCAGTTGGTGGATGATTACATGTTCTAAAATATTGAAAGAAAAAGATAAGAATACAGCTTTCTTTAATCATAAGTAGGCATAGTTAAAAATACTAATACAAATTAAAGTTAAAACTTGTGACCAAATTATTCAATGTCAAATGGCTTTTTGGATGAAGATTCTTCATAAATTATTGGAGAATATAGTTGTTGGCACTAATCCAAGAGCCCACAGCAAAATATCAATGGCTGGTAAATAAATTTTTGTTTATGAAAATTACACTTTTTACTAAAAAAATGTTAACTGATATATCATGTTTCCTAAAGAGGAAAGAAAGGTCTCCTAAACATTCACTATACATGCACAGAGTACTCTGTTCTTTCTCTGTAACAAACTATTCACCTAACTTGTAGAAAATACATTCTTTAAGAATGTCATTAATTCACAAAATTTCAAACACATATAAAAACAGAACAGAAAGTAAAATAAGTCCTTGTTTTACCTTTTCTTCATTAGATCCAGTTTAAGTTTTGGCAGAGAAATAATATACATATGTTTTGCTTTAACACTAGATAACTGGTGAAAAATAAAAGCTGCACAAAACTGAAGCATAAATTAAGCCAACTTTTTTTTGTGGCTGTTGTTTCCCAGCATTTTGGCTCATGATTGACCATATATTTAAAAATTTTTTTTAAATCCATGAAAAAAGTTGATTAGAAAAAAGAATATACTTTATTAGCTTTGCATGCAGATAGTTGCCAGCAGGTACATTCATCAGTGAGTTTCTCTTCAGTTGGCCAACTGAGGCAGCCCCAGGAATGGTCACATTAATATAAGGGGGGAAATCTTCATATCTCTTTTATGTTCACTAACTTCAGTCTATCCGCAGTGAAGTAGCTGGAGTACTCCAGAAAATTGGCATCAAGCTATTTTTTTCAATATAGTTACCCTTTTAAAATCAGAGATGCATTCTCTTGGCGAGGAAATGAGACAGAAATAATCCCTAGAAAGAAAGAGTGAAAATTATTTTCAGCAGACACTGATATTACTCAGAATATTAACATTCTATACATTTTAACACTAATACAGTTACATAAAATGTCAAAAAATAAATATAATCGCAAAAATATACAGCTTTAAGAGCATCAGCCTCATAGAATGACTTTTAGAATAAAGAGATAATACAAATAAATAAGTGAATAAATAAAAATGAAAATAAATGATAAAATAGTAATAAATAAAATACAAATGATAGAATTAATAAAAAATAATAATATATCATATATATATAAATAAATATATAGATAGATCAACAAAACAAAGAGCTGGGCTTTTGAAAGGGTAAACAAAATCAACAAACCTTTAGCCAGACTCACCAAGAAGAGAGAGGACCCAAATAAACAAGTTGAGAAATGAAAGAGGAGAAATAACAACTGATACCACAGAAATACAAAAAATTCACAAGAAAATACTATGAACAGTTATATGCCAACAAAATGGACTACCTAGAAGAAATGGACAAGTTTCTAGAAACATACAGCCTACTAAAACTGAGTCAAGAAGAAACATAATTTGAAGAGACTGATCACTAGACCTGAAATATGTAATAAAAATCTCCCTGCAGACAAAAGTCCAGGACTGGAAGGCTTCACTGGGGAACTCTGCCAAACCTACAAAGAAGAACTTATACCTTTCCTTCTCAAACTCTTCCAAAAAACGGAAGAGGAGGGAACATTCCCAAAGTCATTCTCTGAAGCCACCATCACCCTGATGCCAAAACCAGACAAAGACACTACAAAAAAAAAAAAAAAAACCCCAAGAAAATCACAGGCCAATATCTTTGAAAATAGATGCAAAAATCCTCAGCAAAATATTAGCAAACTGAATCCAACAACACATAAAAGGATTGTACACTATGATCAAGTTGGAGTCATCCCATGGTCACAAGGATGGTTCAACATATGCAAATCAATCAATGTTTTAAACCACATCAACAAAAGAAAAGGTAAAACAACAACATGGTCATTGCAGAAAAGCATTTGATAGAATTCAACATCCATTCCTGATAAAAACTGTCACCAAAGTGGGTATAGAGGGAGCATATCTCAACATAATAAAAAGCCACTTATGACAAACCCACAGTCAACATAACACTCACTGGTGAAAAGCTGAAAGCCTTCTTGCTAAATTCTGGAAAGACAAGGATGCCCACTCTTACCAATTCTATTTAACATAGTGTTGGAAGTCCTAGGCACAGCAATCAGATAAGAAAAAATATCCAAATTGGAAAGGAAGAGATAAAATTGTCATTGTATGCAGATGATATGATACTCTATATAGAAAACCCTAAAGACTAATAAAGGCAAAAATGATTAGAACTGATAAATGAATTCAGCAAGGTAGCAGGATACAAGATTAACATACAGAAATCTGTTCCATTTCTTTACAGTAACAAGGAAATACCAGAAAGAGAAAGTAAAAAAATAAAAAAATCCCATTTAACATCATGTCAAAAAAAATACCTAGGAATAAACCTGACCTAAGAGGTGAAAGACTTACATGCTGAGAACAATAAAACATTGGTAAAGGAAATTGAAGATGATTCAAAGAAATGGAAAGATATCCAGTGCTTTGGATTGGAAGAATTAATATTGTTAAAATGGCCATACTGCCCAAAGCAATCTACAGAATTAATACTATCCCTATCAAATTACCCATGAGATTCTTCACAGAGCTAGAACTAAGAATCCTGGAATTTACCTGGAACCACAAAGGACCCAGAATTGCCAAAGCAATCCTGAGGAAAAAGAACAAAGCTGGAGGCATAACCCTCCCAGACTTCAGATAACACTACAAAGCTACAGTAATCAAAACAGTGTGGTATTGGCACAACAAACATATGAATCAGTGGAACAGAATAGAGAGCCCAGAAGTAAATCCACAAACCTAGAGTCAATTAATCTTCAATGAAGGAGGCAATAATATACAATGGGCAGTCTCTTCAACAAGTGGTATTGGGAAAACTGTACAGCCACATGTAAATCAATGAAGTTACCCTCACACCATAAACAAATATAAACTCAAAATGACTTAAAGACTTAAATATAAGACATGACACCATAAAAATCCTAGGAGAGAACATTGGCAAAACATTCTCTGACATAAATTATACCAGTATTTTCTTAGGTTAGTTTCCCAAGGCAATAGAAATAAAAGCAAAAATAAACAAATGGGACCTAGTCAAACTTATAAGCTCTTGCACAGCAAAGCAAGCCATACACAAAATGAAAAGATAACTTGTGGACTAGGAGAAAGTATTTGCAAGTGATGCAACTGACAAGGGCTTAGTTTCCAAAATATACAAAACAGCTCATACAGCTCAATATCAAAGAAACCCCAAACAACCCAATCAAAAAATGGCAAAAGACCTAACTAGATGTTTCTCCAAAGAAGACATACAGATGGCCAACAGGCACATGAAAAGATCCTCAACATCACTAATTGTTAGAGAAATGCAAATCCATACCATAGTGAGGTATCATCTCACACTGATCAGAATGGCCATTATCAAAAAGTCTACAAATAACAGATGCTAGAGAGGGCATGGAGGAAAATGAACCCTCCTGCATTGTTGGTGGGAATGTAAATTGGTGCAGCCACTATGGAAAACAGTATGGAGGTTCCTTAGAAAACTTAAAATAGAGTTACCATATGATCCAGCAATTCCACTCCTGGGCATATATCTGGAAAAGATGAAAAGTCTAATTCAAAAAGATACATGCACCCCAATGTTCATAGCAGCACTATTTACAATAGCCAAAACATGGAAGCAACCTAAGTGTCCATTGACAGGTGAATGGATAAAGAAGATGTGAGATATATATATATATATATTATACGTATATATATATATACACACACATATGTATACATATATATATATATATATATATATATATATAAAAGAATATTACTCATCCATAAAAAAGAATGAAGTATTGCCATTTGCAGCAATATGGATGGATCTGGAGATTATCATACTAGGTGAAGTAAGTCAGACAGAGAAAAACAGATACCATATGATATCACTTACATGTGGAATATAAAAAAATAATACAAATAATGCAAATTAACTTATTTACAAAACAGAATCAGACACACAGACATAGAAAACAAACTTATGATTACCAAAGGGAAAAGTGTCAGGGAGGGATAAATTAGGAGTATGATACGCACTACTATATATAAAATAGATAAACAACAAGGACTTACTGTACAGGAAACTGTATTCACTGTTGTGTTATAACCTATAATGGAAAAGAATCTGAAAAAGAATATATATTTATTGATGTATATGTATAACTGAATCACTTTGCTGTACACCTGAAACTAAAACAATACTGTAAATCAACTATATTCAATAAAAGCAAGTAAAATATTAATAAATTATAAAAGAATAAATAAAATATAGATAATAAAAATATATATTAAATTTAAAAGCTGTACATTTTTGTTTGCCTCTTTTATCTTCCCCATAACAGAGGAAATTGGGTCTCAAACCCTTAGGTACTGGGAGGCATGTGCATCTTCCTATGACATGGACTGAAGTAGTATATCTGGCTCAGTGCAAAGGAGAAATCCAAGATGGTATGCCCTCTAACTAAGCTCTTCTTAGTTACCCTAAGTGTTTTCTAGATTAGAAGTGAAGGCATAATTTGAGAACTTTAATATTTAGAAATTGTGCAGGAGCCAAGGAAAATATGCCTTTCTCTATTGAAATACCTGATAATGTTTCATTATGAAAGGTCCTTTTTTAATTTTGAATTTATGAATTTGGCTGCTCAACTTTTTAATTACAAAATTGTTTTAAAAACTTTTGCTCAGCAGAGTCTTTATTGCTTTTTTCTAAAATTAGTAACTAATTAAAAAGTAATATAAAATGTCACTTAGTGATTTTCAATAACACTAGGCACTCTACTTTAGAGAAATTCATTTCTGCATTTTATAATCTTACTCATAAAGCATTAACCAAATGGCCATTTGTTTTTCACTTGTTTTAAACAGCCATTTTACTCATTACCTTTTCATTTATCACGTATTTCTGTCTCCTTTTAAACCACCCTCCAACCAATCTAAAAAAGAAATTAAAAAACATTATTTTTAAGGAAATAAAGTTTCTTCTATATTACTCTAAATTTTATGTGTATGCCTTTTAAAATGAGTTTTAGAATGTTAACCATATGAGGTCAGAGAGTATTTTCCCTTATAAATTGGGTTTTGTAGTTCTATCTGGGAGCTTTCAAGCAACAGGAAGAATAAGAATGATTTTGTATTTAACTTGCCTTTATGGCACTTCATCACAGTGCTATCCACAGCCTGACCCTATTAAATGTTTAAATGATATTGAAGTAAACAATCTTGGCTTACCAGCAACCAGCAGCCCCTTGCTCTTCTTTGTCAATTATACCTCAGTTTTATTCATGAAAGTGCTTCAAAATCTTTGTACAGGCACATTCTTCGAGATATTGTGAGTCTGGTTCCAGATCACCATAATAAAGTGAATATTGTAATAAAGTGAGTCACATTAATTTTTTTGTTTCACAGTGCATGTAAAAGTTATGTTTACACTATACTGTAGTCTATCAAATGTGCAATAGCATTATGTCTGAAAATGTACATACATTAATTAAAAAATAATGCTGTTGGAAAAGTGGCACGGATAGACTTGCTAGACACAGGGTTGCCACAAACGCTCAATTTGTAAAAAATATAATATCTGCAAAGCTAATAAATCAAAGTGAATAAGATGAGGTATGCCTGTAATGACATGAAGTGCAGTGTTCTGTAGGGCCTTAGTGCTATATTCTTCCTTGTTCAGCTCCATTGGGCCTTATTTCCTCTGCTTTGATTTTCTAGTCTTCTACTTTTCTAGTCTTCTACTTTTCTCTTTTATAGCACTTATCGTGAGCAGTTCTGTCCTATTTCCCCACCATTATATATGTGGCCTAGTGATCTATTTTGTGTTGGGTGAAAGAGGTGGAGCTCCTAGGGCATTTCTCTCTCTCCTTGCCTCTTCCCCCTCCCTGCCCTCCCCCACCTCTGTAGTCCCTCTGGCTTAGTGACTTATGAATAGTTGAATGTCCTACATGGCAGCTTAGAATTCCAAAGGTAGTATCTTGACAAAGAGGTAGAGGGGGCAACTGTATTGCCTTTTCTGATCTAGCCTTGGAGGTCATACAGTGTCACTTCTGCCACATTCTATTAGTTAAAGCAGTCACAAGGCCTGCTCAGGTTCAAGGGGAAGGGGGCATAGACTTTACCTCTTGATGGGAGGGATGTCAAAGATTTAAAAACCACAATGTGGTCTTGGTGACTGAGCAAAATAGTTAATTAGAAGACTTAATTGTAGTATGTAGAAAAGCAGCATAATTTATAAATTATACTTTTTAATATTTCAGAAGCTTTAAATATGCTTTATGCTTCCCTGGACCATGCTACCTTTGATTATGATCATCTGCCTGCCTTATTTTTTGTTGCGGAATCAGTTTTATATAGACTCTGTCGTGATGCATTCCTAAAGACGTACTTATACTCAGTTGAAATAAAGCTGGCAAAGGTAAGTTTTAAAATAATTTTAATGTGTTTTAATTGCTACATGTAGTACATCTAGCCACATGATATCTGTTTCAGGAGCTAAACAGGCCATTTGGTTTTATTACAGAATATTCTCGTTTGGTAGCTTATTTTAATCTCCTCTAAATGTGGACATTACATTATTGCTTGATATGCAGATGGAGATAGTTGAGAAAATACAGTTTCACCAACTATGTAAGAAAATAACATTTAATTAAAAATCAAGTTTGCACTTATTTCTGAGTATACATAGCTTTTCTCCTCTTTCTATTTTTTTTAACATCTTTATTGGAGTATAATTGCTTTACAATGGTGTTTTAGTTTCTGCTTTATAACAAAGTGAATCAGCTATACATATACATATATCCACATACCTCCTCCCTCTTGTGTATCCCTCCCACCCTCCCTATCCCACCCCTCTAGGGGGTCACAAAGCACCGAGCTGATCTCCCTGTGCTATGTGGCTGCTTTCCACTAGCTATCTATTTTACATTTGGCAGTGTATATTTATGAATGCCATGCTCTCACTTCGTCCCAGCTTACCCTTCCCCCTCCCTGTGTCATCAAGTCCATTCTCTACATCTGCGTCTTTATTCCTGTCCTGCCCCTAGGTTCTTCAGAACCATTTTTTTTTTAGATTCCATATATATGTGTTAGCATAAGGTATTTGTTTTTCTCTTTCTGACTTACTTCACTCTGTATGACAGACTCTAGGTCCATCCACCTCACTACAAATCATTTCTTTTTAAGGCTGAGTAATATTCCATTGTATATATGTGCTACATCTTCTTTATCCATTCATCTGTCGATGGACACTTAGGTTGCTTCCATGTCCTGACTATTGTAAATACAGCTGCAATGAACATTGTGGTACATGACTCTTTTTGAATTATGGTTTTCTCAGGGTATATGCCCAGTAGTGGGAATGCTGGGTCGTATGGTAGTTCTATTTTTAATTTTTAAAGGAACCTCCATACTGTTCTCCATAGTGGCTGTATCACTTTACATTCCCACCAACAGTGCAAGAGGGTTCCCTTTTCTCCACACCCTCTCCAGCTTTTATTGTTTGTAGATTTTTGATGATGGCCATTCTGACTGGTGTGAGGTGATACCTCATTGTAGTTTTGATCTGCATTTCTCTAATGATTAGTGATGTTGAGCATCCTTTCATGTGTTTGTTGGCAATTTGTATATCTTCTTTGGAGAAATGTTCTCCTCTCTATTTTAAGGATTGCTAAGTGCCACTTTTCCATTTAAAAATGTTGACTGATAATTCTTAAATTGTTGCCCGATTTGAGAAGATGAGTTGTTCTCTCAGTATTCTATGTCATTTTAGAGCCATAAGATGGGAAACTATGTTTATGTAGCTCATGTTTCATAAGGTCCTAGAAGACATATGGTTCTACTTCCTGTGATGATCAAGGTTGCCTGCTGCAAAATTTATTATTAGTCAAAGAAATTTAGCTTAACTAATGGTTTTATTGCAAAGAAAAGCAAGAAGAATAATTTTAAGAATAAAGAAATATATACATATGTATATATCTCAATTGACATATGTGTATATATATCATTTGAAATTAATTATGGTATTATTTGCAAAAATATATTTTTTCCTTCATTTTGTTTATGAACTGTTAGAAAATGAGCATGAAGATATTCATGAGTCAGCCACGGCATTTTTGGAAGATATGTATTTCAGACCTTATAAATTAGGTCTAGATCTTCTCTGATATGTTTGGGGGTAAAAGACTTATGGAAACCAGGCAGGATACAGAGAACACATAACAGAAATTGAACATGCAAAGAACTGATGTTTTGCTAGAAGAACAGGAGGCAAAGAGACGAGTAAAATTATAATGTCTTTTTCTTCTTTCCTCTTTATTTCCCAAACTGTTCATTATGGCGATATTTAAGAGCTTATCTTTATATAATTATTTTGGGATTTCAAATTTATATATAATACAAAAAGATGGGTATATTAGTTTATGATGGAAAAAGAGTGGAGTGGAAAAACATAGAGAAATGGCTTTTCTTTCCTTTCCTTCTCAGCCCCTTTACTGACCTTTTCCCATTTCTTGCCTTTTATATTTCTGCCAACAATAAAAATCGCTATAAAATAAAGTTTTTGCCATTGCACATATTGCTTATAATTTACTTATACCATGGATTCACTGAATTTTAAAAAGATGCCTGTATCCTCTCATCTGGATGTTTAGACTATTTGCATTGCACAATGATCAGTGCTTTAGCTATATTAGACATAATAACTTATTTAATCTTTGCAAAAGTCCTAAAAGGTAGGTGTTATTATTATCCACCATTCCACAGACTAGTAGGCATTGAGAGTCTAAGTGAATTACCCAAGATCTCAGCAGAGAAGATTTTGAAAGCCACAGTCCAGTGGACTCTCAGCTATGATTCTACTCATTTACCTTGGCTCTCAGATTTACTAATTTTAATGCTTACTTTTTATTGTTCTATATAATATAAATTAGCTAGTAGAAATCAGCATGCTTTATAAGTGCCTTTGATTTCAGGCAAGAAGCCATTTCAATTATCCTCCTTGTCTTTGTAGGAATTTCATTATATATCTAACCGTCAGTTGGAAACTTCCCTTTTGATCTTTCCTTGTTGACAGAATGGTGTATTTAATGGTATTGCCATAAAGGCATTACTCATCTTAATATGCACCATTTTGTTTCTCTTTTCACAAAGAAGTATGTAGCTCAGGGTTGGGAAGAGCCAGAAATGCCTGATTCCCTAATATTACTTACTTTCCAATTTTGTGTACATTCTTTCCTCATTGTTTTCCTCTGAGTGTAGAATCTTAACTACTGATGTCTACTTATTAAAGTATAGGAATAACATATAAGCAACAGTAGGTTTAATATATTTTATTTTATTTATTTTTAATTTATTTATTTTTGGCTGCGTTGGGTCTTTGTTGCTGTGCGCAGGCTTTCTCTAGTTGTGGTGAGCGGGGGCTACTCTTCATTGCAGCATGTGGGCTTCTCATTGCAGTGGCTTCTCTTGTTGCGGAGCACGGGCTCTAGGCACGCGGGCTTCGGTAATTGTGGCACGCATCCTCTAGAGCGCAGGTTCAGTTGTTGTGGCACACGGGCTTAGTTGCTCCACAGCATTTGGGATTCTCCCGGACCAGTGCTCAAACCCGCGTCCCCAGCATTGGCAGGCGGACTCCTGACCACTGCGCCACCAGGGAAGCCCGGTTTAATATATTTTAGATAGGAATATAAACAGTGTTCTTCAAGCTTCTATAAAGAACATAAAACACATCACTAACTATTACAATGTAATACATAATAAATATTATTCAGCATTTCTATTTCACGGTTAGATAACAGAGAAATGAAGATGAGAAAAGATGAAAAGAGAAGGAAAGAATGGGATGAAAGAATATAGGAAGAAAAGACAGGGGAGCAGGGAAAGAAACTGACAAGCAGATATTTACTCTAGGAGGCAAAGCTTAAGGTGTCAACCTACAGAGAGAGTATGTACACAAATGAAACATGAGGACAGATGCATAGCAAGTTCCAGAATTGCTTAGAGATAAAAACTGGCAGATTTTTCAACAAAAATCTGGCTTTTCAGAATATTACAGATGAAAGCTTTTAAAACCATTTTTCCAAGCATAGTTGTATAGAGCTTCACTTCTGGATAAAGTGAAACTCATGACCAAATTGGTATATAATACAGCAGTTTTGCAAACTGATATGTTGATTATGTATTTTTCTCTTCAGACCCACTTTAAAATTTTAAGGTATTGCTTTCAATATCCTTCTCTGATCCCTTGCAAAATCTTAAATTATTCTTCTTCTGATGAATTTATTATTTCCAACTTTAATATGCTCACTTAGAGTATTGCAGTATTCTTTTAAATGATCTGTTGATCTCCACTTCCTTCTCATCTAACTTCAGTCTCTTGGAGAAGCATAGTACTATATCAAAGTGCTTTATACGAAGAGATCCCTTGGCATGACATAAACATTTTATTTTTATTTATTTTTATAAGTCAATAAATGGTGCATGTTTATAATTTATGGATGTATTTACAAATATTCATGGTGCATTATTAGAATTTATTTTAATGATAGAAGATTTTGATAAAAATATTTGGAAATCACTGCTGTAATAGAAAGTTCATGTCTTTTGATGCAAAACACACAGTCCTGGGTTTGAATTCCAGTAATGCTACTTATTTGCTTAATAGTCTTGGGTGAAGCACTGAGACTTGGTAGAATCATCTTTTGAATTTAATTTTATTTTTTTACATGTAGCTCTAATAATACCCTGCACTATTGTTAAGACGTTAAGAGGATTTGCATATATGTATATCTTGATAGTGATATAATGGTAGTTATTATTATTATTTGGTCCTTTTCCGTAATCTTATGATTTACCAATTTAGGCATTTACATTCCATTTATTTCTATAGTGTGTGTTTTTTTTCTCATTTTCTGTGAAATCTTATATACTTTTGCAGATATTTAATTTTCTGTTGTCTATATAAAACAGTTTTAACTATACATGTATTTTAAACTTCACAGAAGTACGATATGAAAGTGTGTATTTAGTAATGACGTGTGTGTGTGTGTGTGTGTGTGTGTGTGTGTGTGTTTTCATGAGGGAATGGGGACTTCAGTACAACATACTATGCACAGGCAGAATATTTCTCAAAACTATTGCAATCCACAGTCATCTATATACTGAGACAAGGCACTATGCAATGTACTATGATATTTTCTCTTTTATTTTACTTAAAAATCCCCGTTCTATTGATTTCATGACTCACTTAAGGGGCATGATTTGCAATTTGAAAGATATTGTTCTAAGGGACATAGAACAAAATAGTATTCAGTATTGGTCATTATATGTAATGGAGAGAAGATTTATGATTTTTTTTTTCTGAACCAGTATTTTAACCTTGATACAAATGTTTTAAAGTTATTTCAAAAGCATACAATCTCAAATGAATTTGAAATTGCTTCATCAAAAGCAAATGTAATGATAAAATGGTTTATTTTCCTTATGGTTTTTAAACATTTATTGATGCAACACAAAAATGCTTTTTTCTTTCTTTTTTGACAGATTGGCTATTTGGTCTTCTTACGACTTTTTATATATTTCCTTCATGGTCACCTGGAAAGTTTTAAACAACATTTACTTAGGCTTCAACCATATTTATACGGTAGACTGTCTTTTATTTTCTACATTTATAAATGTTTTATGTTATTTTGAGAAGCTCAGACTATCACTATAAAGAGTATAGGCTGTATTTTATTTTTCGTGAAAGATAATAGGTGCAGTATTGAAGAGCACAGCTTCTGGGCAAGACTGCTTGGGTTTTACTTTTAAATTTCCTACTTAACTAAGCATACGAACTTGTCCGTGGCTCAGTTTTCTTATCTGTAATATCTAACTCACTGGATTTCAAGAAAGTTAAATTCATATTTTAGTAAGGTAACCTAGTGGTGATGTAGTTGCTGGACTGGAGTAAGGAGAGAGTGGACTCAGGGGGTCCATTAGCTATGACGTTCGTACAGGCAAGAGATGTTAAAGGAATGAACTTCTAAAATGGGGATGGATAGAGTAAAATAGTTTTGAAAAGTGTTTAGGAGATAAAAAACACTGAACTTGGTGATCCCTTGGATCTAAGCTATATATAAGGGAAAGTGACAAATTCAGGATGAATCTTAAATTTTACATATTGACTAAGGTCAAGATAATCTTGCTCTAAACTGAGAAAATTTTGGAGAAACATTTGGACATACTGCATTTGAAGGTCACTCAGGTGTATACACCCAGTTGGAAACAGAGGTTTGGAACTAGGGACATAAGTGAAGCCGGGGAATCACTTATTTCATGGGTATCAACATGGATCATTTGACAGTCATCACTGTTAACGTGGATGAGATAACCTGGGAATGGGAGGTGGTGGTGGGGAGAAATTTATTCTAGTAGTAGAGTCTTGGGGGACATACATATTTAATAGATTATTGGAGTAACAGACATCAACCAGTAGAGAAGAATTAGTAGAAAAAAGAGGGAGTGATGATATAGAAAGCCAAAGAGGGGAGAGTCAAGAAGATCAACATTATCAAGAGCTGTAAAATCATTAAACAATAGGAAGTCTGAGACGGGTGATGGGTTTCTGAAGTCAGAAAGTCATTGTTCTTGAGAGCATTACCAAGTGGAAGCAAAGTTCAGATTGGAGGTAAACAGAGAGTGAAGGGAAAGTTTAAGCATAAGACAAAGGTGGTGAACTGTTTTAAAAATCTTAGCTATGAAAAGAAGGAGAAATATGTCAGTAGTTTGGATGAAAGCAAGGTCAAAAGAGGAGAAGATTAATACGTTTTAGGATAAGAAATCAAGAGACTCAAGATGCAAGAAAGGGAGTAATATTTGATGGGAAAAGCCATAGAGGAGGGGAGTAGAAGGTAATAGTGTAAATGTTTTGGATACAAGTTTTGGTAGGGTCTGAAACCAAGGCATGGATGTAGATTGACAGTATAGGAGTTTGTGTCTACCATATCACTTGTTTTGCTTTCTTCATTATATTATAAATGTCTTTTAACTCCTCACAGTGTTCAGCATAGTGATGCATCAAATATTCAGGTAGTGGTGGCAAATACGTTTTGAAAGATTATTTGTATAAAACCTCAAGTTCTTACACTGGCTTGTTATTGTTGATATATTACAAGAACGCCAACATTTTGTTTCATATAAGGATAAAATCCTAGATACTGCCCTCTTATCACATGCTGTTAAGTGGAGCCCTACTGAGACTACATGTTCATCTTCAGCAACAGGTGGATTCCTACCTGAGGCTATTAGTTACTGCTACTACCTACCCATACAGCCACCCAATAGAAGAGTGGTGAAGTAAGTCAGAAAGAGAAGGACAACTACCGTATGCTAACACATATATATGGAATTTAAGGAAAAAAAAATGTTATGAAGAACCTAGGGGTAAAACAGGAATAAAGACACAGACCTACTGGAGAACAGACTTGAGGATATGGGGAGGGGGAAGGGTGAGGTGTGATAGGGCGAGAGAGAGACATGGACATATATATACTAACAAACGTAAGGTAGATAGCCAGTGGGAAGCAGCCGCATGGCACAGGGAAACCAGCTCGGTTCTTTGTGGCTGTCTGGAGGGGTGGGATAGGGAGGGTGGGAGGGAGGGAGACAAAGAGGGAAGAGATATGGGAACATATGTATATGTATAACTGATTCACTCTGTTATAAAGCAGAAACTAACACACCATTGTAAAGCAATTATACCCCAATAAAGATGTTAAAAAAAAATGGTTATTACTAATTTTTCCATTGTGTCAATGGACTAAAACTCAAAGATTGTTTAAAAGTTTGTAAAAATAACAGCACAGAGATGGTTCTGTTAAATACCACATAGTTTTTTTAAAAAAATCTTTATTGGAGAATAATTGCTTTACAATGGTGTGTTAGTTTCTGCTTTGCAACAAAATGAATCAGTTATATATATACATATATATACATATGTTCCCACATCTCTTCCTTCTTGCATCTTCCTCCCTCCCACCCTCCCTATCCCACCCCTCCAGGCAGTCAAAAAGCACCAAGCTGATCTCCCTGTGCTATGCAGCTGCTTCCCACTAGCTATCTACCTTACGTTTCGTAGTGTATATAGGTTCATGCCTCTCTCTCACTTTGTCACAGCTTACCCTTCCCCCTCCACATATCCTAAAGTCCATTCTCTAGTAGGTCTGTGTCTTTATTCCTGTTTTACCCCTAGGTTCTTCATGACATTATTTTTTCTTAAATTCCATATATATGTGTTAGCATACGGTATTTGTCCTTCTCTTTCTGTTATTAAGTAGTGTATTGTTTAGCTTCCATGTGTGTATTTTTTAGAGATCTTTTCCTGTAACTGATATCTAGTCTCATAGCGTTGTGGTCGGAAAAGATACTTGATACAATTTCAGTTTTCTTAAATTTATTAAGGCTTGATTTGTGACCCAAGATATGATCTATCCTGGAGAATGTTCCATGAACACTAGAGAAAAATGTGTATTTTGTTGTTTTTGGATGGAATGTCCTATAAATATCAATTAAGTCCATCTTGTTTAATGTATCATTTAAAGCTTGTGTTTCCTTATTTATTTTCATTTTGGATGATCTGTCCATTGGTGAAAGTGGGGTGATAAAGTCGCCTACTATGCATGTGTTACTGTCAATTTTCCCTTTTATGGCTGTTAGTATTTGCCTTATGTATTGAGGTGCTCCTATGTTGGGTGCATAAATATTTACAATTGTTGTATCTTCTTCTTGGATCGATCCCTTAATCATTATGTAGTGTCCTTCTTTGTCTCTTCTGATAGTCCTTATTTTAAAGTCTATTTTGTCTGATATGAGAATTGCTACTCCAGCTTTCTTTTGGTTTCCATTTGCATGAAATATCTTTTTCCATCCCCTTACTTTCAGTCTGTATGTGTCTCTAAGTCTCAAGTGGGTCTCTTGTAGACAGCATATATATGGGTCTTGTTTTTGTATCCATTCAGCCAATCTGTGTCTTTTGGTGGGAGCATTTAGTCCATTTACATTTAAGGTAATTATCGATATGTATGTTCCTATTCCCATTTTCTAATTGTTTTGGGTTTGTTATTGTAGGTCTTTTCCTTCCCTTGTGTTTCTTGCCTAGAGAAGTTCTTTTAGCAGTTGTTGTAGAGCTGGTTTGGTGGTGCTGAACTCTCTCAGCTTTTGCTTGTCTGTAAAGGTTTTAATTTCTCCATCAAATCTGAATGAGATTCTTGCTGGGTAGAATAATCTTGGTTGCAGGTTTTTCTCCTTCATCACTTTCAGTATGTCCTGCCACTCCCTTCTGGCTTGTAGAGTTTCTGCTGAGAGATCAGCTGTTAACCTTATGGGGATTCCCTTGTGTGTTATTTGTTGTTTTTCCCTTGCTGCTTTTAATATGCTTTCTTTGTATTTAGTTTTTGACAGTTTGATTAATATGTGTCTTGGCGTATTTCTCCTTGAATTTATCCTGTATGGGACTCTCTGTGCTTCCTGGACTTGATTAACGATTTCCTTTCCCATATTAGGGAAGTTTTCAACTATAATCTCTTCAAATATTTTCTCAGTCCCTTTCTTTTTCTCTTCTTCTTCTGGAACCCCTATAATTCGAATGTTGGTGCGTTTAATGTTGTCCCAGAGGTCTCTGAGACTGTCCTCAGTTCTTTTCATTCTTTTTTCTTTATTCTGCTGTGCAGTAGTTATTTCTACTATTTTATCTTCCAGGTCACTTATCCGTTCTTCTGCCTCATTTATTCTGCTATTGATCCCATCTAGAGTATTTTTCGTTTCATTTATTGTGTTATTCATGATTGTTAGTTTCATCTTTAGTTCTTCTAGGTCCTTGTTAAATGTTTCTTGCATTTTGTCTATTCTGTTTCCAAGATTTTGGATCATCTTTACTATCATTATTCTGAATTCTTTTTCAGGTAGACTGCCTATTTCCTCTTGATTTGTTAGGTCTGGTGGGTTTTTATCTTGCTCCCTCATCTGCTGTGTGTTTTTCTGTCTTCTCATTTTCCTTATCTTACTGTGTTTGGGGTCTCCTTTTTGCAGGCTGCATGTTCGTAGTTCCTGTTGTTTTTTATGTCTGTCCCCAGTGGCTAAGGTTGGTTCAGTGGTTGTGTAGGCTTCTTGGTGGAGGGGACTAGTGCTTGTGTTCTGGTGGATGAGGCTGGATGTTGTCTTTCTGGTGGGCAGGTCCACGTCTGGTAGTGTGTTTTGGGGTGTCTGTGGACTTATTATGATTCTGGGCACCCTCTCTGCTAATGGGTGGGTAGTGTTCCTGTCTTGCTAGTTTTTTGGCATAGGATGTCCACCTCTGTAGCTTGCTGGTCATTGAGTGAAGCTGGGTGCTGGTGTTGAGATGGAGATCTCTGGGAGATTTTCACCGTTTGATATTATGTGGAGCTGGGAGGTATCTTGTGGACCAGTGTCCTGAAGTTGGCTCTCCCACCTCAGAGGCACAGCACTGACTTCTGGCTGCAGCACCTAGAGCCTTTCATGCACACGGCTCAGAAGAAAAGGGAGAAAAAGTGGAAAGAAAGAATTTGCAGAAGAAGAAAGAAAGAAAGAAAGAAAGAAAGCAAGAAAGAAAGAAAGACAAAGAGAAAGAAAGAAAGGAGGGAGGGAGGGCGGAAGGAAAGAAGGAAGGAGAGAAGGAAGGAAAAAAGCAAGAATGACGATAAAATAAAGTAAGATAAAATATAATAAAGTTATTAAAATAAAAAAAATTATTAAGAGAAGTAAAACAAAAACAAAAAAACGGACGGATAGAACCCTGGGACAAATGGTGGAAGCAAAGCTATACAGACAAAATCTCACACAGAAGCATACACATACACACTCACAAAAAGAGGAAAAGGGGAAAAAATCATAAATCTTGCTCTCAAAGTCCACCTCCTTAATTTGGGATGATTCGTTGTCTATTCATGTATTCCACAGATGCAGGCTACATCAAGTTGATTGTGGAACTTTAATCCACTACTTCTGAGGCTGCTGGGAGAGATTTCCCTTTCTCTTCTTTGTTCTCACAGCTCCCAGGGGCTCAGCTTTGGATTTGGACCCGCCTCTGCGTGTAGGTCGCTCGAGGGCGTCTGTTCTTCGCTCAGACAGGACGGGGTTAAAGGAGCCGCTGATTCGGGGGCTCTGGTTCACTCAAGCCGGGGGGAGGGAGGGGCACGGAGCACGGGGCGAGCGACGGCAGAGGCCGGAGTGACGTTGCACCAGCCTGAGGCGCGCCGTGCATTCTCCTGGGGGAGTTGTCCGTGGATCCCGGGACCCTGGCAGTGGAAGGCTGCACAGGCTCCCTGGAAGCGGGTTGTGGATAATGACCTGTGCTCGCACACAGGCTTCTTGGTGGCGGCAGCAGCAGCCTTAGTGTCTCATGACGGTCTCTGGGGTCTGTGCTTTTAGCCGTGGCTTGCACCCGTCTCTGGAGCTCCTTTAATCAACGTTCTTAATCCCCTCTCCTCACACACCAGGAAACAAAGGGGGAAGAAAAAGTCTCTTGCCTCTTCGGCAGGTCCAGACTTTTCCCCGGACTCCCTCCCAGCCAGCCCGTTGCGCACTAACCCGTTGCAGGCTGTGTTCACACCGCCAACCCCAGTCCTCTGCCTGCACTCCGACCGAAGCCCAAGCCTCAGCTCCCAGCCCCGTCCACCCCGGCGGGGGAGCAGACAAGCCTCTCGGGCTGGTGAGTGCCGTTCGGCACCGATCCTCTGTGGGGGAATCTCTCCGCTTTGCCACCCGCACCCCTGTTGCTGTGCTCTCCTCTGTGGCTCTGACACTTTCCCCCTCTGCCACCCACAGTCTCTGCCCGCGAAGGGGCTTCCTAGTGTGTGGAAACCTTTCCTCCTTCACAGCTTGCTCCCACTGGTGCAGGTCCCGTCCCTATCCTTTTGTCTCTGTTTATTCGTTTTTTCTTTTTCCCTCCCTAGATACATGGGGGGTTCTTGCCTTTTGGGAGGTGTGAGGTCTTCTGCCAGTGTTCAGTGGGTGTTCTGTAGGAGTTGTTCCACGTGTAGATGTATTTCTGGTGTATCTGTGAGGAGGAAGGTGATCTCCGTGTCTTACTCTTCCGCCATCTTCCCGGAAGTCCCCACATAGTCTTATGTTAAATGATGTAATTGTTGCTGTTAAACTATGTATTTTTAAAAATCAACAACAATGACATCTTGAAAAGAATTAAACTGGAGAAGGTTGGTTTAAAAGCAATGACATTGATTACAATATCAGATTATCCATTATAAATAGTATCTATTCTGACTTGATTTATTTGCAGCTGGAAGTTTCCAGAGATTGTTGTGTATAAACTATACTTAATTGGGCATTCAACCATTATGTAATTGCTGTTCTGAATTATATAAACTCTTATGTATGAATTATTTACCTTGTAGTTTTCTATCATGCCACCAGGGGTCATACATAACATTATTAATCTTCAGTAGATGGGGAAATATACAGCAGTTTCAGCCTCTTAAGTACTGAATTTAATTATATTTTAATAACTAAAAGACAAATGAAATGCAGTGTGAGATGTTAATGAAATACTTCTCACAAATTATTTTTCTTACAATAGCACTTTCTTTCTCTGGAGAATTATATTGCAGGTATCCAAACATCTTTTCAAATGTGCAGTGTATTCTGAAAATCATGGAAATTGTATGTAAAAGAAAACTCCCTTCTCAGTCAATTTTTAGCCCTGTGGAAGACAAGAATGTAGATTCTGAGATGGTGAGTATATCCTAGCGCATGACGAATCAGATCAGATTACTATGCTTAAATAATCATGCTTGCTAATTTGGTAACATGGCTGAAGATAAATTTAGCTGCAGGGAAGGAGTGAACAGCACAGACATTAAAGTCATGTGCACATTTCCTGGACAGTAGTTAGTAGGATCAGTAGTGGGGCATCAGTATCCACCACTACTGCTTTAAATGGAGTAATGCCATAATACCTTCTTCCTTATAGATTCCATCTCAGCTGATTATTAAAAATTGCAACATAATTTAGATTGACTTTTAAATGAACATTTTAAGAGATTACATTTTTATTAAAGGGAGAGTGTGTAAAGTACAGGCTGTTAATGGAGCAAGTGTAATATTTTTATGCTTCCATGATTCATATGTAATAACATTTAATATGCTATTAAAATCAACTGAAATTTTTTTAATGGTTCAAAATTGAGAAAGTAATACCTGGTATATGACAAATCTCCTTTAATTTCTAACTTAGATATTAATGATCAACATTAGAGAAAGCTATCTGTCCCGATTATATATAATTCCTTGGTATGTAATAAGCTATGATTATACAAACAGAACTCCAGTGTTCATATACCTTATAGGCTGATGTACTTCAAAAGTCAGACTTCAATCTTTGGGGCTTGTAATGCCTTTATTTCCTTTTCTCACATATATTCCAAAAGAAAGCAGTGAACACTTCAAAACCTTTATTCTTTTATTTTTTGTTATATATACTTGTTATTTTATAATTTATAAATAGAAATTTTGTTTTTCTAATAATTTCTTAAAAAGGAGAAAAATGCATTTAATATGATGCTAGTTGGAACAACTAAGGAAATTTAAGGAAAATTCTTTTTTAAAATAATTTTGCCTGTGAGCTGCCTCACAGTTTCCCTGTGCTTCCCTTGGGCCCTTTCCACAACTATCTAAAATTTAAGTCTATAAGAAGGAACATTTAACCACATCTATTTGTGTTCTTTCTAGGAGTTAGTGTTTTCTTTTTGGCTCATAACTTGATAAGCCATTTATATAAAGAGTGACGTATACTAAGCCATTTGAACCATTTGGTTATGCTTACTAATGAACACACATTGCTTCATGCATAAAAAGGATCTTGTTTTAAAGTTTCAAAAATGTTTTGACAATAATATATAACCTAAGATACTGAGCAACTGAAAAAGCACTGACTCTCAAGAGGAAGGGCCTGTTCACCAATTGACTTTGTGATCTAGAGTAGGTCCATTAAGCTCTCCAAATCCCCATTTGCTTATCTTTAAAAGATACCATGGGTACTTCCCTGGCGGTCCAGTGGTTAAGAATCCACGCTTCCACTGCAGAGGGCACGGGCTTGATCCCTGGTTGGGGATGCTGCATGCTGCGTGGTGCAGCCAAAAAAATAAAAAATAAAAATAAAAAATATATATATATATATAAATATATATAAATATATATATATATGAAGTGAAGGAATAACTTCAAAAAAAATAAAAAGACACCACCATGACCATAATCATTGTCATCATCATCGTCATATTTGCCCTAACTAATCTACAGAGTTGTTGTGAAGATTGCAAAAAAGCATGTGCCTTATAAATTATTAAGAGCCATGCAAACATAAATAATAATTATTGAAAAATATACTTAGGAACTCACTTTAACTTAGGCAGTTAAATGTAATAATTTTTATCTAAGGACATGCTTATGCTGACTAATTGTGCTTAACTGTGTGTAGTTAATTGTGCTTAATATAGTGATGATTTGAGTGTTTTTCCTTTAAACGAATAAGATCCTGTGAAATCTTGACAACATGAGTGTTCCACTTGTGAGGCCGGCAACTTTCAGTGTTAATTCTGCTTCTCCTTGAATCAATCTGTTTTTGTCGCTCTTGGTGCACATATACAGCAAGGAAATGGAAGTTCACTGCTTCTATACAGTTAAGATCTACCTTGGTTTGAAGTGAAAGAGGCAAGAATGTCAACACATGAAAAGAATATGTCTGCTTTTAATGGGACAAGTCACTAAGTCTCTGTGCTTTTTTCCACTTTTTAGAGCAAAGGGGCATAGTTTCAGTCTTTTAAAGTTCTATTTCACCTCCATACATGAGATTCTATGAAGGGATTATAACAGAATTTAGCCTCTCAGACTTATTGCCCTCCTTTGTCTACTCCCATTACCTCATAAAGAATATAAAACGTAGTGTAGCCACAGTGCTGCTGAAAATTGCTGGTTCAGCTGATTCAGTGGTGGGTGGCGTATTTTAATGGTCCTCCAGTTTCAGCCCAATTTCTCCAGTACAGTTTAATCTAAGCCAGGCTCCCTAGTTCAGCTGAGTATTTACCCATTCAGTACCCATCTGTCTCAGCTTCTGGGAGAAGTAAGGGTGAAGAAGAGAGAAAACTGGGACTATAAAAGATATACCTGTATCCATCCTCTCTCCCTTTATTATTCATATGCTACAGTAGAGGATTTGTGGTTTTATTCCTATAGCTCGTATCCTTCAGTAATGCTAAAGGGTCCATGACAGCATGTTTTGGCCACTGTAAAATACTTTAATATATTATAAGCATTGAAGTAGAAACATAATTTGTTTTCAAAGTGCTATTATAAAATTGCTTTTAAAAAAGGAATTCTGTAGGATATAGGCATTAGGATACACACAATATGGGTGTTGGTTCTGTATAAGAATAGGAAATCTCCTTTCCCTGCTGCTGGGACCCATTTCTCCTTTTAATGTTCTTTCAAGCTGATCCAGACACAGGGTTTCCATTGACTTTGACAAATGGTACACTTTAATTGGCTCTGTGAATTGCAGAGCCTGAACACTGGATTGGGTTTTCCACTCTGTCCTTTGCTCACTAGCAAAGCTGAATTTGTTAAGCACATTTGTCACATTATAATAATAACATGGTTCTTTGGAGTAGGTAGATTCAAATTCAACAAAAATGCAGTAGACCGTTTACTAAATAGTTGCATCCATCCTAAAGTATTGTACAAATAGTTTTCTGAAAACTAGGAAACATAAAGGAGTTACATTGAAATGTATTAGCAGTCTCATCCTTTAGTGCTTTAAGTACAGTACTCAGTAAGCTAAAGGCACTATCTAAATTTGGGACATTTTATGCTGTACTGTAATTATAAATGGTTACTAGGAATTGGGTTAGACTGAGACACAGGCTCTTTAAAATTAGGAGCATTATCCTATGATTCATGCCCTGTTATTCATGTAATATATTTGTATTGAGGGGTCCTATCATGGCAATGTCAACTATCCCCCAAATAACTGAAAACAAGGATGAAACTCAAAAAGCTGTCTTCGAGCAGCCACAGTAGAGCCCATGCTTCAGAGTTCAGTTTTGTTATCAAAGAGAGCCTGGTCAGACACTCAGAGCTTCTCAAATTGCACAAAATTCAAGCTGATAGGGTTATCTGAGTTCTCAGCCAACAGCAGATTGGCAACACTTTGGTAGGTGGGCTTTCTGTCTTTAGAATGTACGCCCTGCCCACTGTTTCCACAGTGGGAGCTGGTTCCAAGGATGCAGCCTTGAGACCGTGATGTGTTGCTGAGACCATTTGGATGGTATAGGTGATTGAACCTAGTTAAAGCATCTACATAAACCTTAAGATTCTGGAGGGCAGGTGTGGAGATATACTCTCTTGCAGCTGCCAAAGAGAAGCCTCCTGTGTAAGTTTCCTTGCTTGTTGAACTGCCACCTGCCAATCTGGAGTGGCCTGCCTCTTTCTCAGGTCTCCTCCAACATTGTTCTCCATGTAGGGGGGCCAGTTTGCAAACCAGCATAGCCCAAAGCTGGGCAGCAAGTGGGGGAGATGAAAGAACTATAGGAAGTGGTCATAAAGCACCCCCCCACACACATACCAAAAAGATGGAAGGGGAAAAATAAGTTCTAGTTCTCTGGGAGTCATTTAATGCAGTGCTCAGTGCTTTTCAAACTGTGTAGAGGGTAAAAATCCCTCTACAATTTTTTAAGGAATTTTCCAGACCGTCACACACTGATACTTTTAAAACTACAATAATAGTAAATTACTAAAAATAAAATTAAAAAGAAATAAATATATAGGCATTAATTTTTTTACTAGACTGAAAAGAAAATTAACTGTCAAATTTTGTAAAAGTTTCTAAATATATATTCTTTATTTCTGTACTCTAGTTAACAGTTTGCAGAGGGGATGTATCTGCCAACAGCACCTTGGGTGGGACTGATTTAGTGTAAAGGCAAAGAACTCTACACCACCTAATAGTTCTCAGAGCATTGCTTCCTCTTGGTCTGCTACACTGATGAAGTACATGATGATTGTATTAAATCACATCATCATCATTATTATATTAATTCATTCTAGTTAGGCAAATACATTTTTTCTTTTGAAAAAAGTAAAAAGCAGGGAAGAAACTTTAGCAGAATTTTCATGCAAATACTTGAAATATATAAGGATATAATGCATAAGGATAAGAGATAAGCCTCACGTATTTGGAAAATTCCCAGGTGTGGTGGGTTCAAAGACCCTTCAGGAGCACACGTGCAGTTGGGAAAACTGGTTTTATTATTTGTTGCAGAGAGAGAACACACACCCAGAGGACTATGTGATGTCTCAGTTAGAGGATGCTAGCCTAAATCTATTATAGGATTTGGACTTTGGTTGGGTGATTTGAGGGAGGCTCTAAAGAAGCAGGGTTTCTCTTTAGATTTGATGCTGCCAGAAAGTAGGGCCAAATCTGATTGGGTGTTTTGTGGGTGGCACAGTGACTTTTTGTCTGTGCTTAGAAACAAAAATATCCAGTGGCTTTGTGTATTTATCAGAGCAGTATTGTCTGAGGTTGATATGCCGTGGGTTTATATCCAGCAGGAGAACAAAATGACCTGACTGTGAGCGCCAGACCAGCTTGTAGTAATATTGATGTCAAATCAGTTCCGGAAGTCAGAGGCTTCTTTTTTCTTTTTCAGTGATAAAATAAAAATGGTATCATATAAAATTAAAAATCAAGCTTAAATATTCTTCATTATCTAAATCCTGACCATTTCTTTACCAAAGGCTTTTGGGAATTTTCTCTGGTGATGGTGTATAAGTTCGTTAACAAGAATTTTTGACCTAACTGAATAGTCTCTAGCCATGCAATGCACAACACATGATTTAAAAAAAAAACAAAGTATTGATTGTTTTAAATTAATTAGTCAAGCCATCCACAAGTTTCAAAACATATCTACCTATATATGTATTCAGAATGTTTGCAACATGAGGGATGTCAGGCATCCAGGCTCAGACTGCTAGAGCAGTTTGAGAAAAGAATTTCATTTATATGGGTTCCACTTTTGGGGGATACTCTACCACAAAGCAGAAAATTGAGTTATTTAGATGAAATATGTACATATACTGAAGTCTGCACGTCTCAGTCTGATGTCTCACATTATTTTAGAATAAAGCTTTTTTTTGGGAAATTATAGCATTCTAAATACCGACTGGTTTCCATTTGCTTTTGTGGATGATTTTTCCCCTGAGTCGGTAGCCTTGTGCAGAGACTTTATCTTACTCCTGCCTTTATTGCCAGCGTCTGTGTTCCTGACATAATGTAAATCAATACACATCTGTGAGACTTAAATAAGCAGTTGACTAGAAACTTAAAACTAAGTTTAAAATTTTAAACTTAGTTTAAAATTTATATATGAACTTCTGGCTTTCTCTCTTAAGAGTACTCAAGATGAAAACTTTCTTTAAGTATAGTCTTGATGTTATTTTGTATAGTAAATGAGAATTGTAAAATCCTTTGGAATCTCTTTAAGTGTTTCTTTTGAGCATAAAAGAATAAAATATCAGCTAAATTAGTAATTTGAGTATATATCACAGGATGTGTATTTGAATCTTTACTGAAAGATTCAATGGGAGTGCTGTGTCAAAAAATAAAATCAAGTTTCTTTGTATCAGTTACTTTAGCAGATCAGTTAAGTCTATGAAACTGTTAGGAAGCACTCTAAGAAAAAAACAAATAGCCCGTTTGTTTTCTGATTTTGTAGCCTTTTAAAATAGTTACTTTGCAGACATTGACCACATCCAGCTAGGCAATATTTTGGTCCTTAAAGTGAAAATCCACATTTTAAAACCCAATTTGCTGTTTGATCATTGTTCAAACTTTCCCCCCTTCCCTCCCCCAGGTGTCAGGAAGAACTAAGTCATATAGGTTTTAAGAAGCACAATTGTGTCTAATAGTTGTCCCTTAGCAGATACAGGATTTTTGTCACATTGTGGAACTGATGTCATTGAACACAAGGGATCCATGTGAGAATATATTAAGAATTAAGTTCAGATTAGCTATATATACTTACAAAAATGTATTTAAGTAAATGTATTTAAGTAATGTATTAATAATTAAGTTCAGATTAAATATATATACTTACAAAAATATATTTAAGTAAATATACTTACAAAAAGTATTTATTTAAGTAAATATATACTTACAAAAATGTATTTAAGTATATTAACTATATATAGTTACAAAAAATTTTAAGTAATATATTTTGTAAGTAATACTTACAAAAATGTATTTAAGTAAAAATGTATTTAAGTAAAATTTCATTGAACACAAGGGATCCATGTGAGAATATATTAAGAATTAAGTTCAGATTAACTATATATACTTACAAAAATGTATTTAAATGCTCTACTTGGTGTAACATGGTGTAGAAAAAATATGCATTTAAAATTTATTTTCATGTTTATTCAAGTCAAAGAACTCTTTCTCAGATATATTTTATTTACAGGAACATTTGCAACTTAATCAGGAAGGACATGAAATTAAGCACCTGCTCTGGCACTGTGTTGCTGCCTGGACTTGTGTTCAGAAGAATAGTCCCCAGTTGAATAAGGTGCTTGAACATCTCATCTTTCATAAAACACAGCTTCAAGAGAAACACTGGTAAGAGGGATCCTATAAATCCAAAGTAACTCATGGGGAAACCTTTGTGTTTAAATGTTAAATAACCTTTGTACTTAAATGTTAATCACACCTTAGTTGACTATGAAAAAAATTTATAATCTCAGTTCCAAAGGCAAGGGCAATTTATATATTGTGTATTAGTTCATGTCATCAATAAATTTTTCTTATCTTTTTTTTTTGGCTAGATGAGCATGCTTGTATTGCATTGTTTATCTTTATTAAAGGAAATTTGCTATTGATAACTTCATTCCCACATTTAAAACATCTTTTATTTTCCAAGTTGTTAAACAACAATGAAGTACAGCTTATTATCCTTGGAGGAAATATACTAAGATTCTGTTTCTTTATGCCTTATTTGTAAAGTAGAAGAGAAATGACTGATAAGTGTTAGTTTCCTCCTATACATATGTTAATTTGAAAAGGGAAAAAGAAGTCTTAAATTACTACAAAAGACAGCATGGGTTAATGGAGGAAAGAAGAATTTTAAAGGAGTATTTCTGAGGAAATTGATCAGAGGATATCCCTTTGCAATATTTGAGGATGATCAGAGATTTGAATTTCTTTTCCACTACTAACAATAACAATAATATGTTGTGCCATAGCAAGTTGAAAATTCATATGTTTTTCTTAAAATTAGTTCCAGTTTTTAAGCCTCTGGCAAGCCCACTCTGCACAACCAATTTGTATATGTAAATTCTAAGAATCTGGTATATTTCTTCTGGACAAAAGCTGTTTTCCAGTTTCATTTGGATATTTTAGGGATTCTAGATCAAGTAAAGATTTCTGGAGAATGGCTTAGAGCATGTCTAATTCCCTTGAAATAACCTATTTTGGAGTCTTGGAAGACTCTAACTTGATTTAAAGATAGCAAATTATATTTCAACATATAAAAGTAAATATTGCATGACTTTGTCAGTTTATTTTCAAGGTATTCTAATAATTACCAAATAAACATGTTTAGATAACTGCTGAGATAGTAAAAGTGGCTGATTAAGAATATCTAATTCTGAAAGTCAAGAAATTGTTTCTTTAACCAATTTTCATTTTTACTGTGTTGCATCAAACTTGATTTAATTTAATTTTTCAATTATTTCTCTTTGATAGGTTTTTTTTTTAAACTTAGTATTTAATAGATTTAGGGGTTTTAGGGATAATACAAGATTATTCTTACTTTACAAATGAAGAAACTGAGGCCAAGTTTATTAGGCTTACTGGTGACTGCAACCAGATTTCAAGGTCCAGCGTACCATTCTTTTTGGTATATCATCCCGCTTTCATTCTGGCTTCATTATTAAGGAGGTAACTGCTTAAAGGCATCTTGTCACTGAATCCTGACTTCTTTTTCTGGGAGGACATTGTGGAAATCAAGCATGGGAGGGAAAGTCGGTGTTTAGACAATGCTGAATGAAAAGAGGAGTAAATGGAAAAAAATGGTGAAACACAGTGACTGTTCATAATAGATTGGAAAAGGTAATTGTTTAAAAGAGCACTGCCAAATAGTTTTGATTGTATTTCTTATATTTACTATTTTTTTTCTCTTTTTTTAAAGTTTTATTTACTGTTTTTTTAAGAAAAGAATTTGACTTTTTTTTTAAAAAGATGACTCTAGTAAACAAAAATAACCTGTTGACATTAAAAATTTGTCTTTTTAAGTTAGCAATTTGACTAACTTCTCTATTAGTCAAATTTTCTGTTAGTTATCATGATAACATTATACCAAATATTAAAAAATTAATTTTTCTTTTTAAAAGTATTTAATTTATGGGACAGCCTATACAGTTTTCAAGAAGTCATTATTCCAGGCAAAACCAAACAAACTGTGATGTAATTATCAAAATCAAACCAGAAATACTTTGACATTTATGGGAAAACTTTAATATTGGTCAGTGTGCTCCTAAGATTAGGTTCATGTGAGAAATTTTAAAAATGAACTGAACATATTTAGAATTAAATAGAAAAATTGAGGCTTCAGGCCCTGATAGTAAATTAAGACTTTGTTAGGATTTGTTAGACCAGATAGCCTTAAAATTGTGATAGTTGGTGGAAGATATCTTTGGTTTAGGACCTGAAATTCAAAGCCAAGTGACTATTAATAGGAATAATGTAAGCAGTTTCATTTTCCATGCATATCAGTAAATTACCACATGATAGAAAAATGATCAGAGATTTAAAATGCAGAGGGAGACCATTCAACTGATTGATCAAAAGAAATTTCATTAATAGTGACAAAAAGTGCTTGGGCCAATACTAGTGAGTAGTTTTCATCTGCCCTTCTCTGATGCTATCCATCAGCAGATAATTCATCATGTGTGTACCTGCCTGACTCCTTATAACCCCCTTTATAAAGATCATACAGCACAAAAGGAAAGAAACAGAAGCCAGTGGTTTCAAAAGAATAGGCCCAGGATCCATGAAAAGACTCCAGGAAAGACTCACAGAATTAGAGCAACCTCTGCTCGATGAGAGACAGGGAATAAACTGAGGAAAGGAAATGTACTAATTACAATAAATTATAAAATAGGGTGAAGAAGTAGAGAAAATGAGAATACATGAGCCGTTCCCAGTGTCACGCACCAGCCTTTATCTTGGAAGTTTAGCTGCCTTGTGCCGCAGATAAGCAGCTTGTGTACGGCAGATTTCCATTTAATATGGTTAAATTTTATATGATGCTTCATACTCTCAATGCTCCACCCTGTGGTTTGGCCTTTTACGAACTGCCCCATTTGCTCTGGGGAGATAGGTCAAGCCACCGCAAAAGGCTTTCTAATTGAACGTGAAAATAATGAATTGTGTTAATAATTGAATTATTAGCCAATATGACTGCTGAGAAATGCAGCATGGCACTTCAGGAGAGTGGTATAACATATAAAATTATATGTCCCAAAGCAAAATAGCTGATTTAATCACTCCATGAATGTATTCCAAAAAAGACTGACAATTTAAAATTATACTGACATTGCAAGTGTTTTCCAGGCATACAGTGTTTGTGTTTGCATCGAAATAAATTGAACAAAGAATCTGCTGCTTTGTATGGGCAGCAAGGCCTTTACTTCTGGACACATCACTGCCTTCTGCAATATCTATCTCCCTGAACTCCAGTAATTATAATGTTGTGTGGTAGTCTAACCAAAACCCTTCAGACCAAAGTTTTCATCAATAATTCCTCTTCATGAGCTGAGATGTCAGTGAAGGTCCTCAGTCTTCTGATTCATTTCTGAGATTTCTTATTGACCCTTCAATCCTCTGAGCTAAATGTAAACATTTAGTCTGTATCAAGGGTAAATATATAATTTATGCTTTGCTACCTTACGGTGCAGTGAAAAAAGCATTCAACTTCAAATCAGAAGGCCTGAGTTTTAGTCTTATCTCTTGCTACCTGTCTAATTTTGATTGAATCGCATGACCCCTATGAACAGGGTCTGCTCAGCAGTTAAATAGAGGTAATAGCCATCTCAAAGAGCTTTTGGGAGATTTAAATAAGGTAAGTAATATGAAAACACCTTTAAAACTCTGAATCTCCTCTAATACTTCATTTCCTGCTAGTTCAGATCTGAATGATTTTTTTTTTTTTTTTTTTTTTTTGGCTGTGCTGGGTCTTCGTTTCTGTGCAAGGGCTTTCTCTAGTTGTGGCAAGCGGGGGCCACTCTTCATTGCAGTGCATGGGCCTCTCACTATTGCGGCCTCTCTTGCTGTGGAGCACAGGCTCCAGACGCGCAGGCTCAGCAGTTGTGGCTCACGGGCCTAGCTGCTCTGCCGCATGTGGAATCCTCCCAGACCAGGGCTCGAACCCGTGTCCCCTGCATTAGCAGGCAGATTCCCAACCACTGTGCCACCAGGGAAGCCCCTGAATGATTTTTTTTTTCGTAAACTCCTACCTACTGAATTTCTGTCTCAGTACCTGACACGTCCTCTCCTTAAGTTAAGTCACTTGGGCACCTTGACTACATTTCAGAGCAGTTCCCCTGCTCTCCACTCCCACTGTCCCCACCTTGGGTCGGGACCTTATTGTCTCATGACTTTTGTAGCTTATTAACTGGTCTCTTGGCCTTATGTTTTCTCTTCAGTAATCTGTCATACTCTGCTGCCAGGGTTACAACATAAACGTGATTATACCATTATCCATCTTAAAATTATTTAATAAGACCTGTTTTTACATGACACAGGGGTTGCAACTCCAATCAGGGTCTCTTAAATTGTCATGATTAAAAACAAGCAAACAAGGATCCTGCTACTGGGATTAATTACCACCAACTAGACACACAGGCAGACCAAGTGCCTGGAAGAAGGCAATCAGTGAGCACCTAGGGCTTCTAAACAGCCATCATAGCCTGTCGACACTCCATCCTTTCATTCTCCCCCACTACCTTCCCTGGTGTGTCAGGAATGTTCTGTGTGTAGGAGAAAGAACCCTTTTAGCAGACAGGTTAAAGACCAGATTTTCATGTAGCCCATCTCTTCTGAATATCAGAAATCAGGCAATGGCAAGAGGAACATATTCTTTAAACTAGTTTTCCTAAATGGTCAAAATCAGGAAAGAAATTCTGTCTGCTTTCTTTTCCATGTGTGGTGAAGATTGAGACTAATTTATTTGGACTAATTCTCCCCTCCCTAGCCTGTTAATGTAATCTTGAGTTTCTGATAACATTATAGTTAAATCATTACTTAAAATGTTCATTCTTCTCCTTAAAGAATAGTTTATATATTGATTTAATTTGGGGATCATATTTATAAAATAATTTTGACTTATTAAAATGTATCTATTTTTCCCACTCACTGTCATCCATTTAACACTAGGATTTTCCATTCTTAAGCTGTTAAATACTATTCCTTTCTTGGCTGGCTTGAGTAAATTTCTAAGCATGGACATAGGTGACCTATTTCATTAGGCAGGCCGTTGATTACATATGACCCTTGGCTGAATATAACATTTGTCACCATTTTTCCCCCTAAAAAGTTTAAGTACATTTTGTCTGGAAATAGGCTTCTGTGCTCACAGATTTTTAATTCCCCTCTTTAAATCTCTAAATGTTGCTATGCTGTTTCCTACATTCCAGTTATTATGAGATGTTCAAAGCCAGTCTGCCCCCTTTTTATCTGTTTTATTTTCAATCCAGAATTTTTTAGGAACACCTTTGGGTTTTGGTAGCCAGGAGATAGATGCTTCCTCTTATGTCTCACTGACCGTCTTAGGAAGCTGCTGGGGCAAATCCTCTGCTTTACTTAGAGAGAAGCCCCCAGTGTGTGAAGCTGTGCACAAATGCTGTGGCTACTGGGCTACATTTCATGGAGGATTTCCATTAATTGCTCATGGTTCACATGTGTTCCCAACTCCTGCCTCTCTGTGCTTAGGGATTTTCTTACATCGTGGTGGAAAATCCATATATGCCTGCATTACATTTTAAATCAAACTTTGGGCTTCTTGGCATTGGAAAGGTTTGCCTTCATTTAGATTACATTTTCTTCATAGTTTTAAAACCCTTAAAACTTCTTTCTTTTTTTTTGTGGTACTGTGGGTTTATTTTTCTTTATTTTATGTTTGGTTGTTTCAATAGGAATTAGATAGTAATGGATCTCAGTTTGCCAGTGGTTGTCTTCCTCTAAATTATTGAAGAATTATTCAAGTTTGTTCCCAAGTGTCATTTTTTGCAGTCACTTCATTTGTTATGAATTTGAATTATATTTCTGTAATTTTAATTTCCTGCACCCTGTTGTTTTCTTATTATACCACCTTTCATCTCAGTATCAAGGCTTTTCTTTGTTGTTTGTTCTTCCTGGGCTTTATTAAAGATGCTTAAGAGTCTTGTAAAAATGTCTTCTGGCTCCTGGAAGAAATGACTTTCAGAGGTATGATCTTCTCTTAGTATTCAGACTGATATTCTCTTTAGCCCTTGGTATAATTATATATATATATATAT
>NW_006777583.1:622842-651840 GCF_000442215.2 Lipotes vexillifer | reverse complement strand
CTTCCCAGACCAGGGCACGAACCCACGTCCCCTGCATCGGCAGGCGGACTCTCAATCACTGCACCACCAGGGAGGCCCCTATAATATATTTTTAATTCATCTCATGTAGGACCCTCTCCTCCATTTTCTATTTTACTTATCTCAGAACTAGGGAAAATTTATATAAACTTGTCATTTTTATTTATTTTATTTTTATTTTTTTATTATTTTTATTTTTAATTTTTAAAATTTTTTAACATCTTTATTGGAGTATAATTGCTTTACAATGGTATGTTAGTTTCAGCTTCACAACAAAATGAATCAGCTATACATACACATATGTTCCCATATCTCCTCCCGCTTGTGTCTCCCTCCCTCCCACCCTCCCTATCCCACCCCTCCAGGTGGTCACAAAGCACCGAGCTGATCTCCCTGTGCTATGTGGCTGCTTCCCACTAGCTATCTACCTTACGTTTGGTAATGTATATATGTCCATGCCTCTCTCTCGTTTTGTCACAGTTTACCCTTCCCGCTCCCCATATCCTCAAGTCCATTCTCTAGTAAGTCTGTGTCTTTATTCCTGTTTCACCCCTAGGTTCTTCATGACATTTTTTTCCTTAAATTCCATATATATGTGTTAGCATATGGTATTTGGCTCTCTCTTTCTGACTTACTTCACTCTGTATGACAGGCTCTAGGTCTATCCACCTCATTACAAATAGTTCAATTTCGTTTCTTTTTATGGCTGAGTAATATTCCATTGTATATATGTGCCACATCTTCTTTATCCATTCATCTGATGATGGACACTTAGGTTGTTTCCATCTCTGGGCTATTGTAAATAGAGCTGCAATGAACATTTTGGTACATGATTCTTTTTGAATTATGGTTTTCTCAGGGTATATGCCTAGTAGTGGGATTGCTGGGTCATATGGTAGTTCTATTTGTAGTTTTTTAAGGAACCTCCATACTGTTCTCCACAGTGGCTGTATCAATTTACATTCCCACCAACAGTTAAACTTGTCGTTTTTAAAATAAGAGGTTTGTGTTCATAGCATACATTACAGAGGTTAAAAGCTACAACACTCCACATGCAGTATCATAGGGAACTTCCTGCATTCTCCCTATTCTTTTCTATTTAACTTGTGAGGAGAAAATGCACTCCAGCATTCCCATTACAGCACTCCTCCTCCCCACCCTGTGGCCCCTTTTCCTACACACATATCCCCACGAGCACTGTTTTCTATCCTTTTGTTATCTGGAAGTTGCTATCTCTGAATAAGTATGGAGAGATGAGGATAAAAAGCACAGAGATAATACTCCGGCTCCTTAAAAATTCAGTACCTCAAAGTTAAGGATTGGCTTTACTTATTTCTATGAAAAACATGGTAGACAGTAGAGATAATTTTTTCTTTACTTTTTTTCTTTTAACCTTCTTTTGGGAAACAAGGCTGCTGTGTTTCTTGAAGTGGCATGTGGCTACTCCTTCTTGCTGTTCTTAATCCAGCTCTATCAATTCTATGCTTTATATCTTACAGGAAATTCCCTGTAAGATAGTGACATCTGTTTCATTCTCAGTCTCCAGGATTGTGTGGATTTTTGACATTGTCAGTGTTTTCCAAAATATCTATTGAAAGTTTCAAGTAACCCTATGTAAGAGTTGCAACTTGGAGACATTTTAATTCTATCTTTTAAAATAATAATTTGGTCATAGAGGAAACAGACATAGAGGAGTAAGGAGAACCTAGGAAAACTGTTCTGAATGCTGATGTTTCTAACCGTTTTATAAGGTGGTGTGCAGACAGATATCTTTTTATGAAGCCTCTGGTTATTATATGTTAGTTCATTTATGTAAGTAGAGAAGGAACGCTGGACCACAGCCAGGATAGCTGAAGTCCAGTCCAGGTCTGGTACTGTTTAGCTGTGTGCAGTGATTCACATTAATTTTAAAAGCTAACACAACATTGTTCCCTTTTCTCCACACCCTCTCCAGCATTTATTGTTTGTAGATATTTTGATGATGGCCCTTCTTACTGGTGTGAGGTGATGCCTCATTGTAGTTTTGATTTGCATTTCTCTAACGATTAGTGATGTTGAGCATCTTTTCATGTGTTTGTCGGCAATCTGTATGTCTTCTTTGGAGAAATGTCCATTTAGGTGTTCTGCCCATTTTTGGATTGGGTTGTTTGATTTTTTTGATGTTGAGCTATATTAGCTCCTTGTATATTTTGGAGGTTAATCCTTTGTCAGTTACTTCATTTGCAATATTTTCTCCCATTCTGAGGGTTGTCTTTTCGTCTTGTTTATGGTTTCCTTTGCTGTGCAAAAGCTTTTAAGTTTCATTAGGTCCCATTTGTTTATTTTTGTTTTTATTTTCATTACTCTAGGAGGTGGCTCAAAAAAGATGGTGCTGTGCTTTATGTCAGAGTGTTCTGCCTATGTTTTCCTCTAAGAGTTTTATAGTGTCTGGTCTTACACTTAGGTCTTTAACCCATTTTGAGTTTATTTTTGTGTGTGGTGTTAGGGAGTGTTCTAATTTCATTCTTTTACATGAAGCTGTCCAGTTTTCCCAGACCACTTATTGAAGAGGCTGTCTTTTCTCCATTATATATTTTTGCCTCCTTTGTCATAGATTAGTTGACCATAGGAGCATAGGTTTTATCTCTGGGCTTTCTATCCTGTTCCATTGATCTATATTTCTGTTTTTGTACCAGTACCATATTGCCTTGGTTACTGTAGCTTTGTAGTATAGTCTGAAGTCAGGGAGCCTGATTCCTCCAGCTCCGTTTTTCTTTCTCAAGATTGCTTTGGCTGTTGGGGATCTTTTCTGTCTCCATGCAAATTTTAAGTATTTTTGTTCTAATTCTGTAAAAAATGCCATCGGTAATTTGATAGGGATTGCATTGAATCTGTAGATTGCTTTGGGTAGTATAGTCATTTTCACAATATTGATTCTTCCAATCCAAGAACATGGTGTATCTCTCCATCCATTTTTTGTCATCTTCGATTTCTTTCATCAGTGTCTTATAGTTTTCTGAGTACAGGTCTTTTACCTCCTTAGGTAGGTTTATTCCTAGGTATTTTATTCTTTTTGTTGCAATGGTAAGTGGGATTGTTTCCTTAATTTCGCTTTCTGCCCTTTTGTTGTTAGTGTATAAGAATGCAAGTGATATATTGTTCATAGGAATGTAAATTGATACAGCCACTATGGAAAACATTGTGGAGGTTCCTAAAAAAAACTACAAGTAGAACTACCATATCATCCAACAGTCCCACTCCTGGGCATATACCCAGAGAAGACCATAATTCAAAAAAACACATGCACCTCAATGTTCATAGCATCACTATTTACAGTAGCCAGGACATGGAAGCAACCTAAATGTCCATTGACAGAGGAATGGATAAAGAAGTTGTGGTACATATATACAATGGAATATTACTCAGCCATAAAAAGGAATGAAATTGGGTCATTTGTAGAGACATGGATGGACCTAGAGAGTGTCATACAGAGTGAAGTAAGTCAGAAAGAGAAAAGCGAATATCGTATAATAATGCATATATGTGGAATCAAGAAAAATGGTATAGATGATCTTGTTTGCAAAGCAGAAATAGAGATACAGATGTAGAGAACAAATGTGTGGATACCAAGGGGAAGGGGGTGGGGTGGGAGGAATTAGGAGACTGGGATTTGCACATTATACATTATTGATACTATGTATAAAATAGACAACTGATGGGAACATACTGTATAGCACAGGGAACTCTACCCAATGCACTGTGGTAACCTAAATGGGAGGGAAGTCTAAAAGGGAGGGGATATCTGTATGTGTATGGCTGATTCATTTTGTTGTGCAGTGGAGGCTAACACAACATTGTAAAGCAACCATACTCCAATAAAAATTAATAAAAATAAATAAATAAAAGCTGACACAACATTGTACGTCAACTATGCTCCAGTAAAAATTTTAAAGAGGAAAAAAATTAAAAAGCAAAGCCACAAAGTAAAATAAATCAAGTAACTATATTATTTTAGACAAGCCAGTAAACCTCTGCCTCAGTTTATTTACATAATTGGGGGACATCTATTATATATATAAATTACTTTATACGTATAGGTTTAATTTCATGGCATTGTAAAAGTAAGTCAATGTACTGGTAATTGAGACTTGGTGTACTGCAGTGAGTTCACAAAGAAGCTAACACTGTATTTAAATTACTAACCTAATTCAATTTGAAAACTTCTTTTTACATGCATTGATTTTCAGTTTTGATTTTTAACAAACTTCAATTTATAAGTATTGGTGCTTTTATTCTATTTTTGTCAAAGGCATTTTCCCTTATAGAAAATTTTGCAGTCAGCAGCATTGGTTGAAACAGAGTTTCTGGTGAAGCATTTTTCTACCATAGGTGGCTGACACTGATGGAAATTCTTCAATCTGTATTTTAGTGAAAGTGCTCTAGGTTAGCTACAGTTTTCCAGACTTAAAGAGGAACAGAAGAAACAAAACCTTATGACTATGAGGTATATTCATGGGAAAGAAGTTTTGTGAACTCTGAGACTGTCCTCTCCTTTACCTTATCATGAAACCTCTGCAATGAATATTCTGGGGAAGGACTCACCTTTGTTCATCTTGAAAAGCATCTAGACCTTTCCCTTCAGTCATCATAGATTAAAAAAAAAAAAAAAGTTACTGACTTTGAAATAATAGTATTTTTGTAATTCAGTTCAGTTCAGCCTTTTGAACCCAGTCATTTTATATAGAGTATTTCATTTAAATCTCATAGTGTCTGAGGTTTTGCTATATTTACTTTATAGATGAGTAGATTAAGATTCAGCTAAGGTATGAACATTGCCCTTTTCCGTATATCTAGTTAGTGGCAGAGCTAAGATTCCATCTCTGATTTTTCAACTCTAAATTTCATGCTTGTAAATATGTTTAAATGTATCAGCTAGGCTTTAGTTCTTCTGAATGTAATAGTAACCTGACTGCAATTGCATACCAAATAGGGCTTTATTTATTGCACATAACAAGCAGTGCATTACTGATGCAGATGCTTAAGGGAATCCTCAAGATCCAGGCTTCTTCTAGCTTCCTTTTATTCCATTCTTTTTTTTTTTTTTGCGGTACACGGGCCTCTCACTGTTGAGGCCTCTCCCGTTGCAGAGCACAGGCTCTGGACGCGCAGGCTCAGCGGCCATGGCTCACAGGCTCAGCTGCTCCACAGCATGTGGGATCTTCCCGGACTGGGGCACGAACCCGTGTCCCCTGCATCGGCAGGCGGACTCTCAACCACTGCGCCACCAGGGAAGCCCCGGGGAGTCATTTTTTAAAGTTAAGTTTCTTGTGTTATAATTTACATATAATAAAATTCAAACATTTTATGTATACAGATCTATGACCTTTGACAAATGTGTACACCTGTGTAATCACTGTCCCAGTCCAGATGTAGAATGTTTCCATCTTGAGGAAGCAACATTAACTGAGCACTCTGCCATTTTGAACAAAATTGAGGTTTAGTTTCAAAGGAAGGAGGCAAATGATATTAGGTGGGCAATAGGCAACATTGTAATACTAAGGTTAAATATTAATGTACTTAGATAATGGCTTAGAAAAGCAAAATTGAAAAACAGGAAATACCCATAGGTGGGAGAAGACTTCAGTTATTAGTTAACCTAGCTTAAAACATGAACTTGGACAAATCTCCCAGATCTATTTAAGTCTCAATTTTCTAATATTAAAAAAAAAAAGATTTTAAAAAGTTCTTGAATGTGTCAAAAATTGTGGTTCAGATCAAAGGAGGTATTTGTGTGAAAGCACATTGAGATCTGTAAAACTCCATTCAAATATAAAGAATTGTCTTTATTTCCATGGTTAGAGGTGTTTCCTTTTGAAAATGATCATGAACTTGACTCACCTGTAATATCACAGTAGTGAAATTCAAATATAATCGTAGAATATATTACCTTTTTAACTGATTAATGGCTTATAAATCAAGGCGATATGTAGCTCTAGGCAGAGGCAATTTTTTATTTGCATTATTATTAGCTACCTTTCAAACTATGTCTCTTTCAATTGGGTAACAATAGCATTAAATGTATAATTTCCTGAAACTGTTAGACTATATGGCTAACATATATAGCTAACAAATTCTTTGTTATGGCTAACAAATTCTTATATGATTTCCCAGTTATATAATATTTTGAATCTTGACAGTTTTCCATTTAACATGCAATATAAATTTTATTCTGAGAAATCGCACTTTTTGTAAAAATCAAATAACACTGCACTTTTAGAGTATTTAGGAAGACCTTTTTTTATTCTCTCTTTTGCGAAGAAAACACTCTCTTGAAATTCATCCCTTGGAATCAGTTGTAAAAGTTTAAAAATCAAAACCTATTGTGAGATTTGGGGGACACTCTAGAACCAGAGGCCTTGATTGCTTGTTATACAGGATCTGTGAAGATATGTGATCATTTGTAATATTTATTACTCTCAGAGTTTTGTCAGAACACTACTGTGAACTCAACATCTTGCCCGATGTGGCCATTTCCTATAAACTTTTATCATAACTAGTGGCAAACAATACTAGTCTTTGTTGAAAATAAATGTATCTAGAAATCCAGGATAGTCATTTCTTCTGGCCTGTTACCTTTTTCATTAAAAAAATATTTATTATTATTTAAAATGAAAGTCTTTGTTGTTTTGTTCATAAAATTTCCAGGCTGGATTCAGCACTGGCTTTGTTGGTCCTTGGGGAGGCTGCCAAATTACACATAGCCTGTCTGAAAGCTTTCATGGACCTAATGAGAGATTTTCTTTTAAGCATTATGTCTGTTCAGAATCAGGTAATAGTATATTGTTAATTTAGGTGTGCAAAAAGACTTAAATTGAAACAAATTCTACTTTTGTCACTATTTTAACTATATCATTTAGGATTTATAATGAGCATGACTTTGTAATAATAATTTTAATTAAATGTAAAGGTAAATGCATATTTACCATATATCCCAGTATACATAGATATAGATATAGACAGAGATCCAGAAATAGGTTATACTCACATGCAGACATGAACTCACACAAGAGGGATTTTTAATTTTATTAACAAACTTCAGATCATATAGTCATATATGGTTTAGTTTCCTATTTAAAAAATTTTTTGTTGTCGTTACATATTATTAAGATTTACATTTTAGTGAGGATAAGATAACCATTTCTCTGTTGTTGTTGAGCTTTGAATTTATTTCTAATTCACAGTTAATTACATTATTCACAGTTAATTACAAATAATGTTGAACTGGTATTCTCATCCAAAAATCTTTATCTGTATTTATGACTATTTCTTTAGAATAGATTTATAAAATTAAATTACTGAGTGATAGACTATGAACTTTCTTTTAACGTTCTCAGGATGGTTGTCCAGATTCCTCTCCAGAAGACATAACTTTCTTGCTTTCCTATGAAAAAATGTATGAGTGCACACACAAGAATTGAGCTATATAAAAAAAAGATTCTTTTACAATATAAAATGGAAAATAGTATCTCATTGGGTTAATTTATGTTCCATTGACTACTAAGGAAATTGAAAAGTTGATGTTCTGTATATACTTTTTAGCTATTTTTATTTTTTATTCCTTGAACTTGGTTTTATGCAATCTACCCATGGAAAGCTTGTTTTTAATGAGTGCATTTTAGAAATATTAGTTGATTATGATCTTTTAACAACTCTATAAAATTTGGAGACATTTCTTATAAGTACGGTATATAGTTCTTCATTACGGCAGAGCGTACTTTGATTGTCTAATAGCTATTTACTCATTTTAGGAAGAAAGCTGCAAGGTTGATGATCTTTCCTGGGCCTGGAATGTAGTCTACATATGCATAACAATTCTTGCAGAAACCTGCTTGTATGCGGCCAATTCTGATTTGCAAAAAACTGCTTTAATTGGTTTCTGCGACTGTAAAAGTTCACAAAAAGATATTTTACCCATGGACAAATCAGAAGAAATGCCAGAATTGAGGGAAACAAGTATTTTAGGTCTTTTGGAATATTTCTCTTCAAAAATGTCAGATAATTGTAAGTAAATTATTTTTCAACTTGATAAGAAATATTTTTAAGATGTCCCTGTCTGTATATAATAATAAGCATTTTACAATAAGTTAACATTTTGAAGTGGGAGGTAATTTTAAATTCACTAGGACTTCCTACAAATTTGGGAAGTCTATTTTATAACATGGAAATTTTTGATCAATAATTTAAAAACAACTGAAATGTAAACTCGAGTTGATTGATATATGATTCAGATTATATTCTTTGGAAACAAGAGATGACCTTAGGAAAACTTATGGAATGGATATAAAGTTTGTTTTATTCTTTTCCTCATAAGGCCTTCTCATCCATTGTCTCCATTTTCATCTACTGTTTCTCTTGTTCTCCCCACAGCCCAAGAGCATTTCTCTTTAATCACTCAGATATTATAGTATATTGTGTCTCAAGACTAAAGGTCATTTTCCTACTATTGTTTATGGGGGGACTATTAGAATAAAATACTTTTGTTTTGAAAAGGGTACTATAGGGACAATATTAATTCAAGTGTGTCCTTTAAGGTTAACTAGAACTCTTCTTTATGAATATCATGTAATCTATCTTGTTATTATAGTCTCTTATGTATATGACTCTCACTTCCATTAGGTTATGAGATAATTGAGATTGGAGAATCATGTCTGAATTATATTTGTATTAACCCAGTATCTAGCATATTATTTAGCACACAGTGGAGTTATTATGTAGTTAAACAAATCACTGAATTTCAAACGTGATAGCAAGATTATTTGAAAGTGTGGAAGGAGGCAAGATATTGCCTTTCCTTAGAACTGTAATTCACTGATTTGGGATAAATTATGCTTGAATATAATTTTAAATAGTAAGACTTTAGTAGCAGATATTAATTTCATTCTCAAAAACTTGCTTGCTATTTTAAAATTACTTTCAATATTGTTTTGGTTTAAACAATAGATTGGAACTTATCATTTCGAAGTGCAATTTGCTTGACCTTTGCCCACTTTTCAAGAAGATTATGTTTATTTTTTTATTAGTGCCAATTTTAAACAGATTTTTAGTCAGCAGATAAATTATATTTCTCCCATGTTTATAGTTTTGATAAAGTGAAGAAGTATTTGCTTCTCTTGCTTTTCACACTTTTTAAAGTATTCAGAATGGTCAGAAGTCTTCCTGTATAGCAGCTCAACATATGATTTTTAACCTGCCACTAAACAGATTCATGTAAAAATTGGGGGCCTTCAGTTTTTTGGCCTAGCTGTGTAGAATTAGTTCTTTCTGAAAGAAGACAGAAAGAAGACTGCTTTCTTCAGTGATGGGTCCAGAAGATTATCCTCCATGTGGAGGATCTTTCCTCCTAGAAGCCTCTTGGCCTCCCTCTGGCCATGACCCCTGAGCTCTGGTTAAACCTCACAATGATAGGGTTTCATGTTTCTGTGGACACTCGAATATTTATTCCTTCTCAACAGTCTGATTTTTTTTTTCCAGCCAGTTGATGATTTCAGTGCATTTATTTGCTCATTGTTGATCTTTCTTTGAAGTTTCTTATCTTCTCCTGAAGACTTTATTTATTTTTAACATCTTTACTGGAGTATAATTGCTTTACAATGTTGTGTTAGTTTCTGCTGTATAGCAAACTGAATCAGCTATATGTATACATATATCCCCATATCCCCTCCCTCTTGCGTCTCCCTCCCACCCTACCTATCCCATGGATGCTTTCCCTGATGTTTTTCTTATGCTTATACTTGAACTTAGCAATGAAATAGTTAAACAGTATTTTATCAATGTTTTCTCAACCCAAGTGGGAAAATTGATGTTTCTAGCTGTGGAATACCTTTAAAGATTTGATCTGCAGTAAAGAGGAGAGACGTATCAAAGTTGTTTCCTCTACAGTCAAAAGTCAATACATTTTCTTTGACATTAGATTCTTGTACAAGCCATAAATAATGCTAGTGGCATTTGCCTCATTAATAATTCTGAGTATTTTGAAACTCTCAATACGTAAAGCATCATTGTGATTTCTTGTGGAGAATGTTTAAAGTAAGTTGATTATCTGATGATTGTTTTGCTAAAGATGTCTCAAGAGTGTGAGAAAATTCTGCAATTTTCTTCATCTCTGTCAGAATCAGAGAAGGTACCTCTACTGGACATAAGCTTTTGGTCTCTTCTTCACGTTCATACAGGATTTTTGGCCTTCCTGTCCATGAAAAGCCATTACTTTACATGACTATACACATGCATAGTCAAATATTTCACCAAATGATAGGGCTTAAAATTTTTGTTGATGTGATTCATTATAACTTGATTGTTTTTTTGCGATACGCGGGCCTCTCACTGTTGTGGCCTCTCCCATTGTGGAGCACAGGCTCCAGACGCACAGGCTCAGTGGCCATGGCTCACGGGCCCAGCCAATCTGCGGCATGTGGGATCTTCCCAGACTGGAGCACGAACCCGTGTCCCCTGCATCGGCAGGCGGACTCTCAACCACTGCGCCACCAGGGAAGCCCTAACTTGATTCTTTGTAGCATCACTGGTTGATTTTCCCACACACAGAAAATGACTTTGTCCGAGTTGTCCTGTATGCCTGATCATTGATAATGATCACCACTTCTATCAGACCACTGAAAATAGATGGTTTCAAAAGTAGTGTCATATGTGCAGGCCTTGTCAGTGTGATTACTGGAGAGGATAGGTCCATCTTTTTGGAAAGTGACACAAAGAAACTGAAGTGCTTCTTTATTTAATTGAAAATAATTTTTTTTCCTCATAATTCTACCCTTCAAGTAAGTAAATTTTTCATTTAGACTGAAAGAACCAGTTCTGGAGTCACACAGATTTGTATTTTGTATCTCAAAATCCTAGGTTAAATTATTTAATCTTGCTGACTTGATTTCTTTACCTGATAATTAAGATAAAAATACTATTCATATCATGGGACTTTTTGTGAGAAAAAACTATGGAAACATACACACTTGACATAGTGTCTCATGAATAGTAAATGTCCAATAAATATTAATAGATATTATGGTTGCTAATGTAATTAATATTGTTATAATGAGAGAGACCTCAGTGAGGAAGGGTTTTTTTCTAACACTTAGACCTATGTACACTTTGTATCCTGGGGAATCCTATTTTATTTACGTATAAAGATATAAATGAAAAACTGAAAAACACTTAAGAATGGTAACAATAGCCTTTACATGAATGAATCAGTGTTCTTATAGACCATTTTTATATAAAGCCCTTAATATAAAGAAACTCTTAAATCATAGTTTTGTGAAGGCAATGTTATAGGAAACTGAAGTAATAACTTCCATGAAGATAATTTCCTGGCGATCTTATTTGATGTAGGAGCAGAACCTGAAGCATTTAGATGAATAGATGGCTACTTAGCATGTACCTTTTTCATTTTAAGGTTTTTTGTCAGACACACTTTTCATAGAGTCAGATGTCTATTAATTCTAGAGTGAGGACTCTGGCCACTGATGGAAGTGTTGAGTTTTGGTGTTTTGGTTTGAATAGGAATTTCTGTATCTGCTTATAAATACCAACTGTGCATTTAATATCTGGTTGAAACTCAAAGTGTCTGACCTGTAGCATTGCCTTCGTGGAGGACCATCCTATGCACCTTACTGCTATGGACTGAACTCTACCCCTCAAGCCTCAAAATTCATATGTTTGAAACCATAACCCCCAAATGTAACTGTATTTGGAGGCAGAGCCTACAAGGAGGTAATTAAATGAGGTCACGATGGTGGGGCCCTGATATGATGGAATTAGTGTCCTTGTAAGAAAGACATAAGAGAGCTCACTCTCCACTGTGTAGGGCACAGTGAGAAGCAGCCATCCCAAAGCCAGGAAGAGAGCCCTCACCATATACACAATCAGACGGCACCTTAATCTTAGACATCCCAGCCTCCAAAACAGTGAGAAAATAAATTTCTGTTGTTTAAGACCTCCAGTCTATGGTACTTTGTTATGGCAGCCCGAGCCGACTAATACACCTCTCAGTGGTGCTGAGCTGTAGGCAGGTTTGAATATACTCAGGTGCCTAAGTAAATTGTTATTGGAAAAAAGGCTTTGCAGCATATACCTAGAACAGACAATTTTGAACTGGAAAACTATGAGGGAAGGTGATAAAAATTAATTAAACACACAGAATTTCTGCCTGATCCCTGTTGAAATTATGATTTTGAGACACATTTTGTCCTGATGGGTAACAGGATAATAATAATTAATATTAACACTTACTATGTGTGAGGCACTATTCTAGGCATGTAACATTCATCACCTAACTTATTAATCGTTACAACAAGACTACATTGTAGATATTCATATTATCCCCACTTGACAGATGAGAAAACTGAGGTACTAAGCATTTATTTGTCCAAGGAAATTGAGTTAGTAAATGGTACATCAGACTTAACATAGGCAGTTTGGTTTCAGAGTCTGCACTAATAACTACCTCATTGTGCTAACTAGGTTATTTGACCTTTTGAGTGAAATTTAAAAAACGCTGTCCATTTGCATGTTGAAGAATTTGAAAAAAGATGACTGAGAAATTCTCTCTGACGGTCTGTCCTACAGCGATTCTTATAAAAGCATTTTAGACTTTGTATTACATGGGTCTTTATTTCCAACATAAATTCCTGGGACTTGTTCTAGAACTTTGGATCGAAAATCCTAAAAGTGGAGTCCAGGAATCTGTATTATTAAACCACTTCTGACACTATGTTTTGAGAAAACATAGCCTATAAATTTCGCTGTAAACAAGGTGGTAAAATGTCCTCATCAGAGGAAAAGGCTTTTCCTACTTGTTACAGACCTTTATGCCTCCAGCCAGTGAGTCCTTACAGCAGATTATATATATATATATATATATATATATATATATATCATTACAAAGAGGGAAACCCAGCATTGTGTTGTACACTATATTTGAAGTGCTATCTTCTATGTTCCTACTTTAGTTTTCATAGTGATAAAACAATAGTTTTTAACAAGACTTAACTATCTAAAATCTGTGCTGTGAAAATAAAACTTGAAAATGGTCTATTTGGTGAGAAACCAGCAGACACTGATTTAGTGTGTCTTGTATAAGAAATAGATGATGAATGGCAGAACCAAAAATATCACAGAATAGTAAAAATCTTGTCACGTAGTTCTCATCCAGTGCACAAATCTCTTCTAGACCATTTGCAAATAGCGCACAGCCAGCAGAGATATGGAACTCCCTATTTCCCAAAGCAGGTCGTTCCACTTTCGAACACTGTGAAAGATTCTTCCTTATATTATAATAAAATCTGTCTTCCACATTTTCCAAACTTTTGCTTGAATTTTGCCTCCCAGAAGCAATCACAAAAAGTCTATTCCATTTCCCACATGCAAGCCCTTCAGATATTTGAAGATAATTTCTTTGGTTCTTTTTCTTCACCTCTTCACTCTACCATCATCGCCCATCTCTTTGCTTACTGCCAAGTTCCTATGGTAACTTTTTGTGATGAATGAAAAACATTTTCAATATGGTTTGTAGTTAAGTTTGCTAGAAGGTTGTAGTGTTGTTAAATTTGTCTGAATTTGTAGTAATTTATCCCAGTGTTACAGTATGATGTGAAGACAGGTGGGAGCCAAGTATTTTTCCATTCACTGTTGTCTATGAATGGAAAAAGTAAATATGACATTTTTCCTATCATTTTGTTGAGAATTATTTTCTTAAGCTGGTTCTACAATGACGGTAGTGAATGAAATATGTGTCATGGTTGTAAAATAACCTTGTATGTTTCATTTTGATTCATTTTAACTTAGGAAAAAACATTATCACAGAGTAATATTTCCTTTTTAAAAAGTAAATGAAAGTTAATTGGAATCTTTGAACCAATTGAAACTTGTAATGATACTCTATTAAATCTTCAGTATACCTCCTACCTTGGTGAAGGTTATTCATAAAAATAATCAGTAATAAGGTTTTGTTTTCATACATGGGAATTATTTAACTCCTTTAATAATCCATGTACACGTTAGCCATAGAATTCAGGCAATCCTTATGATTCACAATTCTGTGTGTTGATAAATCTAAAAGTATAGTACTGATTATATTATATATACTAAGGCCGTTAAACGTATCTTATCTATTTGTCTTTTTCTTCTTTTAAAATTTATTTTATTTTCTTGTGGGGAAAGCACCTAACATGAGACCTATCTTCTTAAAATTTTATGTGTACAATGTGTTATTGTTGACTATAGGTACAGTGCTGTGCACCAGATCTCTGGAGCTTATTCACCTTGCTTGACTGAAACTTTATGCCTGTTGATTGGTAACTCCCCATTTCACCTTTCCCTTGCCTCCTGGAAACCACAATTTCACTCTTTGATTTTATGAATATGACTATTTTAGGTACTTCATGTAAGTGAAATCATTCAGTATTTGTCTTTCTGTGACTGACCTACTTTGCTTCGCATAATGTCCCCAAGCTTCATATGCATTGTTACATATGGCAAAACTTCCATCACTTTCAAGGCTGAATAGTATTCCATTGCAGGAATATACCACATTTTCTTTGTTCACTCATCTCTTGATGGACATTTAGGTTGTTTCTATCTCTTGGTTATTGTGAGCAGTGCTGCACTGAACATAAGAGCTAATATTGCTTTGAAATCCGTCCCTTTGGATATTTAGTCACAAGTGGGATTGCTGGATCACATGGTACTTCTATTTTTATCTTTTTGAGGAACTTTCAAACTGTTTTACGTAGTACCTGCACCATGTTGCATTTCCATCAGCAATGTGCAAGGGTTCCAGTTTCTCACCATCTTAGTGAATACTTGCTGTATTTATTTTTTTGGATAATGGCCATCCTGACAGGTGTGAGGTAATATCTCATTGTGGTTTTGATTTGCATTTCCTTGATGATTCCTGACCTTGAACATTTTTTTCATTTACCTGTTAACCGTTTGTACATCTATTCAAGTCCTTTGTTCATGCATTGTTTTCCTGACCTTGGTGAGCATCTTTATGAAAGTTATTCTCAGTTCTCTGTCAGGTAAATTATATAGTGCTGTCTCATTACTGTTTGTTTCTGGAGATTTTACTTGATCTTTTGTTTGGAACATCTTTGCCTGATTGTTCAGTGAAGAGATATATTACCAAGAATTCCTGTTTTCCTTTGACTCTTAATGCAGTTTTGACTGTATGTGATCAACATAGTTATTAATTTCATTATCATGTAAAAATTATCAGAAATTCTGCAAGTCTTTCAAATGAAATTATATTTTCCTAAAATGTAATGGTGTTCAGGCACTTAAGAAAGGTTGTTATGCAACTTAATGAGAATATCCAATAAATGTAGCTTTTGATATCACTTCATTTGGTAAAGATTTGTATTTTTAGGAAGGTTTAGGCTGCAAGTCACAGAAGACCCAAACCCAAATGGCTTTTAAATATCTTTGTTTTATTCTTCTGGAGAGTTGTAAATGTTACATAACTTCCTCCAAGGGTGCCATGCCTTATCAATCTATAGATTTCAGGTTTGTTTATTTATTTATTATTATTTATTTTTGCGGTACATGGGCCTCTCACTGTTGTGGCCTCTCCCGTTGCGGAGCACAGGCTCTGGATGCACAGGCTCAGCAACCATGGCTCGTGGGCCTAGCCGCTCCGTGGCATGTGGGATCTTCCCGGACCGGGGCACAAACCAGTGTCCCCTGCATCGGCAGGTGGACTCTCAACCACTGCGCCACCAGGGAAGCCCTCAGGTATATTATAGTAATCCTTTAGCCAGAGCTGTCCTAAGAGCACTCTAGATAAAGTCTCTTCCTCCTAGTAAATGTAACTAGTCTATTTATCTGAAGATCCCATTGACAAAGAGATTAACCTGGGCCACATGCCTTATTTTTTCTCCCAAAGATGCCTTCCAGTAAAGGGGGTGAGTGGATCATAAGCCACCTGTTCAACTCATACTTCCTTACAAGGGATACAGGATTTAGGGTTGGTTAATTTAGTGGCTCAAAAACAACACTGAAGGCCCAAGTTCTTTCCAACTTTCTTTTTTACCTCTCTAATTTACCAAATTGTAGCTTGTATTTTTAATAATAGTTATATAGTTCTTTGTTAGGAGTAGATTTGGCTACATGTAATAAAAAATACATTAGATAAAACAAAATAAAATTTTACTTCTCTCCTACATAAAATAAATCCAGAAATAGGCAGTCTAAGGATGATTTGAGGGTTTAAGAAGTTCTCAGGCAGGCTCACTTTTTTCTGCTGAGTGTGTAGAAGGGAAGAATAATAATATCCATTTTCTACTAAGTCTTCTTAATACAAGATATCATGTAGCTTTTCTGCTGTAAACTTATTGGCTATAATCAAATGGCCACACAACGGGGAGTTTTTGTTTGTTTTTAGCTAAGTGTCAATGAGCCAAGCTCAAAATAGTGATTCATATTACTAAGGAAGAAGGAGAGAGTGGATAGTGTGAAGAAACTTGCAATCTGAGCAAAGCTTATTTTACCAAATTTCATTCTCTTTAGGTCAGGGAATATACGTATTTCAGTCCTTAGTGCATCATTCCATTACCTAACACATTGCCCTGCTCGGTGTAAGCACTCAGTAAGCAAGTGCTGAATACATGAATGGATGAAGGAAAGGAAATGGACACTCTAATAATATTTTATTAAGAGATGACATTTTCAATGCAAAATTGTTATTAAACACCATCATTATACATTGTATATGTAAGTGCTTCATTTATTCTCATTATTTAAAAAGACGTATTTAACACCAGTTCTTTTCAATCCAGAAGAGAGAAGTTGTCCATTTGTTTACTCATTATAATGGGAGTATGAACATTCTTTATGTGCATCATTCTATATTAATGACTCATGGAACACCACAGACATTTAAAAACAACTTTGGATAAACATGGTTATGATTTGGTTAGGGAAAGTAGGACTCAATCTATACTTTGGAGAATCTATTTTGCTTAAGTCAGAATTTGGAGAAAGGAAGAAGATGGAGGTGGGAAGTAAGGATGGTGGTGCTAAATAAACATCACAAGTTAATAGGCGATTATGGAACCCAGCCTGTCTGATGGATCTTTGGTTCTGGAATCTAAAGTATATATACAATACGAAATGCCTTGGATTTCAAGATGAATCTGTATTTCTTTTTAAACGTTGGAAGCTTTAATAACACTTGACAAAACTTTCATATGGGGAAAATTCATTTGGACCTCAGACTAGCCTAGCTAAGTAAACATATTCTACTCTTATTTTGGACTTTTGGAATTCTCTTAGTTAACTGGAGACAGGGCTTGTTGTGATGATTATAGATTCCTACCTCAAAAATGTCTTCTATATCTGTGACTCTATTTCTGTTTTGTAAATAAGTTCATTTGCACCATTTTTTAAGATTCCACGTATAAGCAGTATCATCTGATATTTGTCTTTCTCTGTCTGACTTGCTTCACTCAGTATGACAATCTCTAGGTCCCTCCATGTTGCTGCAATTGACATTATTTCATTCTTTTTTATGGCTGAGTAATAATCCATCGTATATATGTACCATATCTTCTTTATTCATTCCTCTGTCAATGGACATTTAAGTTACTTCCATGTCCTGGCTATTGTAAATAGTGCTGCAATGAACATTGGGGTACATGTATCTTTTTGAATTATGGTTTTCTCCAAATATATGCCCAGGAATGGGATTGCAGGATGTATGGTAGCTCTATTTTTAGTTTTTTAGGGAACCTCCATACTGTTCTCCATAATGGTTGTACCAATTTACATTTCCACCAACAGTGTAGGAGGTTTATTTTTCTCCACACCCTCTCCAGCATTTATTTTTAGTAGATTTTTTTGATGATGGCCATTCTGACGGGTGTGAGGTGATATTTGATTGTAGGTTTATTCACATTTCTCCAATGATTAGTGATGGTGAGCATCTTTTCATGGGCCTCTTGGCCACCTGTCTGTCTTCTTTGGAGAACTGTCTGTTTAGATCTTCCACCCATTTTTTGATTGGGTTGTTTTTTTGATAATGAGCTGCATGTGCTGTTTGTATATCTTGGAGATTAATCCCTTGTCAGTCACTTCATTTGCAAATATTTTTTCATATTCTGTGGGTTCTTTTCATTTTGTTTATGGTTTCCTTTGCTGTGCAAAAGCTTTCACGTTTAATTAGGTCCAATTTGTTTATTTTTGCTTTTATTTTCATTACTCAACATTTTAAATCAACTTTACTCCAATAAAAATTTTAAAAAAGAAAGGAAGAGATTTTTCAGGAGTTTGGCAAGTACGTTACTAATTAAAGGGATGCAGTATGTATTTTTAAAACATTGTTGGTTGTGGAAAAACAATATATACTCATTGTAAGAAAATTTTTAAACAAAGAAATGTATCCCCCCAAAAAAAGCTATAAAATAAAATTATGCAACAAAGAGCTAAAAAAAAAAAGTCATTAACTTATCCGTAGAAAAATATTCTTTAATTTCCCTATAAGCAGAGGTTTATTTAGAGAGAAACCAATGACATTTAATTTGCAGGGCCTTTCACCACATAAGACCCTTCTAAAATCTTAGGAAGGGCAGTAGAAATATCTTCTCATGGAAAAAATGTCTTTTTAACCTGAGAAAATAAGATTTTTTTAATAGTTTTTGTAAAAGAAGGCTTCGTAATTATATAAGCTTTAGCTCTTATAAAATCTAATTCTGCCCCACCCACAGGCTGAACTACCTTAGAAACTAGCAACTTATAACCCTGTACATATTAACATTGTTCTTTATATCCAGTAAGCATTCTAAGAAGTTTATGTTATTGAATTAAATTAAATATCTGACAGCCTTTCAGCTGAGAAAAAAGCTTTCAATGTGCTGAGGATAATTATAGTTAGCGAGAACAGTTGTAACTAGAGTTGAGGAGTAATTTAATAAAGTTATTATTGAAATTATTTCTGAATCATAATGAATATATTTTTCCCTAGGAGGGTATTAATGTGGTTGCTGGACCCAAACATTGTCATTAAAAATGATTTATTCTGGATACCCGCACAACAGCTTTCAGGGGAAAGTAATAAAATATTAATGCAAGATATTAATATTAATTAAAATACTAATACAAGGAATATTTACTTTTTATACAACTTTTACTTACAGTGATAAATATGAAAGGATGCTTGTCCTGTTGCCACAGTTCAGTGTTCTCTTTACCTACCTGAATGCACATACACACTCAAAACATACCTAGGATTAGGTATATGATTAGAGTGTGCTGGACAAATTAAACTTACAGTACTATATTTAGGAAAATTTTGGGGAGTACTTTCTATAATTCAAAATGTATTTACTCCCAATTCCCAGACTTGGTGATGAGAGTATTAAAAATAGACCACTCTATCTTATGAATGAAGATACATGTACGAATCCTAAATAAAATACTAATAGATCAAATTCAGCAGTGTGTTAAAAGAATAATATACCATATTAGTAGTGTTTATTCTAGGAATCCAAGGAGAGTACAATATTAGGAAATATAAGTCTATCATAATTGACTAAGGAAAAAGGAGTTATTCTGAACAGATACCAAAATGGAACTGATTAAACTAAAAACTCATGCCGGATTTTTTAAAAAAAGATAAAGCAAAACAGATTAGGGCACTATAAGGGCACTTTCTTAAATTGGTAAGTATTTATTAAACCAAAATCATCCCTTTAGGTTTTCACTCTTAAGAAACTAAAGGTGATCCTATTTAAGGTAAGTAAAAGGCCACAATTTCTACATTATTCGCTGATAGTTTACCACATTCTGGATGTCCTATCCAATATGAAAAGACAAGAAAAAGGAAAAAAAAACAGGTATAATATTGGAATAGTATTTGTGGGTGATCTGAATGTCTATTTTGAATATCCGAGTATGAAAGTCGTATTAGCACTAATTAAAGTGGTTAGTTACAAGAAACATATTACTGTCAATAACTTTCCTACATAACAGCAGTAACTAAATAGAAAAAATAATGCACAAAGAACAACTCACTGGCAACAGCATTAAAACAGCAAAATTCCAAGGAATGTGTGCTATATAAAGAACGAAGCTCATAAAACTTTATAAAGACATACTCATAAAACTTTCAGGTCTTCGAAGAGGACTTGAAATAAGTGAGTATGAACCTTGGTATTGTAAAGATGTAGATTCTCCCTCAATTAATCTATAAATTAAATATAATTCCAATAAAATTTCAAAAGAATAGAAGTGGCCAGTTAATTCTATAGACAATCTGGAAGAAAATAGTCAAGAAAACAGAAAAAATAATGGGCAGTTTCTTAACCATAAAATAACAATAATTCTATCTGTATTATACTAATAAAATAATCTATTAGCCTATCAGGATTAATAGGTTTTCATAACAGAGTATAAAATATCTATATATCTGTATTTGTATCTATGAATATGGTGATCACATTTTGCTATATTTTTTGATGTATAAAATGCAGTAGTGTACAAGATGTCTTAATTTTATGACGTTTTGAAAATATTAAGTAGTTTTGTCATAGAAGCATATACTAAAAATGATTTTAAAGTGTCCCTTTATAATTAAACCTATTATTTTGTATATTTAATTGTATTGTATTATATGCTGGAATCAATAGGAAATCATAAAAACGAGATGTAGTCATATTCTGCTGGAAATTATGATGTACATTAAAAGCAAATAATAGTTCTGCAATTTAGTGAACACTGAAAACTAACAAGCAAACCAAAAAATTCTTAAAAAGATGAATAAATTCTTGAATAACAAACCACAGTGCAAAGTATACAGGAAAATGGTCCTTCCAAATGAATTTCAATATCATTCTTATTCTTTGGGAAAAGTATCATGTTGAATGTTAGTACACAGCCAAATTCAGGGGAAAAAGAGATTCTATTAGGAAGTTGCATTTCAAAAACTTCATATTGACAAAATGGTTTGCAGCCTATGGTACTTATAATGATTTTAGTTTTTATCCTCAAATCCCAGAGGATCATTATTTTCAGAGTTAGGTAAATCATAATTCCAAAATTGGAAAACCCTTCATTCCTGCAACAATTCAAATTGTCATTGCTGACATTCACTGTTTCAGGACCTGGGTCACCAGAGTCACCGCATTGTCCTGGTATTATTAAGGACATCTCTAATTCCATTTTAAAAATGATTCTGTAACTCTTGTTTGTTTTACTCAACTCTGACATTTAACACATTCCAACTTTAGTAGTATTTTAAGTCTCATCCTTTATAACTCTCACTTTAAAATATGGAGGTAGAATTTATTTTTCTCACTCATCCTCCTTCAAATGCATTATTGATTGACACATCTAAGGCTAGAAGTTTGCTGGTTAGTTTGGTGGGTAGTAATTCTCTTCTTAACAATTTCTATCATATGATGCCAGGTTTCTTTAATAGCCGGATGCTTGGACAACACTTGTGTCATCATAATTTCATTCCTTCCTCATTCATCCAATGTTTGCATTAGACTTGGGTAAACAGATATCATTTATCAGGTTGTAAACTATTTACGGTTTTATCATCTTGCTTAATGAGGAACAGAGACTTTTATTGCTCAAAGATGTCATCAAGATCCTGTCTCTTTACATCTTTATATTCTGACAGCTCAGGATGTTGGATTTTCATTCCTGCACTTGTTGCCTCATTATTAAAAGATGACTTTTGGGCTCCAGACATCACAGACCCATATAGAATTGCAAAGCAAGAAGAAAGAGAAGGGGTGATACTGACTCTTTTCTAGAGCCTATCTGCCTTATTATAAACAATTTCCCAGAAGGACTTCAGAAGACTAGCCCGTGTGTGAAATTGTCAGGACTGGATACGCTGGTCACCACTAGCTACAAGGAAGGCTGGAGAAGTAAATGTCTGGTGGAGAGGGAGGCATTTATGATAGCCCATGAGAATTCATTCCTAGGATCTGGGTACAAAATAGGATTGTATTTTCAAGGAAGGGGCAGGGTATGGCAGGTAGGTAGGCAACTATCTAATGACTTTCTTTTAGGAAATAGAAAATATGGCGAGTTTGTGCCATCAGCACAGCATACTAACACAACTTAGTAATGCATTTTATCATCTGTAAGTTTTAATAGTCACAGTGTTAGCAATTTGAATAGTCGTAGTATCTACTCACTTTAAGTTTACCATCTTGTTTGATAACATATCCAATGTCAGAAGGGTTTTGTATTTGCTTGATATGTATGGAAGTTGAAGATTAGTTTGTTTCACATCATTGGTCAAAAACCTGTAAAATATATTATTTTCATATTCACGTGGTATCTTTCATGCTATTTTTGTTTTGACCTAAATATGTAGTACATATATTCTTAATAAATATGAAACCCCTTTCTTTATGTTGATTCTCTAAAATGACTGATAACTTCTGTCCTTGTTACCATTTAAGACTGGTGAGTTGTCTTTTTTTGGGTGGCGGTACTGCATTACTTTAGTTATATGTCTCTAATACCATATTTTCAATTTCTCTTTTTATGATAACTTGACAATTTTACCATTGAGATTTTTTGCTTTTTCATTTGCCCCAAATTCTTATTCTCTTGGTTGGTTTTTGGAAAAAATATCACTCAGGAGCTCAATAACTGCATCCTTTGGGGGAATGATATAACGTTAGACTTGATCCTAATGCTTCTGAGCCTTGGACAATAGTAGTGATAAATTTAAATATAAAAACTTATGAGGAGTAACATAAATTCTGCTTCTACCTATGTGGCTTATGATTTATTATTTTTGCTAACCAGGTCTACTAATAAGATGTGAAAGTCTTTCCTTGTTGGACAGTTTTGTGTTGCTGTGCTCTATCTTTAATGGAATCATTGCTAAGCATCTCTGGCTTTTGGCTATCTGTGTCCGATTCATAACAAGAATGTTTTGGATGTAAAAAAAATCTTGGTATACATTTGGGTAAGTGTGTGTGTGTGTGTGTGTGTGTGTAAATATGATGTCTATGCTGACATTTTTATACCATTTGCAATGCCATATTTTGTTTTTTAAAAATTTATTTTTTTTATTTTTATTTTTTTTACAATGGTGTGTTAGTTTCTGCTTTATAACAGAGTGAATCAGTTATACATATACATATGTTCCCATACCTCCTCCCTCTTTGTCTCCCTCCCTCCCACCCTCCCTATCCCACCCCTCCAGACAGCCACAAAGAACCGAGCCGGTTTCCCTGTGCCATGCGGCTGCTTCCCACTGGCTATCTACCTTACGTTTGTTAGTATATATATGTCCATGTCTCTCTCTCGCCCTATCACACCTCACCCTTCCCCCTCCCCATATCCTCAAGTCTGTTCTCCAGTAGGTCTGTGTCTTTATTCCTGTTTTACCCCTAGGTTCTTCATAACATTTTTTTTTCTTAAATTCCATATATATGTGTTAGCATACGGTATTTGTCCTTCTCTTTCTGACTTACTTCACTCTGTATGACAGACTCTAGATCTATCCACCTCATTACAAATAGCTCAATTTCGTTTCTTTTTATGGCTGAGTAATATTCCATTGTATATATGTGCCACATCTTCTTTATCCATTCATCCGACGGCGGGCACTTAGGTTGTTTCCATCTCCGGGCTATTGTAAATAGAGCTGCAATGAACATTTTGGTACATGACTCTTTCTGAATTCTGGTTTCCTCAGGGTATATACCTAGTAGTGGGATTGCTGGGTCATATGGTAGTTCTATTTGTAGTTTTTTAAGGAACCTCCATACTGTTCTCCATAGTGGCTGAACCAATTCACATTCCCACCAGCAGTGCAAGAGTGTTCCCTTTTCTCCACACCCTCTCCAGCATTTATTGTTTCTAGATTTTTTGATGATGGCCATTCTGACTGGTGTGAGATGATATCTCATTGTAGTTTTGATTTGCATTTCTCTAATGATTAATGATGTTGAGCATTCTTTCATGTGTTTGTTGGCAGTCTGTATATCTTCTTTGGAGAAATGTCTATTTAGGTCTTCTGCCCATTTTTGGATTGGGTTGTTTATTTTTTTGTTATTGAGCTGCATGAGCTGCCTGTAAATTTTAGAGATTAATCCTTTGTCAGTTGATTCATTTGCAAATATTTTCTCCCATTCTGAGGGCTGTCTTTTGGTCTTGTTTATGGTTTCCTTTGCTGTGCAAAAGCTTTGAAGTTTCATTAGGTCCCATTTGTTTATTTTTGTTTTTATCTCCATTACTCTAGGAGATGGGTCAAGAAGGATCTTGCTGTGATTTATGTCATAGAGTGTTCTGCCTATGTTTTCCTCTAAGAGTTTGATAGTTTCTGGCCTTACATTTAGGTCTTTAATCCATTTTGAGCTTATTTTTGTGTATGGTGTTAGGGAGTGATCTAATCTCATACTTTTACATGTACCTATCCAATTTTCCCAGCACCACTTATTGAAGAGGCTGTCCTTTCTCCACTGTATATTCCTGCCACCTTTATCAAAGATAAGGTGACCATATGTGCATGGGTTTATCTCTGGGCTTTCTATCCTATTCCATTGATCTATCTTTCTGTTTTTGTGCCAGTACCATACTGTCTTGATTACTGTAGCTTTGTAGTATAGTCTGAAGTCAGGCAGCCTGATTCCTCCAGCTCCATTTTTTGTTCTCAAGATTGCTTTGGCTATTCGGGGTCTTTTGTGTTTCCATACAAATTGTGAAATTTTTTGTTCTAGTTCTGTGAAAAATGCCAGTGGTAGTTTGATAGGGATTGCATTGAATCTGTAGATTGCCTTGGGTAGTAGAGTCATTTTCACAATGTTGATTCTTCCAATCCAAGAACATGGTATATCTCTCCATATGTTTGTATCATCTTTAATTTCTTTCATTAGAGTGTTATAATTTTCTGCATACAGGTCTTTTGTCTCCTTAGGTAGGTTTATTCCTAGATATTTAATTCTTTTTGTTGCAATGGTAAATGGGAGTGTTTTCTTGATTTCACTTTCAGATTTTTCATCATTAGTATATAGGAATGCCAGAGATTTCTGTGCATTAATTTTGTATCCTGCTACTTTACCAAATTCATTGATTAGCTCTAGTAGTTTTCTGGTAGCATCTTTAGGATTCTCTATGTATAGTATCATGTCATCTGCAAACAGTGACAGCTTTACTTCTTCTTTTCCGATTTGGATTCCTTTTATTTCCTTTTCTTCTCTGATTGCTGTGGCTAAAACTTCCAAAACTATGTTGAATAAGAGTGGTGAGAGTGGGCAACCTTGTCTTGTTCCTGACCTTAGTGGAAATGCTTTCAGTTTTTCGCCATTGAGGATGATGAGCACAGGTCACTGCCCCCACCCCTCTTCCGGGGAGCCTGTGCAGCCCGCCACTGCCAGGTTCCCGGGATCCAGGGACAATTTCTCAGGGAGAACACACGGCGGGCCTCAGGCTGGGGCAACGTCACGCCGACTTCTGCCGCCGCAGGACCGCTCCGCACTCCGTGCCCCTCCCTGCCCCCGGCCTGAGAGCGCCAGAGCCCCCGAGTCAGCGGCTCCTTTAACGCCGTCCTGTCTGAGCAAAAAGCAGACGCCCTCCAGCGACCTACACGCAGAGGCAGGGCCAAGTCGAAAGCTGAGCCCCTGTGAGCTGTGAGAACAAAGAAGAAAAAGGGAAATCTCTCCCAGCAGCCTCAGAAACAGCGGATTAAAGCTACACAATCAATTTGATGTACCCTGCCTCTGTGGAATACATGAATAGACAGCGAATCATCCCAAATTGAGGAGGCGGACTTCTAGAGCAAGATCTATGATTTTTTCCCCTTTTCCTCTTTTTGTGAATGTGTATGTGTATGCTTCTGTGTGAGATCTTGTCTGTATAGGTTTGCTTCCACCATTTGTCCCAGCGTTCTATCCGACCATTTTTTTTTTTAATTTTTTTCTTAATAATTAATTTTAATTTAAAGAACTCTGTTATACTTTACCTTCTTTCTATCTTTCCTTCCTTCCTTCCCTTTTTGAGACAACGAATCGTCCCAAATTGAGGAGGTGGACTTGGAGAGCAAGTTTTATGATTTTTTCCACTTTACCTCTTTTTGTGAGGGTATATGTGTATGCTTCTATGTAAGATTTTGTCTCTATAACTTTGCTTCCACCATTTGTCCTAAGGTTCTATCCTTCCCTTTTTTTTTTCCTCTAAATAATTATTTTTTTAATTCAATAACTTTATTATACTTTATTTTATTTTACTGTATCTTCTTTCTTTCTGTATTTTTTCCTTCCTTCCCTCATTCCTTCCTTCCTTCCCTCCTCCCTCCCTCCCTCCTTTCTTTCCTTCTTGCCTTCTTCCTTTCTTTTCTTCTTTCTTTCTTTCTTCCTTCCCTCCTTCCTTCCTTCCCTCCTCTCTTTCTTTCTTTCTTTCTTTCTTTCCTATTTCCTCCTACTTCTACTAATTCTCTCTACTTTCTCTCCCTTTTATTCTGAGCCGAGTGGATGAAAGGCTCTTGCTGCTCCAGCCAGGAGTCAGGACTCTGCCTCTGAGGTGGGAGAGCCAACTTCAGAACACTCGTCAAGAAGAGACCTCCCAGCCCCACATAATATCAAACGGCGAAAATCTCCCAGAGATCTCCATCTCAACACCAGCACCCAGCTTCACTCAACGACCAGCAAGCTACAGTGCTGGACAACCTATGCCAACCATATAGCAAAACAGGAACACAACCCCACCCACTAGCAGAGAGGCTGCCTAAAATCATAATAAGTCCACAGACACCCCAAAACACACCACCAGACGTGGACCTGCCCACTAGAGAGACAAGATCTAGCCTCATACACCACAACACAGCCACTAGTCCCCTCCACCAGGAAGCCTACACAACCCACTGAACCAACCTTAGCCACTGGAGACAGACATCAAAAACAACGGGAGCTACGAACTTGCAGCCTGCAAAAAGGTGAACCCAATCACAGTAAGATAAGCAAAATGAGAAGACAGAAAAACACACAGCAGATGAAGGAGCAAGATAAAAACCCACCAGACCTAACAAATGAAGAGGAAATAGGCAGTCTACCTGAAAAAGAGTTCAGAATAATGATAGTAAAGATGATCCAAAATCTTGGAAATAGAATGGACAAAATGCAAGAAGCAGTTAACAAGGACCTAGAAGAAATAAAGATGAAACAGACAATGATGAACAACACAATAAATGAAATGAAAAATACTCTAGATGGGATCAATAGCAGAATAAATGAGGCAGAAGAACGGATAAGTGACCTGGAAGATAAAATAGTGGAAATAACTACTGCAGAGCAGAATAAAGAAAAAAGAATGAAAAGAACTGAGGACAGTCTCAGAGACCTCTGGGACAACATTAAACGCACCAACATTCGAATTATAGGGGTTCCAGAAGAAGAAGAGAAAAAGAAAGGGACTGAGAAAATATTTGAAGAGATTATAGTTGAAAACTTCCCTAATATGGGGAAGGAATTAGTTATTGAAGTCCAGGAAGCACAGAGAGTCCCATACAGGATAAATTCAAGGAGAAATACACCAAGACACATATTAATCAAACTGTCAAAAACTAAATACAAAGAAAACATATTAAAAGCAGCAAGGGAAATACAACAAATAACACACAAGGGAATCCCCATAAGGTTAACAGCTGATCTCTCAGCAGAAACTCTACAAGCCAGAAGGGAGTGGCAGGGCATACTGAAAGTGATGAAGGAGAAAAACCTGCAACCAAGATTACTCTACCCAGCAAGGATCTCATTCAGATTTGATGGAGAAATTAAAACCTTTACAGACAAGCAAAAGCTGAGAGAGTTCAGCACCACCAAACCAGCTTTACAACAAATGCTAAAGGAACTTCTCTAGATAAAAATTTATTTTATATTGGATGATAGTTGGTTAACAATGTTGTGATAGTTTCAGGTGTACAGCAAAGTGATTCAGCTATACAAAACTTTTTAATGGCTAATATTCCACTGTATACATGTACCACATCTTCTTTATCCATTCACCTGTCAATGGACATTTAGGTTGCTTCCATATCTTGGCTATTATAAACAAAGCTGCAGTCAATATTGGGGTACATGTATCTTTTTGAACCATGGTTTTCTTCTGGATATATGCCCAGGAGTGGGATTGCTGGATCATATGATAGCTCTATTTTTAGTTTCTTAAGGAACCTCCATACTGTTCTCCATAGTGGCTGTACCCTGCTGACATTTGCTAAGGTGGGAAAGAATGGATTATCAACAAATTATGTTTTGATAAATAATTTACAGTTGGCTTCTTAAAAGTTAGTTAAGTACCACACACCATAACCACACATAAATTCAAAAAATAATTTTCACATGAATTAAAACCTTTAAAATAACTAGAAGAAAATATAGCATAGTCCTTTAATAACTGTAAAGCAGGAAAATGTTACATAACAGAAAAATCATAAAAGTCATGATTGGAAGATAACTACATAAAAATGTACAACATATGTGCAGAAAAATGAGAAAAAGTTAAAAATCCAAGTAAAAGTTTGGAAACATATATATACATATATGAAATAAGAGATAATAAAAAGAAATATCACTTGTTATTATTGTTGCCATCCTCGGTTTTCAGTGGTTTCAGAACTTGTTAGATGGCCACATTTGGACCAACACTAAATCTGAACTTGACTATATTTCTTTCTCTTCACTGACCACCTTCCCTTGTGATTAGCCTGTAAATCCATAGTCTGGAACATCAAACATTGTTTCCTAAAGCTAGAAAAGTTCTCTGAGAAAATGTCTGTACCGTCCAGTCTGAAATCACTTGGTCAAATCTCTAGGATGCAGCAGGATACTTTCCTCTTTCTTTTATTACATTAGTACTTCATGGTGGGAGTGAGTAGGATTTAGAACTGGACATACTGCCAGGAAATTGGCCCTGAGCCTGGGACCTCAGAGACTGCACAGAATGGGGTGAGGAACTGCTGCGGGCACTCTT
>NW_006777583.1:615243-622832 GCF_000442215.2 Lipotes vexillifer | reverse complement strand
CTCTTTCCTCCTCTCCATTTACTACAGCCATTGGCTGAGCTGCTGCAGGAGAGGAAATAGTTTCTGCCCAAAATGTGTGAGAAGAACTGGAAGTTTGAAATATGAGGTACAGGACAAAGGGTCCCTGTGGTCAAATATTCCGAGGCTGCCCACTTGTACTTCCATTTTGCAAACCTCAGATACGAGCTATATTTTGTGATCTAAGATTATACCCAATATACATGGAGAAAGCTAACCATTTTCTTCCTTATCAACACTGCCTCCTACAATCCAAGCTTAATCTGTAGGGACCATAGAAAATAGTTATTAATTGTGGAGGTGACACCTCAACCTCTAAATTTACATGAGAATCAGCATAAAACCCCAAATAAACAGGATAAAGCATTATCATAATTTTTGAAAATTAAAAAGTATTGCTACTCTTCTCAGGAAGTTTTGCTTTCATTGCTACAAATGAATCTTCATTTAGTTCTGTATATGTTTAAACTAAAAGATTCCTACTATCACATTCTCTTTATTCCCTGGTATAGTCGCTGCTGTTCCTTTTGATTGTGAGAGGCTAAAACACAAGCTGGACTTTTCAGTCAAAAGCCTTTGACCATGTAGAAGTCTTTTCCTATCCAAATAAAGGTGCTAAGAAGCTCATGGAAACATCCTTCACATTTTTTAATCATAAATACAAAGATGTATCCAGTTTTATCCAGTGGTCTAAAATCCATCTGTAGCTGAACATAGTGGCAAAAGACGCATGAGCTAGGAATCCTGCAGTATTTCCAAAAGTGTTCATGGTGCTGAAGTATATTCTAAAGTGGTGTCTTAAAAATCAATTTTTGAAATAATATATCTTAGCAGAGGAGAAAAAAATAAGATTTTGCCTCCCTTTCTAAATTAATTAAGAAGCAAATGTGCATACATTCACAAAAATAACTTACTAGATATTTGTAACTTCCTTTGTTATACAAGTCAGAATTACATTAAGATCCTCTAGACTGCTTCAGATTGATTTTTTTCTGTCATTTAATCTGGTCCAGAAATGAATACTAATTCTCTAGAGTCACTTTCTTCTTCACCTCTCACATCCATCAAGAGTAACCTGATAATATGTTCATGGGTACAGAAATCTCTGATTTAGTCTGACACATTATTTGTGTGTTTGGTCCAGGCGTTTCTTAAGGTTTTGGGTGAATAGTTATTTCATTAAAGATATCTGAAGTAGCTACTTACTGGAAGGAATAGTAGAAAGTCCCCATATGGGGTTAAGGGTGAGAGATTTAGGTAAGAAGAGGAGGGAAAACAGCACCAAAATTGTTCAGTTGTAGATGAATAAATGTTCACTGGACGGGACTTGGTGTCAGAAATTTGGGGTGACTCAGCTTAGTTGTCAAGTTCTGGATGATGTTAGGCAACTTGATTTACGTCTCAGAATTTTAGTTTCCTCAAGATTATGGATTCTAAAAGAGTTTTTGCATGTAATATGCTTATAAACATTGTCTTTATTGCTTTCTTAATTTCCAAAAAGATCTTTGTTATTTTCTTTTTCTTGTTTTGTTGCCTTCAGATACAAAAATCTATGAGGATTAACTACTTCCATAGAGAGAGTCTATATATCACAGTGGTATTAATGTAGTCTAATGAAATTTAAAATGATTCCAAGAATCAGAAGTCTGATATTTCTTTATTTATATGAATAATTGATGTTCTTGGAAAGCAGATAAATTACTTTCTCCTTTGGTTCCCAGTTGTAACTCCAGCAGATAATTATTTTTAATTAAAAGATTTCCATAATTGACTATGGAAAAAGATCATAAAATTTAAGCAAGACAGGTTCTAATACGTTCCTTAAATATTTGTCGACATTTTGGCATCCTACTTGCCATTACATTTCAATTAACTGTCATACGTTAATAAAAGAATCAGCTGACTTTTGCTTTTGCTTTATGTTTTCTGTCATACCTGCAACAGAAAAGGGCATATTAGTAATACTTTGGTTCTCTTTGCTTTATTCTGGTGGATACTGGTTTAAAATGTATAATGATCAAATATGATGATACAGGGCTTCCCTGGTGGCGCAGTGGTTGAAAGTCCGCCTGCCGATGCAGGGGACATGGGTTCGTGCCCCGGTCCAGGAAGATCCCGCATGCCGTGGAGAGGCTGGGCCCGTGAGCCATGGCCACTGGGCCTGCGCGTCCAGAGCCTGTGCTCTGCAACGGGAGAGGCCGCAGGAGTGAGAGGCCCGCGCATAGCGAAAAAAAAAAAAAAAAATATATATATATATATATATATGATTACACAAAATAACTCTCTGATCAATATTTATTTATTATAAACCGGTTTTCCCATTCATTACTTGAGGGACTTGTGGTAGATGTGCTGCAGAACATGCACAATTAAATACATCCTGACTTTCTATGATTCCATGTTGTATTACAGCCTCTGTGCTTATAGGTCACTTATATGTTTTTAAAAAATTTTTATTTTATATTGGAGTATAGTTGATTAAAATTGTTGTATTACTTTCAGGTGTACAGCAAAGTGATTCAATTATACATATACATTTATCTATTCTTTTTAAAGTTCTTTTCCCATTTAGGTTATTACAGAATACTGAGCAGAGTTCCCTGTGCTATACAGTAGGTCTTTGTTGATTATCTATTTAAATATAGCAGTGTGTACATGTCAGTTCCAAACTCCCAATCTATCCCTCCACCCTGCTCTTCCCCCAGTAACCATAAGTTCATTCTGTGAGTCTGTTTCTGTTTTGTAAATAAGTTCATTTGTATCATTTTTTTTAGATTCCACATATAAGTCATATCATATGATATTTGTCTTTCTCTGTCTTACTTCAGTTAGTATGATAATCTCCAGGTCTATCCATGTTGCTGCAAATGGCATTATATCATTCTTTTTAATAGCTGAGTAATATTCCGTTGTATATATGTACCACATCTTCTTTATCCATTCATCTGTTGATGGACATTTAGGTTGCTTCCATGTCTTGGCTATTGTAAACAGTTCTGTAATGAACATTGGGGTGCATGTACCCTTTCAAACCATGTTTTTCTCCAGCTATGTGCCCAGGAATGGGATTGCAGGATCATATGGTAGCTTTATTTTTATTTTTATTTTCTTAGATTACATGAGCTGTTTATATATTTTGGAGATTAATCCCTTGTCAGGTGCATCATTTGAAAATATTTTCTCCCATTCTGTGGGTTGTCTTGTCATTTTGTTTATGGTTTCCTTTGCTGTGCAAATGCTTTTGAGTTTAATCAGGTCCCATTTGTTTATGTTTCTTTTTATTTCCATTACTCTGGGAGACGGACTGAAAAAGATACTGCTGCAATTTATGTCAAAGAGTGTTCTGCCTATATTTTCCTCTAAGAGTTTTAAAGTATCCGATCTCACATTTAGGTCTTTAACCATTTTGAGCTTATTTTTGTGTATGGTGTTAAAAGATGTTTTAATTTTACTTTTTTTAAAATGTAGCTGTCCAGTTTTCCCAGCACCATTTATTGAAGAGACTGTCTTTACTACATTTTATATTTTTGCCTCCTTTGTTGTAGATTAATTGACCATAGGTGCATGAGTTTATTTCTGGGCTTTCTATCCTGTTCCGTTGAGCTATATTTCTGTTTTTGTTCCAGTACCATACTGTTTTGATGACTGTAGCTTTGTAGTATAGTCTGAAGCCAGGGAGCCTAATTCCTCCAGCTCCATTTTTCTTTCTCGACATTGCTTTGGCTCTTCAGGGTTTTTTTTGTCTCCATACAAATTAAAAAATTTTTTGTTCTACTTCTGTGAAAAATGCCATTGGTAATTTGATAGGGATTGTATTGAATCTGTAGATTGCCTTTGGTAGTATAGTCATTTTGATAGTATTGATTCTTCTAATCCAAGAACATGGTGTATCTTCTCATTTGTATTATCTTCAGTTTCTTTTATCAGTGTCTTATAGTTTGCAGAGTACAGGTCTTTTTTCTCTTTGGTAGGTTTATTCCTAGGTGTTTTATTTTTTCTGATGTGATTGTTTCTCTCATTTCTAAATGGGATTGTTTCTTTAATTTTGCTTTCTGATTTCATTGTTAGTGTATAGAAATGTACTGTGTATTAATTTTGTGTATTAATATTGTATCCTGCAACTTTACTGAATTCATCAATAAGCTCTAGTATCAGTAGATTACTGATAGCATCTTTAGGATTTTCTTTATATAGTATCACGTCATTTGAAGATAGTTTTACTTGCTCTTTTCCAATTTGGATCCCTCTTATTTCTTTTTCTTCTCTGATTGCTGTGGATAGGACTTCCAACTATGTTACATAAAAGTGTCTAGAGTGGGCATTCTTGTATTGTTCCTGATCTTAGAAAGCTTTCAGCTTTTCACCATTGAAGATGATATTAGCTGTGGGTTTGTCATATATGGCCTTTATTACATTGAGGTAAGTTCCTTTTATGCCTAATTTCTGGAGAGTTTTTATTGTAAATGGGTGTTGCATTTTATCAAAAGCATATTCTGCATCTATTGAGATCATATGGTTTTTATTCTTCAATTTGTTGATGTGGTGTATCACATTTATTGATTTGCACATATTGGAGAATCCTTGCATCCCTGGGATAAATCCCACTTGATCATGGTATATGATCCTTTTTATGAATTGTTGGAGTTGGATTGCTGAGGATTTTGGCATCTTACTTTCATTAGTGATACTGGCCTGTAATTTTCTTTTTTGTGTGTGTGGTATCTTTGTCTGGTTTTGGTATCAGGGTGATGGTGGCCTCATAGAATGAGTTTGGGAGTATTCCTTCCTCTGGAATTTTTTAGAAGAGTTTCAGAAGGATAGACATTAATTCTTTTCTAAATGTTTGATAGACTTCACCTGTGAAGCCATCTGTTTGTAAACTTTTGTTTGTTGGGAGTTTTTAATCACCGTTTCATTTTCAGTACTTGTGATTCGTCTGTTCATTTCTTCCTGGCTCAGCCTTGGAAGGTTACACCTTTCTAGGAATTTGTCCATTTCTTCTAGGTTGTCCATTTTCTTGGCATATTGTTGCTTGTAGTAGGATCTCTCACAATCCTTTGTATTTTTGTGGTGTCTGTTGTAACTTCTCCTTTTTCATTTCTACTTTTATTAATTTGAGTCCTCTCCCTTTTTTTCTTGATGAGTCTGGTTAAAGGTTTATCCATTTTGTTTATCTTTTCCAAGAACCAGCTTTTAGTTTCATTGATCTATTCTATTGTTTTCTTTATCTCTATTTCATTTATTTTTCCTCTGATCTTTATGATTTCTTTCCTTCTACTAACTTTGGGTTTTGTTTGTTCTTCTTTCTCTAGTTGCTTTAGGTGTAAGATTAGGTTGTTTATTTGAGATTTTTCCTGTTTCCTGAGGTAAGATATTATTGTTATAAACGTCCCTCTTAGAACTGCTCTTGCTACGTCCCATAGGTTTTGGATCACCGTGCTTTTGTTTTCCCTTGTCTCTAGGTATTTTTTGATTTCCTCTTTCATTTTGTCAATGATCAATTGGTTGTTTAGTAACATATTGTTTAGCCTCCATATGTTTATGTTTTTTACAGTTTTTTTTTTCTTGTAGTTGATTTCTAATCTCATAGCATTGTGGTTGGAAAAGATGCTTGATATGATTTCACTTTTCTTAAACTTACCAAGGCTCGATTTGTGGCCCAGCATGTGATCACTCCTGGAGAATATTCCATGTGCCCTTGAAAAGGATGTGTATTCTGCTGCTTTGGGATGGAAGGCTCAGCTCCATAAATATCAATTAGGTCCATTTGGTCTAATGTGTCATTTAAGGCCTGTATTTTCTTACTGATTTTCTGTCTGTATGATCTGTCAATCGACAAAAGTGAGGTGTTAAAGTCCCCCACTATTATAGTGTTACTGTCGATTTCTCCTTTTATGGCTGTTAGTATTTGCCTTATATATTGAGGTGCTCTTATGTCGAGTGCGTATATATTTACAATTGTTATATCTTCTTGGATTGATCATTATGCAGTGTCCTTCTTCTTGTAACAGTCATATTCTTAAAGTCTATTTTTTCTGGTACAAGTATTTCTACTCCAGCTTTCTTTTGATTTCCATTTGCATGGAATACCTTTCTCCATCCCCTGACTCTCAGTCTGTATGTGTCTCTAGATCTGAAGTGGGTCTCTTGTAAACAGCATATATACAGGTCTTGTTTTTGTATCCATTCAGCTAGTCTATGTCTTTTGGTTGGAGCATTTAATCCGTTTATGTTTAAGTTTATTATCAATATGTATGTTCTTATTGCCATTTTGTTAGTTGTTTTGGATTTGTTTTTGTAGGTCTTTTTTTTCTTCCCTTCCTCCTTTGCTCTCTTGTCTTCTGATTTCATGACTAACTTTATTGGTGTGTGTATCTATTGTAGATTTTTGGTTCACTGTTACCATGAGGTTTTGATACAGCAGTCTATATATAAACAAGATCATTCTAAGTTTCTGGTCTGTTAATTTCTAATGCATTTCCAGTATCCTACATTGGTACTCTCCTCACAATTCCTGGTTTTGATACTATATTTGTGTGTAGATGATTTCCTACCTTTACTGTATGTTTGCCTTTACCAGTGAGCTTTTTCATTCGTAATTTTCTTCTTTCTAGTTGTGGCTTTTTCTTTTCTGCATAGAGAAGTTTCTTTAGCATTTGTTGCAAAGCTGGTTGGGTGGTACTGAATTCTCTTAGCTTTTGCTTGTCTGTAAAGTTTTGATTTCTCCATTGAATCTGAATGAGAGCCTTTCTGGGTAGAGTATTCTTGGTTGTAGGTTTTTCCCTTTCATCACTCTAAATATATCATGCCACTCCCTTCTGTCCTGCAGAGGTTCTGTTGAGAAATTAGCTGGTAACCTTATGGGAATTTCCTAGTATGTTATTTGTTTCTTTGCCCTTGCTGCTTTTAATATTTTTTCTTTGTCTTTAATTTTTGCCAGTTTGATTATCATGTGTCTCAGAATGTTCCTCCTTGGGTTTATCCTGCCTGGGACTCTCTGCACTTCCTGGACTTGGGTGATTGTTTCCTTTCCCATGATAGGGAAATTTTCAGCTATTGTCTCTTCAAATATTTTCTCAGGTTTTTTTCTCTCTCTCTTCTTCTGAGACCCCTGTAATGCAAATGTTGGTCCATTTAATGTTGTCCCAGAGGTCTCTTATGCTGTCCTCATTTCTTTTCATCCTTCTTTCTTTATTCTGTTCTGTGGCAGTGATTTCTACCATTCTGTCTTCCAGCACACATCTGTTCTTCTGCCTCAGTTATTCTGCTATTGATACTTTCCAGTGTATTTTTCATTTCAGTTAGTGTATTGTTATCTCTGTTTGCTTGTTCTTTAGCTCTTCTAGGTTTTTGTTAAACATTTCTTGAATCCTCTCAATCTTTGCCTCCATTCTTTTTCTGAGGTCCTGGATCATCGTCACTATTATTACTTTGAATTCTTTCTGCAGTAGATTGACTATCTCCCCTTCACTTAGTTGTTCTTGTGACATTTTATCTTATTCCTTCATCTGGGACATATTCCTCTGCCATCTCATTTTGTCTGACTTTGTGATCGCAGTTTCCGTTCAGCA
>NW_006777583.1:587148-615220 GCF_000442215.2 Lipotes vexillifer | reverse complement strand
AGGCTAAAGGGTTTTAGTTCTTCTTCTGCTGTCTGCCTCTTGGTGGATGAGGCTGTCTAAGAGGCTTGTGCAGCCTTCCTGGTGGGAGAGGCTGGTCCCTGCCCACTGGTGGGTGGAGCTGGGTCCCTCTTGTGGGCATGGCTGTGTTAAGGGTTGTGTTTACTGGACAGCTGTGTTCTCAGGAAGACTGTAAGTAGCCTGTCTCCTGATGAGTGGGCTGTGTTCCTGCCATGTTGGCTGTTTGTCCTGAGGTGTCCCAGCACTGGAGCCTACAGCTGTTGGGTGAGCCCAGGTCTTGATGATAAAATGATGACCTCCAGGAGAGCTCACACCAATGTGTACTCCCCAGAACTACTGCCACCAGTGTCTTTTTCCCCACAGTGAGCCACAGCTGCCCCCCACCTCTGCAGGAGACCCTTCAATACTAGTAGGTAGGTCTGTCCCAGACCCTTATGAGGTCACTGCTTCTTTCCCTGGCTCCTGGTGCACATGAGACCTTGTGTGTGCCCTCTAAGAGTGGATTTTCTGTTTCCCACAGTCCTGTGGAATTCCTGAGATCAAACCCTGCTGGCCTTCAAAGTCAGATTCTCTGAAGGCTCCTCTTCCTCCCATAACAGACCCCCAGGCTGGGGAGCCTGATGTGGGGCTAAGAACTTTCACTCCTGTGGGAGAACTTCTGTGGTATAATTATTTTCCAGTTAGTGGGTCACGCACTTGATGGTATGGGATTTAATTTTATTATTATTGCACCCGTCCTATCAAGTTGTTGTGGCTTCTTCTTTGTCTTTGGATGTAGAGTATCTGTTTTTTGTTAGGTTCCAGCATTTTATTTATTTATTTATGTATGTATGTATGTATTTATTTATTTATTTTTTGTCGATGGTTGTTCAGCAGTTAGTTGTGGTTTTGATGTTTTTGTAAGATGAGCTCACGTCCTTCTACTTTGCCTTCTTGTCTCTGTCCTTACTTATGATTGGTATTTAAATATTATATGTGTATTTGTGTGTATAGTGATAGATATATCATTATAATTATTATAGTAAAACGTTCTGAAAACAAAGAGTACCCTCAAATTCCTATTTATTCTACTATACATCCAAAATATATCCCCAAATTTTCTACATATCTGTGTCTCTATTTTTGACTCCTATGACGTTCAGGAATCCCCAAGACCACCCTCACTTCTGAAACTACTTGCGAGTTTGGGGACCCCCAGGACAACCCTCATGTTTCATAATTTGTGGAAGAATTCACAGAACTCAGCGAAGCCATTTTACTTGTGAGTATGGTTTCTTACAGTGAAAGGATTAAAATCAGCCAAGGAAGAGGTGCATAGGGCAGAGTTCAGGAGAGTTCCAAGCAGAGAGCTCTCCACTGTCCTCTCCCAGTGGAGTTGTGTGGAAAGCATTTACTTCTCGAAGAAACAATGTATGACAATTTGCATAGAGTATTGTCACCTATGGAAAGTCACTAAGCTTTGGTATCCAGAATTTTTATTGGGCTTCAGTCTCATACATATGGCTGACCCCAGTCTCTGGCCCTTTCAAAGGCAAATTGATAATCACAACCCATGGCTCCCAGGTTAATAAGAACATTCTTATCTGACAGGACATTCCAAGGCATTAGAGGTGACCTCCCAGAAGCCAGGGGTATAGACCATTGTACAAGTTTACTGTACAAATCCAAAGTCTATGCAATCCTCACTTTTCTTATAGATTAACTGCAAAAAACTAAAAATCTTCCTGTCTGCCTTATAGTCCCCCTTTCCATGAAGAAGCCAAAAAGATTTTTTTAATACATAAAATGGGTAAGTTCCCTTCTGTATTTAAATGCTCTGTTAGCTTTTTATTACACTAAGAATAAAATCCAAACTCCTTTCCATGGCTTACAAATTGGCCATGATCATTGAGAGTGTGCCTCTGCAAAGAGCATGACTACCTGATCTCATCTTGTCCCAAGGACCCCCTGGTGTCTTGTACTCTATCCATTCTATCTTTTCTTTTGTTTCTCTAAACTTTCAAGCTATTCTAGGTCCATAGCCTTTGCATTTTCCATCTCTTCTGCTGGGAACACTTCTCCCCAGCTCCTTACATGTTTAGCTTTTTTTTTTTTTTTTTAATCCATCAGATTTTAGCTTGAATACAATGTCCTCATGGAGGTCTTTCTTTCACTCTGTCTGTAGTGGTTTTCTTTTCCTAGTCTTTGTTGGTCACATTATCATCTTCTATTATTTTTGTAATGATATTTTCAAGTTCACTTTCTTAATATCTGTCTTTCTCCCCTAGAATTAAGTGTCTGTAGAGCAGTAACATTGTCTTTTTCTTTGGTACATAGAACAGTGGTTGGCACATAGCATTGACTCAGTAAATATTTATTAAACAAATGGCTGGCTTACTGAATAGTTCTTCTCTTGGTTTCTTGACATTGATCTAGTTCCTCCACACTACATGGCATTTCATAAAGATAATGTTTTAAACTACATCTTGCATTCAGGTTACCTTTCAGTGATATAATCGATTCTGTGGTGCCAAGTTATATTTGCCAAAATTGTAAAAGCTGTGTTCATTTATAATCGTCCATATAAGTAGAAATATTCATATTTTATGTTCATTGAATATGTGAAATATAAGTATCTAGGCTGTCAATTAACAACTTCCAAATAGTTCAAACGCTAAAATAAAACATTCCTACAGAGAAAGGATCATAAAGTATTTGTTTTCAAATGGTATAATTTAATAAATTTTTAAGGTTTATTAGGAATTCTGTTTTGCTTCAGTTTTGTTATTTCCTAGCTTAGCCGCAGACGGAGACACATTTTTTCTCAGTACATTTAAAGTAACATCTTTGATAGCTGCCACAGGGTCACTCAAAGCAGATCAGAAAAGTGCCTTATGTTACAGTCTGGTCCTTGGATGAGAAGTTTCAGAGCGGGCATGCTTCTCAGCAAGTGTGTAAACATGCATATGAGAGCACATTCTACTTTTTATGACAGTTGTAACACATCCCATCTATCTTTATAAGAATTTTTTTCTTCATTAACTGTCAGTCAATTGGATGTAATAGATTCTCCCTAAAAATATCTGTAAGCAACATTTCACTGTAGTTTAAATCAACAGGTGAACAGCTTTCTTTTAAAGTCATCAATGGCATTTAAAAATTGAGTTTTGAGAACACAGTTATCAGAATATATTTTATGGTTTCATGACTGGTCTACTGGTCTTGTGTATTCTAAAAACAAACCATATTCAGTTCAGTGATTGTAGGGTTCTAAAATATTGTTCCTCAAAAAACAATCATTTAAAATACATGAAGGAAGGTAATTTGTGTGTACTTTTGTCAATCATTCTTTTTAATGTAAAGAGTTGGGAGTTTAGAAATAAATGAGAAATAAATTTATAAATGGGTTAAAATCCACAGTATGTTTTATTTATCATACTGTTCAAAAACTGCTTTTGTATTTCTGAGGTTTGCAATTCCAGAATTATTCATTACAAACTCATAGTTGTTTCTCTACTCATATTGAGTTCAGGCCTTATTTTTCTGCTAATGACTCACAAATCCATAATTTCAATTCTCCTATTTTACTTGAATTATAGCTCTGTTTTTACAACGAGCTGAATATCAGATTCCCCTTACCCATCATCATACCATATTTATTTATATCCTTTCTCCCCAAACTGGCTTTCTATGTAATCTCATTTCTGCAAGTGATTTCATTATTGTTTCAGTTTTCTGAGCTTGATTGAACATGCACTTGTCCTTTTCACTTCACTCTGTCTTCCTCCTCCAATACAAAGAAGTCTTGTGAGATCTACTCAACAATGTCTTAGCTTTGTCCTTTACTCTCCAGTCTCCTGCTGCTCATCACAGTAAAGCCCTGGCTTACCTCATAAAACTCCCATATTGGTTTCCCAGTTTCTTGCTTGAATAAACATAACATTTCATTAAGCAGATATAGCATTACTCTTTTGCTCAAATATCTACCAGTTAATCTGACCTAATTTATCTTTAGTTATTTTACCTTATACTTTTCTAATATGAACTCTCCACCTTAGCTCCATTTGAGATCCTCCCTATCCTCCTCTCTTCTTACAGCTCCCTCTCTGCTGGGGGTAAATGGGCCTGTTACCAGGGATCCTGAGTGGGGATGGTTCCTGCGGGTCCCTGAGCAGATGGGAGCACCTCTGGGACTGTGGTGGAGCAGGGCTGGGGCCTGGTCATGGGACCACTGCTGTGTCTGCAGGTCTCAGGGCTTACCAGGGGTACAAATGCATTTGGCTCCCCCCAGGCTCCTGAGCATTCTCCTGCTAGGTCCATGGGTGGGTTCCTGGGTGTGCAGAACTGCCTCTGGACCATGGTAGAGTGAGGCTGGAACCAGGTCACAGTGCTTCAGGGTCCACAGTCGGGTCCTCAGTCAGTGGGCCTGTTACTCAGAGTACAAAGGCATGGGTCCTCCCGAGTCCTTTGGTGGATGGGACTTGTGGCAGGACCATGGACAAGCAGAGCAGAAGCTAAGTTCATGGGGGGACAGGTGTGCTACTAGGTCCACAGCTGGACCACTGTTGAGAGGCCAGCCACCTGAGTCCAGCCTGCCTTCTTGAAGTGGCCCTCCTGAGTCTGGGTTCCACTGGTGTTTTACAACGTATTAACCTGGGTTCCAAGGTCTCCCAAAAGGCAGTTTTGTTCATGGATGTCTGCCAAGTTGTTGTTACTGTGAGTGGATGAAGGCTGGGGACTTCCTAGTCCACCATCTCGCTGATCTCACTTCCTATATATAATTTCAACTATTGCACTACACCGAATTTTACTGGTAAAATTTTTATGAGGGGAAAATTATATTTTCAAAAGAATTTGCTGCTTAACTGTAGCCTCATATTTGCAGCTTTTACTTTATCAACTTTGGATAGAAAGTGTGGAAGCTGGACACATGCCTTTCTCCTCCCATTTCTAAGCTGTGTACATTCTCTCTTGCATCCTCCTTCCACCTTCTAGTCTATCTTCCTTTCCTATGAATGGAATAGAGGGCAGGATTGGAAGGAAAAGTATTTGTCTGAATTGGAGAGGCTGTGCTTCATGGGATAAGATCATCCCAGCCTTCACCTGCCTCTCTCACTCATCAGCAGTGTGTTGCTAGGGAAGTTTCTAACCAAGTTGAAGCTCTTATCTTCCCTTCTATTATTCTAAGTATAATATAGTCTTCATAGCAGGATTGCAGTGAGGAGTAACTAGAATATGGCACATCGTAGGTACTCCCAACTATTCTAGTTATCGTAACAATGATAACTGTTATTAGCCTGGATTATTAAATCCAGATTGAATTAGGAAAAGTTGAAGATTGTGACTTTTCAGATCGTGCTTATAACTTTATTCAAGAGCGGCATTGATGAATTCAGTGTCACACTAGCTCTCACCGGGATACCCTCCATCTTCCTTTCTGAACCTTCTCTTCCTCTTGCTCCTCTTACTTGCTTCACATATACTCAGTACCCTCATGTTGCTCTTTAGCTAACTTAAGCTCATATACCCTTTGAGACCTGCATTAATTTATTTATCCCATCACTAAATGAGAATTCTTGTTTCTTGAATAGTATTGCATAGCAATATATCGTCTAGTGAGAAATAATTAAGATAAAGAGTAAAGAGAAACTTCTTCCTCTTTTCTGTAGGGGAAATGAATATTTTGAAAGTGGAACTTGATAACTTATTTAAATTGCTAATTGGTATATAATTTTTAGGACAAGTATATTAAACTTAAAGAAAAACTCTCTGAATTCATTACTCCCTTTCCCCTATTTCGTTCGATTTCTCTATTATTTAAAAAAATCTTCCAGCTTATAATTATATCAGTAATTTTTGTCTACTTTTTACATTATTTTCAAAGCTTTCTTTTGGTTCAAATGCCATATTTCATAGAGCTTGATCATTTTTATAACAGCCAGTGATTTTTCTCCTGTCTCTCTGATTTATTGTAAAAATTCACCATGGTGGTCTAACTGTTCATACTTCCTTGAATAAATTTCTCTTTACTTGAATTCCAAAAAGGTGTTTATAGGGCTTCCCTGGTGGCGCAGTGGTTGAGAGTCCGCCTGCCGATGCAGGGGACATGGGTTTGTGCCCCAGTCCGGGAAGATCCCACATGCCGCGGAGCGGCTGGGCCCATGAGCCATGGCCGCTGAGCCTGTGCGTCTGGAGCCTGTGCTCCGCAACGGGAGAGGCCACAACAGTGAGAGGCCTGCATACCTACAAAAAAAAGAAATTGTGTTTATAGTACATAGTTCACAGTTTACCTTTTTAACTTTTAAATTTATTAGGTATAATATTAGGTGCATTTCATCTTTTCATAGCATTAGAAGTTTTTTTTGTTTTTTGTTTTTTTTAAAGAAGCCATTTATTCAGCGTCATGATCAGACTATTACATTTAGCAATCAACAGCATGGGTGCAAAAAAAAAAAAACTACATTAAAACCCTTTGTTGGAATACGTCCCACAGAACAGAAACTAAAATAACTTGTTATCCAATTAGTCACAAATACACAAATACTGTCTTTCTGACTGTATTTGTGACTGTATTTGTGACTAATTGGATAACAAGTTATTTTAGTTTCTGTTCTGTGGGACGTATTTTGCCCATACACATGAGTATTGTCTAGAACATGTCTTCTTTGTAGCAGCTAGGCCCTGCCACCACTGTGCTTGGCTGAGTTCACAAATCTGTTGTAGCTTCCCTGTCACTTCTCTGGCTCTCCTCTCCTGCTAAGCTTTGTTTCCTGGCAGTAATCAAAACCTTCTGCCACTGCCATAGCTACTGCTGCTGCTGGAACCACCATAGCCACCTTGGTTTCAGGGTTTGGCAAAGTATTGGCCTTCACCACCATAGGGGCCATAACTTCTGCCTCCAAAGTTTCCTCCTTTCATGGGTCCAAAATTTGAAGATTGATTGTTGTAACTGCCAAAATCATTGTAGCTTCCACCACCTCCAAAATTGCTTCCATCATTACCAAATCCATTATAGCCATCCCCACTGCCACCATATCCACCACCACCGTGGCTGCCACCAAAGCCACCTCGACCACTGAAGTTTCCTCCATGACAAAAGTTGTCATTCCCACCAAAACCACCTCCATGACCACCACCAAAGTTTCCAGAACCACTTCGACCTCTTTGGCTGGATGAGGCACTAGCCATCTCTTGCTTAGATAGGGCTTTCCTTACTTCACAGTTGTGGCCATTCACAGTGTGGTATTTCTGAATGACAATCTTGTCTACAGAGTCATGATCATCAAAGGTTACAAAAGCAAAGATTCTCTTTTGCCACTGCCTGGATCAGTCATGATTTCAATCACTTCATTTTCCCATACTGTTCAAAATAATCTCTTAGATGATGTTCTTCAGTGTCTTCTTTAATGCCTCCAACAAAAATCTTTTTCACAGTTAAGTGGGCACCAGGTCTTTGAGAATCTTCCCTTGAGACGGCCCTCTTTGGTTCTACAACTCTTCCATTCACCTTGTGTGGCCTTGCCTTCATGGCTGCATCCACCTCCTCCACAGTGGCATATGTGACAAACCCGAAGCCTCTGGAGCATTTGGTGTTTGGATCCCTCATTACCACACAATCTGTGAGCGTTCCCCACTGCTCAAAATGGCTCCTCAGACTCTCATTGTTTGTTTCAAAGCTCAAACCTCTGATGAAGAGCTTCCGCAGCTGTTCGGGCTCTTTGGGTGACTCTGACTTAGACATGACGGCAGTGGAGGGGGTGGGGGGAGACGTCAACGATGCTTACTCGGTGGCGTCCATGAGCAGAAAGAAGAAATCTACCGAACGTATCTCCGTTAGAAGTTTTTAAATGATCTGTGAGATCTTTTAAAATTAAAGGAGTAAAAGTAGTGAATGGTAAAAAGAAAATTCCAGAGCTCAGAATTTCAAACTTTAAAACATTAATAAAATCAAATTTCTTCTTTTTCACACAACCATACATTAATAAGATGAATAAAATATCTTCCTAAAGAACCTTTCTTTCTAAACAGGTGATCAAGTGAAATGGACTGGATACTATGGCTTAGTGTATAACCTGCTGAAAATGTCATGGGAACTTCGAGGAGATAAGGAGCAGGATGGACTTATAAACACAATATGGCAAATGTTACTGAAAACAAAGGATCATGAGAAAGATGGGTGAATCTGTAATGCAGTAAATATTGCCCAGGTAAGATAAAACACTGGCCATCAACTGGTATGTCTGTCACCAGGAAATATTTGTCCTTTGTCTAAGGAAAAAGGAATATTCATATTCAGTGAATATCAGTGATTCACTGTTGAGAACGTGATTTTTAAAAGTTAATACTGACCTAATTTTTAGTTAAAGATAAGAGGGGATAATAAATTATTTAGTGAACTTATTTAGAAGTTTTTCTTTCCAGCATTAGACAATATAAATTGCAAATCTGGACTCAGTAAATCTAATGTCTTTTTCTTTAAAGTTAAAAACATATTTTTACAAATTCTTGGTTTTTCTAGTTCTGTTTGAATATATATATATTCACATTCAAAGGAAATCATTATGAAATTAGCTATCCATTCTTCATAAAATGCAAATATTATTTTCCAGTGATTATCCATGTGGTATCCTATGATATTTCAAAACTCCATCAAATAGTTATTTTTTCTCTGTGTCTTATTTTGAGCCAGGTTAATTTGTTATTCTAAAGTACACTTTTTTCTGTCCCTGAAAGTTTCTGGTTCTTTCTAGCTTGCACAGATGCAGTTATCCTAACATTCTTTTTTTTTTAATGTTTATTTATTTTATTTATTTATTTTATTTTATTTTTTGGGCTGCATCCGGATCTTAGTTGTGGCACATGGGCTCTTCATTGTGGTGTGCAGGCTTCTCTCTGGTTGTGGCACACGGGCTCCAGAGCATGTGGGCTCTGTAGTTTGCAGCATGTGGGCTCTCTAGTTGCAGTGTGTGGGCTCAGTACTTGTGGCGTGTGGGCTTGGTTGCCCGGCAGCATGTGGGATCTTAGTTTCCTGACCAGAGATCAAACGCTCATCCTCTGCTTTGGAAGGCAGATTCTTAACCACTGGACCACGAGGGAAGTCCCCTAACACTCTTAATATACTGTTTTCCAATAATAATTACAGATGTGAATTAATGTTAACAAGAAAAGCAAAAATGATTCACTCTGCTTAATTGATTGTCCAAGCGTATGGGTGGGCCATTATTGCAACACAGAATATCTACACTCTAGATCCTTAGTAGAAAACAAAATCTTAAACTCTTGGCTTTTGAACCATAAGTCTGATTTGGAGTAATGATCTTTATGGAGGACTATCTGAAAACATGCAGTCCATCCTTTTCTCTAGATTTCTAATATTTTTTTCATGGAAAAAGACAATCAGATTGCTGCCCACTTCAACAGTGTTTTGGATTTCATGGACTTGCTTTCATGCAACTTGCTTCATCTTTGTCCTTGGTTTTGGTGAGAGGCACAGAAAAAAAAAAAAGAAAAAGAAAATTATTGTACCTATTATAGTGGTGACCACTATATCACCCAGTATCCTTTTTACTGGGTTTTAGGAAATAAATCCTTCTTAGTTTCATGTGCTCTCTGAACATTATTATTGATTTTGTATAAATGGCTTGCTGGAGCTTAAAAAATAAGAGTCAAGTTTTTGACCAGTTTCTGAGAGAAATAGAGGATGATTAGTTCATCTCACCCAGTCTTTTTTTTTTTTCTGTTTCCATGATTCTTCCCATTATTTATGTTATTATCTACTTTTGTATCTATTTTTATATTCCATTTAGTATCTCAAATGGATTAGACTGCAACTAAATAAATAAGCTAACTCAAATTTGTCATTTCTATAATTAAAATTCTATTTGTATGCCTGTTTTCAAGGCCAGTCATTAGGTATAAGATAGCTTCTTTCTTCAAAATTTTAGTAAATATCTGTAGATAATTATATTTGAAATTCATAAGTCAGTTAATCAGACATAGTAAATATTTTTTAGATGCTAGATCCAAGTGAAGACCTTATTACTCAAGCAGTCAGCACTGAGAATAAAGGAATAAACAAAAGCTTAACCACTAGATGTGCTAATTAGTTTTCAGTGCTTAGTGAGGCTTCTGAGAGATGCTTTCATTCATTTTAAATAGTAAATGTGTGGGGAAGGCAAGTTATCCTCAGAGAAAAATCTAAATTAGAAATTTCTAAAAGCAGTTATATTAATTTATGCATAGTACATAGTTAACATAAAAATAAGTTAAATTTGCATTAGGTAGATTAAAAGATATAACTTATTATAAATGTGGTTTATATAAAGTTTAGCTAGAGAGAGACATATTTGGATTATTAAACAATATAAATAATATAATATAAATGTAAATAAATTATAAAGTATCTAGTTGGTAAAATGTCACTTAATTTAGTTGGATTCTCTTATTTAATATTAAGGTACTATGAGTATGTAAAGTGAGAAATTATATAAAATTTTCACCAAAAACAGTAAAAAATATGAAGCAAATGTGAGTACTTACTAAATCTTTTTTGCCATAGTGAATTCTATGGAAGAAACGAGGATGTCCAAAAAGTAACCTTTACACAACAAATTTTACTGTTTCATCCAGAAGACCTATTCTTCAGAAAGATAGGGAACAACACAAATGGAATATTATATAATGTAGCTGGCCCCATGAAAGTTCATAGCACAAAATGGGAGTTCAGATAAATGTTTGCTCTCTTTTTTCTAATATTAATGAGGAATAAATTACTATTATCTTTAAGTAGTATTTGAGCTGGAAACTTAAATGATGAGTTACATGAAATGATTCAAAGAGGAAGGGTCAAGGAAAGCATCTTTCAGATAAGGAAATGGCATGAGCCAAACATAAATAAGAATGCTTTAAGAGAAAGTCATTGGTTGACCTTGCCTTGTTGGGGAAAAAGGTTTGGATTGGGCAGTATTAGGCATCAAATTTGAAAGCTATGTTTTGGTTACCAAGCTGAGGTCTTAGAGACTTAGGGATGGTTTGATAAAACTGGAGATGCTAAGTAAAGGAAACAGTTTGGGGAAAAAATTGTTTTGTTCTTATTGGATTTTAATGGTTTGGTGATTTATGTTGGATAAAAATCATGTATACAATTTCCTATATATTTTTTAATGAATTACTGCTTTGGAACTTGTGGTACACTGTTAGAGTAATTTTCCCCAATTTATTCAAGGCTCCCTATATCCCATCCTTCCTTCCCCACTCAAATTCTAGGCTTGACCATGTGACTTAATTTAAACAATTCTAATGCTATACAAGTAGAGATTTGAAAAATGCTTACACATTGGTGCCTGCCCTCTCTTGTTCTCTTGGCACCCTGTAACTGATATGTAAATAAGTCCGAGTTAACCAGGTGGAAGATGAGAGACAACATGGTAGAGAGACAAGCCATCCTAGTTGTTCCACGGACACCTCCCAAAACTAGCCGGTCCCTACCTGACCTAAGAGTTGATCATAGACACATGAATGAGAGCAGAAGGCACATTCTCCTGTGCCCAGCTCAGATTGCTGACCTTGGCACTGTGGACTAAATAAATGGTTGTGTTAAGCCTCTAAGTTCTGGGTTTTTTGTTTTTTGTACATAGTAGGAGTTTTCTGATTGAGTGCTACCTAAATGAGATTTTAATCTCTACATTGTTCAGTATAAATGTTACTTCTTTCATACTTATCATTTTTTAAAAGACACTAATAATAATAGCTAAGATTTGTTGGGCATTTACTGTGTGCCATGTGCTAAACACTTTACATGCATTAATTATTTAGTCCTCAAAAAAAACCCGTATGATACATGAGTTGTTATAGTCTTGATTTTACTGATGAGGAAATTGAAACTTTAAATAAGGACAGTTAAACTTTTTGAAAGGTAAAGTAACTTGCCCATGGAGACTGTGGTAGATTACATTGTTTGATTTTCTGTTTAATAATCATTGCATTCCTAGAAGAGAAACTCTTGTTAATATGGCTATATTTGCTTTGATATTATTTTGTTTAAGATATTGCACCCATAATATTTTTTTACTCTTCAGTAAGATTTATTTATGCTTTTAAAATCATCTTTGAAATATATAGGACAAGTAATAATTCTTCTTAAGGTGTTCCTTTATTTTCTTTTTTTGTATTTTATTTTTTTATACAGCAGGTTCTTATTAGTTATCTATTTTATATATATATTAGTGTATATATGTCAATCCCAATCTCCCAATTCATTCCACCACTACCACCCCACCATAATGTTTTTCTTATAATGTTTTCTTATAAAGTAAGGGTTTATGTCAAAGTTATGCTGAACTACTAAAATGAATTTGGAAGTGATTACCTCTCTCTTTTTTTTTCTATTCTCTGGAAGAATTCTGTAGTATTGTCATGATTTCTTCCTTAATAATTTTAATTAATTCCTTAAATTCCCAAGTGAAGCCATTTGGTCATGGATACTTACAGAAAGGTTTTTAATTTGTGGAAGAATTTTTCAGTTATATGCCTGCCTAGACTTTATTTTTCTTTGCATCAGTTTTGGTTGTTTTGTCTCCCTAAGAATGTGTTTATTTCATTTGCATTTTTAAAGATATTTTATAAAGTTGCTCACAGTATCCTTCTGTGATATTTTAGCATCTTTAGAATCTGTCATGATACTCTTTCTTTTGTTCTCCTTTTAGTGTATCATGCCAAGGATTTATGAACTTTGTTTTTGAAAAACAAGTTTTGATTCTCTTGATACTGATACTTATTACTTCTATTTTGAACCATTGGTTATTGAAGTTTCTTAATGGCTACATATATGGAGATTTTGTTTTTATATTTATGATTTTTGATTTCTAGTTTAATTCTACTGTGTTCAGGGACAATAGTCTCATCATTATGAAATGTTCTTCTTTATAAAAAGTGTATCTTTTCTATTATGAGTATACCACTGTACCTTTCTTTTATTAGGGTTCTTTTGGTTAGTATTTGCATGGAGCATCTATTTCCTTTTTTAAAATTCCAAGCTCTCTGAATTCTTACATGTATATATCTTTAGAGAAGCAATATATTTTAACCTGAAAATTATTGACTTTATATTTGAATGCTTATTCTATTTACACTTAATGCCATTAGAATATATTTGTGTTTATTACTACATCTTTCTATTTACTATTCTGTTTGTACTTCCTGTTCCTGGCTCTCCTTTTGTGTTTGTCTTTTTTTTTTTTTTTTTTTTTTTTTTTTTTTTTTTTTTGCTTTTCAATTCCATTCTTTTTTATTGAAGTATGGTTGATTTACAGTGTTACATTAACTTCAGGTGTACAACATAGTGACTCGATGTTTTTATAGATTGTATTCCTTAAAGTTATTACAAACTATTGGCCATATTCCTTGGGCTGTGCATTATATCCTTGTATCTTATTTGTTTTATACCTAGTAGTTTATACCTCTTAATCCCCTTCCCCTGTCTTGCCCCTCCCCACCCCTCCTCCTCACTGGTAACCACTAATTTATTCTCTGTGTCTGTGAGTCTGTTTCTGTTTTGCTTGTCATTATTTGGTTTAATTTTTAGATTCCATATGTAAGTGAAAATATACAGTATTTGTCTTTGTCTGACTTACTTCACTAAGCATAATACCCTCCAGGTCCATCCATGTTGTTGCAAATGGCAAATTTCATTCTTTTCTATGGCTGAGTAATATATATATTTATAAAGTATCACATCTTCTTTATCCATCCATCTATTGATGGACACCTAGGTTGCTTCCAGTTCTTGGCTATTGTAAATAATGTTGCCATGAACATTGGAGTACATGTATCATTTTGAATCAGTGTTTTTGTTTTCTTGGGATATATACTTAAGAATGGAATTGCTGGATCACATGGTAGTTCTTCTTTAAATATTTTGAGGAACCTCCATACTGTTTTCCATAGTAGCTGTACCAATTTACATTCCCACCAACAGTGTGCTAGGTTTCCCTTTTCTCCACATCTTCAGCAACATTTATAATGTGTTGTCTTTTTGATCATGGCCTTCTGACCTGTGTGAGGTGACATCTCATTGTGGTTTCAGTTTGTATTTCCCTGATTAGTGATGTTGAATATCTTTTCATGTGCCTATTGGCCATCTGTATTTTTTTTTTGGAAAAATGTCTAATCAGGTCTTCTGCCCATTTTTTAATTGTTTGTTTTTTTGATATTGAGTTGTATGAGCTCTTTGTATATTTTGGATATTAACTCCTTATCAGACATATTGTTTGCCAATATCTTCTCCCATTCAGTAGGTTGTCTTTTTGTTTTGTTGATGGTTTTCTTCACTGTGCAAAAGCACTTAAGTTTATTTCAGTCAATTTGTTTATTTTTTCTTTTGTTTCTCTTGCTTGAGGATACAAATCCAAAAATATATTGCCAAGACTTATATCAAAGAATGTTGCCTATGTTTCCTTCTAAGAGTTTTATGGTTTCCAGTCTTACATTTTAGGTCTTTAGTTCATTTTGAGTTTATTTTGTATATGGTATAAGAAAATGTTCTAATTTCATTCTTTTTTATGTACCTGTCCAGTTTTCCCAATACCACTTCTTTAACAGACTGTTTTCTTCATTGTATAGTTTTGCTTGCTTTGTTGTAAACTAATTGACCATATGTGCATAGATTTCTTTCTGATCTCTCTATTCTGTTCCATTGATCAACATGTCTGTTTTTTTGCCATTAGCACACTCTTTTGATTACTGTAGCTTTGTAGTATAGACTGAAGTCAGGGAGCATGATACCTCCAGCTTTGTTCTTTTTTCTTAATATTGCTTTGGCCATTTGGGCGTCTTTTGTGGTTTCATACAAATTTTAGAATTATTTGTTGTAGTTCTATGAAAAATGTCGTTGGTATTTTGATAGGTATTGCATTAAATCTGTAGATTGCTTTGGGTAATATGCACATTTTAACAGTATTAATTCTCCCAATCCATGAACACAGGCTATCTTTCCATGTATTCATATCATCTTCAAGTTCCTTCATCAGTGTCTTATAGTTTTCAGAGTATAGGTCTTTCACCTCCTTGATTAAGTTTATTCCTGGGTATTTTGTTCTTTTGGATGCAGTTTTAAATGGGGTTGTTTTTGACTCATGGACATAGAGAACAGACTTGTGGTTGCCAAGGGGGAGGAAGGGAGGGAGAGGGATGGACTGGGAGTTTGGGGTTAGTAGACGTAAACTATTATACATAGGATGGATAAACAACAAGTTCCTACTCTGTAGCACAGGGAACTATATCCAATCTCCTGGGATAAACCATAATGGAAAAGAATATAAAAAGAATGTATATATGTGTATAACTGAGTCACTTTGCTGTACAGCAGAAATTAGCACAACATTGGAACTCAACTATACTTCAATAAAAAAAATTTTTTTAAACGCATGATGTACCAAAAAAAAAGGGATTGTTTTCTTGCTTTCTCTTTCTCATAGTTCATTATTAGTGTATAGAAAAGCAACAGATTTCTGTGTATTATTCTTGTAGCCTGTAACTTTACTGAATTCATTTATTAGTTTTAACTTTTTTTGGTGTAGACTTCAAGGTTTTCTACGTATTTTGTCATCTGCAAATAGTGACAGTTTTACTTCTTCCCTTCCAACTTGGATGCTTTTTATTTTTCTTGTCTGATTGCTGTGGCTAGGACTTACAATACTATGTTAAATAGAAATGGTGAGACTGGGCATCCTTGTCCTGTTACTAATTTTAGAGGAAAAACTTACATTTTTTTAACCATTGAGTATGATGTTAGCTATGGGTTTTTCATAAATGGGTTTTATTATGTTGAGATATTTTCCCTCTGTGCCAAATTTGTTGAGAGTTTTATCATGAACGGTGTTGAATTGTGTCAAATGTTTCTCCTGCATCTACTGAGTTGATCATGTGATTTTTATACTTCATTTTGTGAATTTGGGATATCACATTGGTTGATTTGCATAAGTTGAACCATCCTTAAATCCTTGGAATACAGCCTACTTGTTCATGGTGTATGATCTTTTTTATATATTGTTGAATTCAGTTTGCTAATATTTTGTTGAGGATTTTTGCATCCATGTTCATCAAAGATACTGGCTTTTAATTTTCTTTTTTGTAGTGTCTGTCTGGTTTTGATATCAGGGTAATGGTAGCCTTGTTGAATGAATTTGGGAGTGTTCCCTCCTCTTTAGTTTTTTGGAATAGTTTGAGGATAGGTATTAACTCTCCTTTTTATGTTTGGTAGAATTCTCCTGTGAGGCCCTCTGATCCTGGACTTTTTGGAAGTTTTTTGATACCAGATTCAATTTCATTTCTATTGATCAATCTGTTCAGACTGTCTATTTCTTCCTGATTTAATCTTGAAAGATTATATGTTTCTAGGAGTTTTTCCATTTGTTCTTGGTTATGCAATTTGTTGGCAGATAACTATATGAAGTATTCTCTCATTATTGTTTTTCTGTGATATCATTTGTAATTTCTCCTCTTTCATTTCTTATTTTGTTTGTGTCCTTTTTTTCTTGATGAGCCTAGCTAAAGGCTATCTAACTTTTTTATTTTTCAAAAAAATCATCTCTTGGTTTCATTGATCTTTTCTATTGTCTTACTGGTCTCTATTTTATTTATTTCCTTATTACCTTTTACATTTCTTCTGCTGCCTTTGGGCTTTGTTCTTCTTTTTATAATTCCTTTAGATGGTTGTTTAGGTTGTTTATTTGAGATTTTTGTTGTTTCATGTGGTAGGCCTCTATTGCTATAAAGGTCCCTCTTAGAACTGCTTTTGCTCTGTCTCATAGATTTTGGAAAGTTTTGTTTTTATTTTCACTTGTCTCAAGGTATTTTCTGCTTTCGTCTTTGATTTCTTTGTTGAACCATCGTTTTTGTTAGTAGCATGCTGCTTAATCTTCATGTTTTCCCCATTTTTCTTATAATTGATTTCCAGTTTCATACTGGGAAAGATACTTGATATAATTTTTATCTAAAATTTGTTGAGACTTGTTTTGTGGCCTAGTATGTGATCTATCCTGGAGAACTTGCCATATGTACTTGAATCCAATATGTATTCTGCTGTTCTTGGATGGAATGTCCTGAGATATCTGTTAAGTTCAACTGATCTAATATGTCACTTAAGGCAAATGTTTTCTTATTGATTTTTTGCCTGATGATCTGTCCATTTGTGTAAGTGAGCTGTTAAAGTTTCTTACTACTACTGTATTGTTTTCAACTTCTCCTTTTATGTCTGTTTCTATTTGCTTTATATATTTATGTGCTCCTATATTAGATGCATACATGTTTATGAATGTTATATTTTCTTGTATTGATCCATTTATCATTATACAATGCCCTTTTTTGTCTTTTATTATAGAATTTGACTTTAATGTTTACTTTGTCTGATATGAGTATTGCTATCCCAGCTTATTTTTCATTTCTATTTGCATGGAATATATTTTTCTATCCCCTCACTTTTAGTCTGCATGTGTCTTTAGCTCGAAAGTGAGTCTCTTGTAGGCAACATGTAGATAGGTCTTGTTTTTTTAATCCAATCAGCCACCTTATGTCCTGTGATTGGAGAATTTTGTCCATTGACATTTAAAGTGATTATTGATAGTTACATACTTGTTGCCATTTTGTTACTTGTTTTCTGGTTGTTCTGTCTCCTTTTTTTAAAACTCATTTTGTGCCCTTTCAGGAAGATTTTTCATTATATCGTTTCATCCCACCCCCTTTGTTTGTTTACTTGGTGGTCACACATTCCTTTATTTGTTACCCCGATATTACAAAATGAATCCCTTATTATTGAATTCTAATGTAGGGAGATTTATATTTTCCTGGACCATAAAATCGTCTTATAATATTTTAACTCCTTTTCTTTCTCTTAAACAATTTTCCTGTTGAGCATTTAAACTGTGTGTGTTTCTCTGGGTGTGTTTCTGTGTGTGTGTGCATGGCTGCATGTGTGTGTGTTTACAGATACCAACGTATTAATATTGTTTTATACACTCAGTATTCTTTGGATTTACTTATATATTTACATGTTTCTCTCCTTACTTTTCCTTCTTGAATCGCTGACCTTCCATATGGGATTATTTTTCTTTCACTCAAAGAAAATCCTTTCATATTATTTTCATGAGCATCTGCTGGTGGCTAATTCTGTCAGTTTTTACTGACAAAAGGTTTTTATTCAATCTTATTTTGAAGGATAGTTTTATTGGCCAAGAATTCTATATTGTTATAGGTATGACAAAGTTAAGTGTCTGACTGCAGTGTTTGTTCTTTTCCTAGCTAATGGTTTTCCTTGCATCATTTTTATGATTTTGGTCATAAAGCATTTTTTTTCCAAATTATTTTTAGCTAATATATTTTAATGTAAATTGCATAATAAAATGTCTATACTAGGTTTCAGGAATAATAATGTCTAAACTAATGCCTTTAAATTCTCCACAGCTAATTATTCAAAAGACCAAAGTGATTAGCATCTATGCAGCTTTCAGTTTTTCTCTTCTAAGGCTGAAACTCCCTTTTACACTTAATTTCTTTGAGGAAAATGATACTTATATTTATTTCATGTTTTAAAAAGCTGCCTTCCTAAGCAAGTTAATAATGGTATGGTAGAATAACTTGAACAACTAAATCACATATATGAATCAGACAAAGCAAGATGATTTCAAAAGAATGAGTACATTTGGTCTATAGGTGTAATGTGTTAGAGCAAATATTATGAAATTATTAAAGTTGTACTATCTTGTCTGGAATAGTCTGAACAATTTCTATATAATTTATCTTTATAAGTGTGTTTAATTTTACAGTACAACATGAACAAGATATAATCAAATTTCCTTTCCCTTTCTTTATTTTCTTTTTGGCACTATCATGGCAACACTTATTTACAGTAATAGAATACAAAGGTTAGTTGCTTGTTTTTAAACATGCTTAGTTTTTTAAAATTACTTAATAATTCCCACATACTATTAAACCACTTATATTATTGTCCTGTGATGCCTCTTTGGGGAACAAATTATATGGCATAAAATAGTTAGAAGCTTTCTTTTACAAGTGGGAAAAACCTTGTTAGTCTTTAGATGCTGCCTCACTGCTCAATGTGAATAGAGAACGTCTAAAAAAAAAAAAAAGCCCTATACAGTGCATACAGTGAAGGCTTGTGCCTCAGATGCTTTGATCTGAAATAAAATATTTATTCCACTTTTATTTCAGTTAATGCAAATGACTATGCTTATAACAAAACCTTTGTTTATTCTTTCCTTCCTAACACCTTGCTCCCAGAACCTTTCCTTGTTTAAGATAATCATCATATTACCTACACAGAGTGAAATATAGCCTTAATTATAAACTACTCTACATTAGAGTGGAAGGATTTATTTCACTAGGATTGATGATACTTGTATGTTTATGGAATTAAGAGAGATTTTCTCTCTTTATACTTTAAAAATAAATATGCAATTCATATGATAAACTATTGATTTTAATAAATTAAAATTTATACTTAATACCTCAATTTATCTACATCACTGGTAAATCCTTCACTAACTGTATTATGTACTTTAATGTCTTGTATGTTTTTTTATCCATAGTAGCAGTCTATCATCTGCAGTTCTTTTTATATCTGTTCATAAAATTTGATACTTAATGGAGGTTAGATGAGAGGTGAGATATTTAATAGCAAATTTGAAATGAAAAACATTTCTAAATATCCCTAAACATGAACCTTCATCTGACAAATTCAATATAAACCCAACTGTTGCCTGAGTATTTGGGAAAGAAATAAAAAACTGTCATATAGTCACAGTGGCATAATAAACAAATGTTAATTGATGTGCTTTGTTTGAAATACTTCCATGGCGACTTGCAATGAGCAAGGCTCTTCTGTATAGGCAATTCAGCAGCATATGTTGGCACATCTAGGAAAAGTCATCATGTATAAATGCTTTCCGCCATCTGGTATATGACCTAAAATATCAAAATGAAATATGTACAACTAAAATGAATATGTGACTTTATTCAGAGTACCTTTGACTCATTAGGTAAAGCCCTTGCTGGTTAACATTTCATGGTGATATCTTTAAAATAAAATTTGTTTTTATTCTTAATGATATTTCCATACTCCTAATGTACTTTTTCTATTTATTGGAGTATAATTGCTTTACAATGTTGTGTTAGTTTCTGCTGTACAATGAAGTGAATCAGCTATATGTATACATATATCCCCTCCCTCTTGGACTTCCCCACCACCACCATCCCACCCATCTAGGTTGTCACAGAACACCAAGCTGAGCTCCCTGTGCTATATAGCAGGTTCCCACTACCTATCTATTTTACACATGGTAGTGTATTTATGCCAAACTTAATCTCCCAATTCATTCTGTCCTCCCTATCCCCACCGTGTCCACATGTCGGTTCTCTACTCTACGTCTACGTCTCTATTCCTGCCCTGCAGATAGGTGCATCTGTACCATTTTTCTAGATTCCACATATATGTGTTAATATATTTGTTTTTCTCTTTCTGACTTACTTCACTCTGTATGACAGACTCTAGGTCCATCCACAACTCTACAACTGACCCAATTTCTTTCTGTTTTATGGCTGAGTAATATTTTACTGTATATATGTACCACATCTTCTTTATCCATTTATCTGTCGTTGGACATTTAGACTGTTTCCATGTCCTGGGTATTGCAAATAGAGCTGCAACGAACATTGGGGTGCATGTGTCTCATTTTTTTGTGTGTTACGCTGGCCTCTCCCATTGCGGACCACAGGCTCCGACGCGCAGGCTCAGCGGCCATGGCTCGTGGGCCCAGCCGCTCTGTGGCATGTGGGATCTTCCCAGACCGGGGCACAAACCGGTGTCCCCTGCATCGGCAGGTGGACTCTCAACCACTGCGCCACCAGGGGAAGCCCCATGTGTCTCTTTGAATTATTGTTTTCTCAGGATATATGCCCAGTAGTGGGACTGCTGGGTCATATGGTAGTTCTATTTTTAGTTTTTTTAAGGAACTTACATACTGTTCTCCATAGTGGCTGTATCAATTTACATTCCCATCAACAGTGCAATAGGGTTCCTTTTTCACCACACCCTCTCCAGCATTTATTGTTTGTAGATTTTTTGATGATGGCCATTCTGACCAGTGTGAGGTGATATCTAATTGCAGTTTTGCCTTGCTCTAATAATTAGTGATGTTGAGCAGCCTTTCATGTGCCTCTTGGCCATCTGTATGTCTTCTTTGGTGAAATGTCTGTTTAGGATTTCTGCCCATTTTTTGATTCGGTTGTTTGTTTTTTTGATACGGAGCTCCAAGACATGTTTGTATATTTTGGAGGTTAATCCTTTGTCGGTTGCTTCATTTGCAAATATTTTTTCCCATTCTAAGGGTTGTATTTTTGTCTTATTTATAGTTTCCTTTGCTGTGCAAAAGCTTTTAAGTTTCGCTAGCTCCCATTTGTTTATTTTTGTTTTTATTTTCATTACTCTAGGAGGTGGGTCAAAAAGGATCTTGCTGTGATTTATGTCAAAGAGAGTTTTTCCTGTGTTTTCCTCTAAGAGTTTTATAGTATTTTTACATTTAGATCTTTAATCCATTTTGAGTTTATTTTTGTGTATGGTGTTAGGGAGTATTCTAATTTCATTCTTTTACATGTAGCAGTCCAGTTTTTCCAGCACCACTTATTGAAGAATCTGCCTTTTCTCCATTGTATGTTCTTGCCTCCTTTGTCCTAAATTAGGTGACCATATGTGCATGGGTTTATCTCTGGGCTTTCTATCCTGTATCATTGATCTATATTTCTGTTTTGGTGCCAGTACCATACTATGTTGATTACTGTAGCTTTGTAGTACAGTTTGAAGTCCGGGAGCCAGATTCTGCCAGCTCTGTTTTTCTTTCTCAAGATTGCTTTGGTTATTCAGCGTCTTTTGTGTTTCCATAGAAATTGTAAAAATCCTCGTTCTAATTCTGTAAAGAATGCCATTGGTATTGTGATAGGGATTGCATTGGATCTGTAGATTGCTTTGGGTAGTATAGTTATTTTCACAATGTTGATTCTTCCAATCCAAGAGCATGGTATATTTCTCCATCTGTTTATGTCGTCTTTGATTTCTTTCACCAGTGTTCTGTTGTCTCCTTAGGTAGGTTTATTCCTAGCTATTTTATTCTTTTTATTGCAGTGGTGAATGGGATTGTTTCCATGATTACTCTTTCTGATCTTTCATTGTTAGTGTATAGGAATGCAAGTGATTTCTGTGCATTAATTTTGTATCCTGCAACCTTAACAAATTCATTGATTAGTTCTAGTAGTTTTATTGTGGCATCTTTAGGATTTTCCATGTATAGTATCATGTCATATGCAAACAGTGACAGTTTTACTACTTCTTTACCAGTTTGTATTTCTTTTTTTAATTTTTACTTTTATATAATTTGATCTTTATTTTTAATTTTTTGAATTTTATTTTATTTATTTATCTTTTGTACAGAGGTTCTTATTAGTTATATATTTTATACATAATAGTGTATATATGTCAATCCCAATTCATCCCACCACCACCACCACCCTCCCTTGCTTTCCCCCCTTGGTGTCCATATGTGTGTGCTCTACATCTGTGTTTCTATTTCTGCCTTGCAAACTGTTCATCTGTACCATTTTTGTAGATTCCACATATATGTGTTAATATACGATATTTGCTTTTCTATTTCTGACTTACTTCACTCTGTACGACAGTCTCTAGGTCCATCCATGTCTCTACAAATGAACCAATTTTGTTCTTTTTTATGGCTGAGTAATATTCCATTGTATATGTGTACCACATCTTCTTTATCCTTTCATCTGTCTGTTGATGGGAATTTAGATTGCTTAAATGATCTGGCTATTGTAAATAGTGCTGCAATGAACATTGGGGTGCATGTGGTTTTTTTTATTTTTTTCATCTGTATTGGAGTATAATTGATTTAAAATGGTGTGTTAGTTTCTGCTTTATAAAAAGTGAATCAGTTATACATATACATATGTTCTCATATCTCTTCCCTCTTGTGTCTCCCTCCCTCCCAACCTCCCTATCCCACCCCTCCAGGCGGTCACAAAGCACCAAGCTGATCTCCCTGTGTTATGTGGCTACTTCCCACCAGCTATCTACCTTATGTTTGGTAGTGTATATATGTGCATGCCTCTCTCTCGCTTTGTCACAGGTTACCCTTCCCCCTCCCCATATCCACAAGTCCATTCTCTAGTAGGTCTATATCTTTATTCCTGTCGTACCCCTAGGTCCTTTATGACATTTTTTTCCCTTAAATTCCATATATATGTGTTAGCATACGGTATTTGTCTTTCTCTTTCTGACTTACTTCACTCTGTATGACAGACTCTAGGTCTATCCACCTCATTACAAATAGCTCAATGTCATTTCTTTTTATGGCTGAGTAATATTCCATTGTATATATGTGCCACATCTTCTTTATCCATTCACCCGATGATGGACACTTAGGTTGTTTTCATCTCTGGGCTATTGTAAATAGAGCTGCAATGAACATTTTGGTACATGACTCTTTTTGAATTATGGTTTTCTCAGGGCATATGCCCAGTAGTGGGATTGCTGGGTCATATGGTAGTTCTATTTTTAGTTTTATAAGGACCCTCCATACTGTTCTCCACAGTGGATGTATCAATTTACATTCCCACCAACAGTGCAAGAGGGTTCCCTTTTCTCCACATCCTCTCCAGCATTTATTGTTTCTAGATTTTTTGATGATGGCCATTCTGACTGGTGTGAGATGATATCTCATTGTAGTTTTGATTTGCATTTCTCTAATGATTAATGAAGTTGAGCATTCTTTCGTGTGTTTGTTGGCAGTCTGTATATCTTCTTTGGAGAAACGTCTATTTAGGTCTTCTGCCCATTTTTGGATTGGGTTTTTTTTTGTTGTTGTTGTTATTGAGCTGCATGAGCTGCTTATGAATTTTGGAGGTTAATCCTTTGTCAGTTGCTTCATTTGTTGGGTCATATGGTAATTCTATTTTTAGTTTTTTAAGGAACCTCCATATTGTTCTCCACAGTGGCTGTATCAATTTACATTCCCACCAACAGTGCAAGAGGGTTCCCTTTTCTCCACAGCCTCTCCAGCATTTGTTGTTTGTAGATTTTCTGATGATGCCCATTCTAACTGGTGTGAGCTGATAACTCATTGTAGTTTTGATTTGAATTTCTCTAATAATTCGTGATGTTGAACAGCCTTTCCTGTGCCTCTTGGCCATCTGTATGTCTTCTTTGGCAAAATGTCTATTTAGGTTTTCTGCCTCTTTTTTGATTCGGTTGTTTTTTTAATATGGAGCTACATGAGCTGTTTGGAGATTAATCCTTTGTCTGTTGATTTGTTTGCAAATATTTTCTCCCATTCTGAGGGTTGTCTTTTTGTCTTGTTTATAGTTTCCTTTGCTGTACAAAAGCTTTTAAGTTTCATTAGGTCCCATTTGTTTATTTATGTTTTTATTTCATTTACTCTGGGAGGTGGGTCATGAAGGATCTTGCTGTGATTTATGTCAAAGAGTGTTCTTCCTATGTTTTCTTCTAATAGTTTTATAGTGTCCGTCTTTCATTTAGGTCTCTAATCCATTTTGAGTTTATTTTTGTGTGTGGTGTTAGGGAGTGTTCTAATTTCATTCCTTAACATGTAGCTGTCCAGTTTTCCCAGCACCAGTTATTGAAGACCCTGTCTTTTCTCCATTGTGTATCCTTGCCTCCTTTGTCATAGATTAGTTAACCACAGGTTAACAGTTTATCTCTGGCTTTCTATCTGGTTCCATTGATCTGTATTTCTGTTTTTTTGCCAGTACCATATTGTCTTGATTACTGTAGCTTTGTAGTATAGTCTGAAGTCAGGGAGTCCAATTCCTCCAGCTCCATTTTTTTCCCTCAAGATTACTTTGTTTATTCAGGGTCTTTTGTATCTCCACACAAATTTTAAAATTTTTCATTCTAGCCCTGTAAAAAATGCCATTGGTAATTTGATAGGGATTGCATTGAATCTGTAGATTGCTTTGTGTAGTATAGTCATTTTCACAATATTGATTCTTCCAATCCATGAACATCGTATATCTCTCCATGTTTATGTCATCTTTGATTTGTTTCATCAGTGTCTTATAGTTTTCTGAGTACAGGTGTTTTGTCTCCTTAGGTAGGTTTATTCCTAGGTATTTTATTCTTTTTGTTGCAATGGTGAATGTGATTGTTTCCTTAATTTCTCTTTCTGATCTTTCATTGTTAGTGTATAGGAATGCAAGAGATTTCTGTGCACTTATTTTGTATACTAAAACTTTCCCAAATTCATTGATTAGCTCTAGTTGTTCTGGTGGCATCTTTAGTATTTTCTGGGTACAATATCATGTCATCTGCAAATAGTGACAGTTTTACTTCTTCTTTACCAATTTGTGTTCCTTTCTCTTCTCTGATTGCTGTGGCTAGGACTTCAACAACTATGTTGACTTCAGCAACTATGTTAATCAGGAAAAAGACAAGACATCCTTGTCTTTTTCTTGATCTTAGAGGAAATGCTTTCACTTTTTCACCATTGTGAATGCTGTTTGCTGTGGGTTTGGCATATATGGCCTTTATTATGTTCAGGTAGGTTCCCTCTGTGACCACTTTCTGAAGAGTTTTTATCATAAATGGGTGTTGAATTTTGTCAAAAGCTTTTTCTTCATCTGTTGAGATATCATATGGTTTTTATTCTTCAGTTTGTTAATAGGGTGTATCACATTGATTGATTTTCATATGCTGAAGAATCCTTGTATCCCTGGGATAAATCCCACTTGATCATGGTGTATGATCCTTTTAATGTGCTGTTGGATTCTGTCTGCTAGTATTTTGTTGAGGATTTTTGCATCTATAATCATCAGTGATATTGGTCTGTAAAATTCTTTTTTTGTGTGTGATATCTTTGTCTGGTTTTGGTATCCAGGTGTTGGTGGCCTTGTAGAATGAGTTTGGGAGTGTTCCTTCCTCTGCAGTTTTTTGGATGAGTTTCAGAACGATGGGTGTCAACTCTTCTCTAAATGTTTGATAGAATTCACCTGTGAAGCCGTCTGGTCTTGGAGTTTTGTTTGTTGGAAGATTTTTAATTAAAGTTTCAATTTCATTACTTGTGATAAGTCTGGTTAAATTTTCTAATTCTTCCAGGTTCAGTCTTAGAAAATTGTCCCTTTCCAAGAATTTGTCCATTATTTTGTGGTTGTCCATTTTATTGGCATATAGTTGTTTGTAGTATTCTCTTATAATACTTTGTATTTCTGTGGTGTCAGTTGTGATTTCTCCTTTTTCATTTCTAATTTTATTGATTTGCATCCTGTACCTTTTTTCTTGATGAGTTTGGCTAAAGGTTTATCAATTTTTTTATCTTCTCAAAGAACCAAATTTTAGTTTTATTGATCTTTCCTATTTTTTCTTCATTTCTAGTTCACTTATTTCTGCTTTGATTTTTATGATTTCTTTCCTTGTAATAATTTTGGATTTTCTTTGTTCTTCTTTCTCTAGTTACTTTTGGTGTGGGTCTTTTTCTTCTCTTGTGTTTCCTGCCTAGAAAAGTTCCTTTAGCTTTTGTTGTAAAGCTGGCTTGGTGGTGCTGAATTCTTTAGCTTTTGCTTGCCTGAAAAGCTTTTGATTTCTCCATCGAATTTGAATGAAATCCTTGCTGGGTAGAGTAATCTTGGTTGTAGGTTCTTCTCTTTTATCACTTTAAGTATGTCTGGCCTCTGCCTTCTGGCCTGCAGAGTTTCTGCTGAAAAATCAGCTGTTAACCTTATGGGGATTCCTTTATATGTTATTTTTTGCTTTTCCCTTGCTGCTTTTAATATTTTTTCTTTGAATTTAATGTTAGTTTGATTAATATGTGTCTTGGTGTGTTTCTCCTAGGGTTTAACCTTTGTGGGGCGCTGCACTTCCTGAACTTGGGTGACTATTTCCTTGCCCATGTTAGGGAAGTTTTCCACTATAATCTCTCTGAATATTTTTCCAGACCCTTTCCTTTTCTCTTCTTCTTCTGGGACCCCTATAATTCGAATGTTGGTGTGTTTAGTGTTGTACAAGAGGTCTCTGAGATTGTCTTCAATTCTTTTCATTGTTTTATCTTTACTCCGCTCCTCATCAGTTATTTCCAACATTCTCTCTTCCAGCTCACTTATTTGTTCTTCTCCCTCAGTTATTCTGTTATTGATTACTTCTTGTGTATTTTTCATTTTAGTTATTGTGTTGTTTATCTCTGCTCTTTAGTTCTTCTAAGTCTTTGTTAAACATTTCTTGTATTTTCTCTATCTGTGCCTCCATTCTGTTTCCAAGATTCTGGTTCATCTTTACTATCATTACTCTGAATTCTTTTTCAGGAAGGTTGCCTATTTCCTCTTCATTTATTGGTATTGTAATTTTTTACCTTGCTCCTTCATCAGTGACACATTTTCTTGTCATCTCATTTTTTTTTTTTTTTTAATGGGTGGGATTGTGTTCCTGTCTTACTTGTTGTTTGGCCTGAGGCTTCCACCACTTGAGTTTGTGGGCTGCTGGGTACAGCTGGGTCTTGGTGTCAAGATGAGAACCTGTGGGAGACCTCACTTTGATGAATATTCCCTGGGGTCTGAAGTTTTCAGATAGTCCAGTGGTTTGGACTCAGAGCCCCCATTCCAGGAGCTCAAGCCTGACCCCCAAGTTGTGAACCAAGATTCCACAAGCCACACAGGTCTGCAAAACAAAGAAAAGAAAAAAAAGGAACAGAACAATTACAGAGTAAAAAATAAAATAAAATTAGAAAACTAACAGCTATGTTAGAAAAAATAAATTAATATATAGATGAAACAACAACCAGAAGGTAAAAGAGAACCACAATAGAAAAAGACAGGAGGAAAAAAAAAGCCAGAAAAGGCCTTGGCTGTGTGTCACAGGACTTAGGTAGGGGCGGGGTTTAGGTGGGACCTCAGCAGGCTTCCCAGGGCCCGAATTGGTGGGGGGAACTCACTCCACACCTCTGCTGATTTTCTGGTCCTGGAGGGTCCCACTGTCCACCTCTCCTCCTCTTTC
>NW_006777583.1:572271-587125 GCF_000442215.2 Lipotes vexillifer | reverse complement strand
CCTCCCATGCCCCTAGGACTCACAAGGTCATAGGGGGCTCTGGAGAATTGAGGACCAGGCCCGGTAGCCTAGCAGGCTTCCTAGGGCCCAAGTGAGTGGGGGAAATACCCTCCGTGCCTCCCCTGACCCTCCAGTCCTGGAGGGCCCCACCCCATCCGCCTCTCCTATTCTCCCCCCACCTCTCTCCTATGCTCCTAGGACCCACGTGGCCCAGAGGGGGCCCCAGAGAACAGAGGACCAGGTCTGGGAGCCCAGCAGGCCTCCCAGGACTCAGTTGGGCAGGAGAAATTCTAGGTGCACTCCCCACTGATCCTCCAAGCTCCCAAGGGTCCCGCCAGGCGTGGGAACCCCTCCCCTCTCCCAGCCACCCCTCTGGGACACTGGTCCTGTCTGGCCTCCACTTCTCCTCCCCCTCACTCCCCTCCCATTTCCTTGGGTATTGAGGTCCCCCACCAGCATCCAGCAGGTGCCCTAGTTGTAGGGAGACGTGAACTCCGCATCCTCCCATGCTGCCATCTTCCTAATGTACTCTTTAAGCAGCAAAATAGAATAAACAGCACTATTAGTCTCTATTCTCTCATTAACGATCTCTCTCATCCCCCACATATGGCTCTTCTTTTGACATAAATGGAAACTCTTAAACATAGAAAGGGAGGTGTATTTTTGAAAGAGAGTGGTTTCTTTAAATACTTATGAATAGAATTCCAGTATAACAGATACGTTGTTTTAAGAAAACAAAAATATTTGTAGAGTTTTTACAATGCACCAGTCACTGTGCTAAGTATCTTACCTTTATTAACTCATCTAAGCCTTATAACTCTCCCACCACCATCATCACCCATATGGATAGAGGATCTGAGTCTAAACAAGATTAAAAGAAGTAGCTATTGGTGAATGCACCTATGAGTGAGTTTAACCCAAAGGCTTTGCCATTTCCATGTCATCCTGCCTCCAAAATTAGATATAAACAAGGAACTAACATTTATTGAAGAACATTTGTGTGCCAGACACTATGCTAGAAAATATATTCACGTTTTGTGTTTAATTTTTACAGTAACCTAGAAAGGACAGTATTTTTATTATTCTATTTTAGGAATGAAGAAACATGCTTAGAGAGGTTAAGTAACTTGTGCAAGATCACACAACTTGTAAAGTGAGAAAATGGATATTCCCATCTAGTCCTTTTCTTAATCTACTACATCAGTCCTTTTTAAACTTTAATATATTCAGGAGTAGGGCCTGAAATTCTCTATTTAGAACATGCTCCTAGGTAATGACAATAATAATTGTCTAAGGGCCACAATTTTAGTAACAAGGAGTTACTCATGCTGTCCTCCTTTGTGAGATTTTATAACTCCTGTAGGAAATAACCTTTTGAGACCACCAGTAAGTCACTTATATTTAAATTTTGAAGTTTGAAAAAAAAATTATAATTTTTTTCACAAATAAGTTAAATGTTCCCAGGTCTGAGACTACTTAAGGACAGGTGGAGACCAGAAACAGAGACATAGTAAGAGATGGAGACAAAATTTAATGCAAACTATGCCACAGTGGCTGAATATCCTATTTCTTTCTCTTTTATTCCATCATGTCGAGGGTAGTGTGAGTTAGCTTAAACTTCAGTACTACATTTCCCTAATTATTGATGGAAAATTCAGAACTCTGGACAAGCTTTTATTTTCTTTTGTATTGCTACTACATCATAATTCCCTGCATAATTTCATCTGCTCTGACATCCATCTTCTTGCCAACCTAAATGAATCCTGGTTTTTACCATCATTATGCCCAATATAAAGACAGAAGAGTGGGTATCTGACCTTGCATGTTGCTACAACCTATGTGAGAGAGAAATATTCTTCAGAAATATCACTTTTTCAATTTTAATACCAAATCAGTAAAATTATCATAGATAATAAAACCTGCCAGTTGTTTCTTAATAAAAAATGTCATTTCAACAATGCAATAAGAAAAATCCTGACTTTTAAAGCTTGCATGGCATTGCTAAGAAAATAGGCACACATGATAAAAATGTAAATGTATAAATAATGTATAAAGATTGGAGTTTGGGGTAGTATTCATTGGCAGTCAATAGTAGTAAATTCATGAATTTGGAATCTAAATAATGGTCATTCATATTTTGGGTAAGTTTACTTCCAAGAAGTATAGATTTATACTTATGCACCATTAGCATAAATAAATTCATAGTCTCTGAATTTTAAAATGAGAATAATATCTTTAAGAGAAGGAAGACTCTTTAGAATAGAGATGACTATGGAAGTATAATTATAATCCTGTTTGATAGATTTGTTAATATAAAAGTGGCTATGTAACAAATTTGTTTTCAGCATGAAGAGGTTAGTTCAAGTCTTCTCAAGATTGGTGGTGGAAGGATCTTATAAAAGCCAGAACATCAGTGTCTGTCTTAGGGTAGCCCTGAAGCAACTGATGCCTATTGAGCTTCTCACTATTGGCTAGACAGATAATCCTTTGTTGTCTAAGTGAATCCTCACAAAACTCCGAGGTGGTAATTATTATCTCCACATCACAAATGAAAAACAAAATGGAACCAAACTAAACACAAAATATAGACCTGGAGAGGTTAACTAAATTCCCCAAGTTTGCATTTTAAATTAGTATGCGGGGGCTTCCCTGGTGGCACAGTCTTTAAGAATCTGCCTGCCAATGCAGGGGACATGGGTTCAAGCCCTGGTCTGGGAAGATCCCACATGCTGCAGAGCAGCTAAGCCCGTGCACCACAGCTGCTGAGCCTTTGCTGTAAGAGAGCCCACAAGCTACAACTACTGAGCCCACATGCCTCATCACTGAAGCCCCTGTGCTCTAGAGCCCGTGCTCTGCAGCAAGAGAAGCCACCAGAATGAGAAGCCTGTACACCACAAAGAAGACCCAACACAGCCAAAAATAATAAATTAATTGAAATAAATAAATTAAAAAATAATAATAATAAATAAATAAATAAATAAATTAGTAAGTGGGATAGCCAGACCTGATTTCAGATCTTGCTAACTGCAAAGCCCCATATTCTTTCCTGGCTTTTTCCTGCAGGAAAACAGACAAAACCTTTTATAGATAAGGCAAATATGCCTTTGACCAATATTTGAAGCTACATTTCCGTAAGTTGAATGCCTTGGACGTCATTGAGGGCAGAAAACTAACCTGGGCTTTCAACCAGGGAACCATCGTGAAAGATGCAGCAATGCCTTCATTTTGCTATTTGAGAGAGCTGGCATCTGGATCAATATAACCTATCCAGTCTGGGAGGGAAGAAAGCAAAGCGTAGCCAAATGAGACAAAACGAAAAGAGCATTAAGATTCTATAATGCAGGGTAATGCTCTCCTGGAAACAATGTATTTTACCAGAAATCATGTGATGTTGGTCCATTCACTTACACATTTATTAATTCATCATTCTCTTAGCAATGGAAGAGCTCATAGTAGTATGTTTGTGCAACTATATGTTGTTATTGATTTTGAAGTACCTTTTCTTATGAAAAAATTAATCCAGAGAAACTAAGCAGAATAAACAGCCCAGGTATTGTGATTACCATTTTACAGATGAACATGCAGACTTTGAGACATTAAATAATGTCCTAAAAATCACAACAGCTACTGAGTGTTCTTGGCACAATTTAATTTCTTCTTTGAAATTGAATGCCCTTTCCATGATTTTGACCTAGTTAATAAGCAAGATACACAACTGGGAATAGTATAAACATAATTGTATACTAATTTCAACATCCAGAGGTAATTGAAATCAAAGATATTTAAGAATAGGTATATTTCAATGAGGGCTAGTGATAAAGTTCCTTTTCTGAAATAGTGAAAATACAGCTCTCTTTTTTAAATGTCAGTATTAATTTTCTAGCACTTTGAGCCTATTTTGAGCCCTCATTTCATTTTTTTTGATGCTTACCTATTTGCATGATTTTCACCGTATTTTTTACACGTTTTTTGCATGTTATTCTTTCTCATCATTTCACAGTATTCCATATGTATTTACTTTGTCTTTTGCTATTTTCCTTATTGCTTTAATAAAATAAAGGTATGTTTTCAATCTTTATCATAAGATTGTTCTCATTTTTTCCACTGTAATTTTGTCTAGATAATGCAATAGTCAGTCTTTAAATAGTAATTTCATTGAGCTAATCCTGATCTTGGAATCCTAAAGAGGTTAGTTAGATATTCATATGTAGAAAAACGTTTTTCATTCCTTTGTTTTCTACCATAGGATCTATATAGACATTTAAAATGAATCCTGAGTGACTGGTAATGAGCTGCCCAAAGATGGATAATATTAAATAAAACTGAAAGAACTTAAATAATAGGAGGCAGCACCTAACTTAGTTATGACAGAGTTTTTAATATTAGCATATTCTAAACACTAAAAAAAAGTATAATACATGACATTTTGAAACTTACATCTTCATTTATTATTACTGATACCAGCCAAGGAAAACATGCCTCTAGCTGTCTCAAAAGAAGATATAATTAAAAATCAGTCGTGGACATTATTGAATATAAATAGGAAAATTCAGAAAATTGCTCTTTCCTGAATAAAAATTGCTTAAGTATTGTGGAATTTTTATGTTAGGTTTTTTTCTATATTAGGACATATTCAATTTAATATAAATCTAAATCCTAGAACATCTCCAATGAAAGCTAAATATAAAGCCCTTGTTGTTTTTTTACTTTACTCAAGTTTTGTGCTATAGAAATTTTCTGTTGACTTCAAGGAAAGTTTAGATTATGCACAGAGAAATGAAATTCTGACTTAATAAAACATTTGTATTACTTCAACTGATTGCTTAATTTCTTATTAAATAAATATTACAAATGCTTATGAAATTCTTGTGTGGAAAGTATACAAATTTAAAATAGAAATTATATCATTACTTTTTTGAAATTTCAAGACTGATCTCCTTCATGCTTAACTGTTTATTTCATTGAAAATTCTTGTTATGATTTTTAAAATCTTTTGGGGAACTGCATTTCTCTTTTAAAGCTTATTTTAATAGGAAGAATGCAACATTAGTCAAAGAAAATACATTTTAACTTTAATAATAATACATTATTTTTTCTCATTTAATTCTATGTCAACTGGTTCTTTTTTCTTTTCTTTCAACAGGCTAAGATAAATGACCCAACTGATCCTTTCACAAGTTATAGTACAAAAGTTTCATCAAATGCAGGGGATGAAAATTTCTCCAAATATATAGGATGGAGAATTGCCAACATACTTTCCAAACTATTCTTCCCTTCCACTGATACCTGTGTTCTTCCTTTGAAAAAACCTTTGACAAAATGGCACCAAATGAAATATTTGAACAAAAAGCAGGATTCCATGAAGAAGAGAGTTCTACAATTTACTGTAAGGTAAAGTGAAGCACTATTCAAAATAGTTCAGTTATTCTAACATATTACCTTTTGGACTTGTATAAATTATATATAATCAGGTGCCACATTATTTAACTCAGTGTCTCTTTTTTAATTCAAATCTTGGCTCCACCTCCTCCTAGATATTTTATCATAAGCAAGTATTCCTTTCTCAGAAAGTATTTCCTCATGCTTAAAATAGGTATTACTATGTAATATAAATCAATATTTTAATAAAGTGAAAGCCTCTCTTCCATAGTGACCTACATTTGCCTAGTTTACCCCCATCTCTCCCTATCATTAAATGCTATGTATCCTTCCAGCATCTATAAAATGTCAATATAATAAATTATAAGTATATTTAAAATTTTCTCTCCATTTTCCACTATGGTTTATGGATTTTTAAAAGTCTTTTTAGGAAAGTTCTTTTCATTTTAAGATTAAAGTGTTGTCACATTTCTCCTAGTACTTTTAAGGATACATTTTGAACACTTTAGTCATTGGTCCATTTGAAATTTTTTCTGTTATGTAGTGTGATGTATAGATCCATGTGGCTACTCAATTGTCCCAGCAACATTTATTGAGTGATCTACCTCCCTTCAATATTTTTCCCTGATTTTAAATATCTTTATCAAATACGAAATGCCCATTTATTTTCTTTTTCTATGTTCTAAAATTTCAATAATTTGGAATTGTCTACTCTTTTAAGCTTTGGTAGAATTTCCTCTTAAACCATTAGTACCTTATAGCTCTTCTAAGGGTAGTTCTTTGTCAAATTCTTCTGTTTTATGTGGCTCTTGGCAGGGCTTATATTCAGCCATAATGTGCAGGTACAGCTGGATTCCGTTCTTACTGTTTGAGGCCCCTGCCATAAAAGTATCTGGAGTATCAGTCCTGAATATCGGTCTCTTTAGATCTTTCTCCTTATTTTTAAGTCAATTTTAGCAAATTATGCTTTCTTTAAATATTACATGTTTTATTCCATTTTTCTGAATTTTTTGGCCATAATTGAACAAAATAGTGTCTTAAGATTCCTTCTATTTTCTCTGTTTCTGTGGTTATCCCCTTCCCCTTAACTAATTCTCATTTTGTGTATTTGCATTTTGTCCCTTTTACCCTTCTTAAGTAGTTTGTTTGGTATTTTATCTATTTTATATTATTTTTTCCATGAACCAGCTTTTAGATTCTAACTCATGTATTTTTGTTCTTATGTTTATGAGTCTGTTACTACTTCTTTGATCTATTTTGTGGCTTACTTTCTGGTTTCTTGAAGAAGATGCTAAATTATTTGGGAAGTTTTCTTCCTCAGCATTTGCCTAAATCATTATCTGAGTTCCAAAATCATGTGACTGTTGCTGCCCAAAGGTGGACTTTAGTGCAGGGGTAATAACTGGGTGAAACAAGGCGAGGAGGCAAGTTTTCCTTTTGTGCACACAAGTAGTCAAGAGAAAAATAGACACATGCTTGAGAAGAGTTTTTACATAGGTTTAAGCATTTTTTCAAGAATTCTAAAGCCAGTGAGGAATATATGTAGAGCTGAGATTAAGGATCACACAGCCTGCACTTTAGTAGTCTCATGTGTGGTGCAGGAATAAATAGTATAAAAATGTTCTTCAGCATGTGTTATAAATATCTATAAAATTGCAATATGTTCAAGGTGTAATGGAAAGGCCAGCTTTAAATGTTATGGGTATTGAGATTTACTTTTGAATCCCCAAATGTCTTCTGTACATTTTCAAGGACCACAGACACAGAAGAAAAATCAGTCTGGGACCAGAGAGGACACTGTACTTTGGTTTCTCATCATGGTCAGTTAAAGGAAAAGATAGAAAGAAAGAAACTAGAAAAATAAAAGAAACGGGGTATTGACCAAAGGAGATTAAAGAAACAGTGGGGGAAAGGGTGGATAGACAGTAAAAAGGCAGCTGGAGATGAATGATGCCCACTGGGACACAGAAAGGAAGGACCTAGAGAGTTAGAGATAAGGCGACATATTGGGAATGCTTAAAATAACAGAACAGAGAAATAAATGTTAGGAGCAGAAAGAAAGATGAAAGAGATCAAAAGGAAAGGGAGAAGATAGAAGTAAGGGGAGAGACATACTGAGAATGGAAAGTACAATGGAGACATATGCACAGGGTTTGGGGACAGGGGTAGAGAACATGCAGGGTCAGAGTAGGAGGCATAAGAGGCAAGGGGTGGGGTTAAGACCCAAAGAGTCCTATAGGTTTTGAAGGATTAGTATATGAGATTTCTCCTCAGCCTACAGTTCATTACATAAATGAGAATCATCCATCACTGATCTTTAAAAAATGTTATCTTCTTATCCATTTTTTCACAGCTCATTACAGCCTCTAGAAATTAAACTTAGGGTCTCTGGCTTGAATGAGAGCCACAGCAACACAGCAGCCTGAGCTTCCCTCTAGCAGAAGTCCCTCGGGGCAGCACAGGGTGACTTTCACATTGCACCCTTCACACTGTAGAGCATGGGAACTGTGCCCCCTGGAGTTGTGCCTATTGTCAGCTCCAGTCAGGGATGAACTGATCCCTGGCTATACCAGATGTGAGTGAATAGGGCTAGAGCTCAGTGATATCAAGACAAAGACTAGGTCAGTCCTGGTTGAACAGCCTCTACTGTCTGTTTGGGGTAAGGGATAGACCTACTTTTTAAAAAGTTGTTGAAAAGCATGTTTAAGCCTTAACTTTAATTTTTTTTTTTTAAGAAGATGTTGGGGGTAGGAGTTTTAGTAGTTTATTTATTTATTTTTGCTGTGTTGGGTCTTCGTTTCTGTGCGAGGGCTTTCTCTAGTTGTGGCAAGTGGGGGCCACTCTTCATCGCGGTACGCGGGCCTCTCACTATCGCGGCCTGTCTTGCTGCGGAGCACAGGCTCCAGACGCGCAGGCTCAGTAGTTGTGGCTCACGGGCCTAGTTGCTCCGCGGCATGTAGGATCCTCCCAGACCAGGGCTTGAACCCGTGTCCCCTGCGTTAGCAGGCAGGTTCTCAACCACTGCACCACCAGGGAAGCCCTAACTTTAACTTTTAATGCATTGAAAAAATGGCTCTGGCTCACTAAACATTAACTGTGGGAAATGTTTCTTCCATTTGCTTGATTCTCCATCTAGTGAACAGTCCCGTAGCTATAGCTCCTTTTGTCATTTCTCTACCTCCTCCCACGTCCAGGTCCACAGACTGGAATCAATGCAGTTAATGAACTTCTGAGCATGGTGGAATCCTATAGATAAAGCACAAAGACATAATTTAAAGCCCACTGTATGCTTAGCTCTTTTTCACCTTTTAAAGGTCTTCTTGCATAGGGTCATATCACCAATTCCTTATCACGTATTCCTAGAAAGCTCCATTTTGTGTTTTCATCAAAAAGCAATGTGTAAGATAGCAAGAAGGCCAACATTTAAGGACTCCTACAGAAGATGGGGCACATTTAAGAGGTAGGAAGACAGGAAATTTAAGATAATATGTTTCTCTGTTGCCATGGAGCACTAAAGTGTACCTATTTCAGTGCGAAAATGTGAACATTTACCAGTAAGAACATAGGATCTTCCTTATTGCTGAAGCATCCACTATATCTGATGACCTATCACTTTTTCCCCCAAATATTTTTCTTCACTTGTGTTTTTAGCCTGTAAAATTCTCTCAAAATGGGAATTCTTTCTTTATATGTTTATAAATATATATATTTTGCTTTGAATGACTTGCAGATCTGACCTCTTTCCTTTACAAAATTTTTCAAAAGAAAATTCATTGTTTTGCTTCTGTACATTGAATTTTGGGGGTTTTGCTTTTTAGTGGGACATGCTGTTGGATGCATGCTCTTCTTGCCCCTCAGCATTTTTTTAAAAAATGAAAAAAATCATTATGTTTCTTTACTATATCATAAAAATTGCAGCCAAAAACCGAGGCATAGTATACTTCTACTTCAAAGCATAGTTTTTTCCTTTTCTCTCTTTGTCAGTAAAACTATCTTAAATTTACCTTAAGGCTGAGAATTCAGAACTCTGAAGATCAAATTTTCAAAAACCAGTTTCTACATCTATACTTTTTGTCTTCTGAGGTTTCTTGTAAGTGTATTTTCTAAGCTTATGCCTTGAAACCCTAAAAACTCACAAACAGCTAATTATTCGCACACATGTAAAGACTAGGAGAATATTAACTTAAAACTTTATCTCTGATTAGGCTTAGTTTGCTCACAAATTTTATATCAGAAGACTTCATTCATAAGACCAGCACTTGGAAGAGAGCCCAGATGAAACAAGCAAGAACTGACTGAGAACATCTGTAGTCATTCAGGCAGGACATTTTACATAGCTGACCTCATAACAGGGTGGTCGTACCAAAGGCTACTGTGTATCCTATGAATCCTCCTTTATAAAAGGAGCCAATTCCAAGGTAGTGGAGCTAGGAGTAGCTAACATTTGCTGAATGGAGACGAGGTGGGGAAAGGTGGATACCACAGTGTCCCGGGAGATAGGTTTTACTGGAAAGACCAACAGTGAGCAGCAAAAAGAGGCACGCGTGGTCCCAATTTCTCATTGTCTCAGTGGAAGGGATGCTGGAGTCTGGGCAAGCAACTGGACATTACACTAGATTTGCGTTTTGAGGGGAGAGACACTGCATGACTGCTATTCTACATTCTTATAATGGAAGGGTGAAACTGCCTTCTCAAGGAAGAAATAAACATTTTGGGCCCAGTTGCCAAGTCACCTGAGGTAGGTGGGCATCAGCTGGATAGGGATGCTAGAAATGCCAGATGCTCAGGACTTGGAGCCCTTGGGAAGTGGTCTTAATGGTTGTAATAGGAAGCCACTGGGCTCCCTGGTGAGTTGGGTTTACAACATGGGAGATGCTTAGGACCCCTAATTCTAGCTTCCAAGTTGCCGAGCAATTCAAGATGAATCTCCAGTGTTATAGTCAAACAATTCTGTTTGCCACCCTACATGAGTACATTTTATAAACAAGGCACTACGCTAAGCACTACCCTTAGATGTAGATTGATTATTTTATCCATTTTATAGATTTTATATATCTATAAAATATCCATTTTGTAGATATGAATACTGAGAGGTTAAGTAATTTGCCCAAGAATTTATAATCATTAAGTGCTAGAGTTTGAATTTAAACAAATGCATTCTGACTCCTGAGTCTACTATGCTGTCTTTCCCCTCATGTGGGACTTCATGTGATGGTAAAGCCTTGAGCAGTTGTTAAAAAAAACTTATCTTCAAGTCATAAGAAAAGACTTTTGGGCTTCCCTGGTGGCGCAGTGGTTGAGAGTCCGCCTGTCGATGCAGGGGACGCAGGTTTGTGTCCCGGTCCGGGAGGATCCCAGGTGACGCGGAGTGGTTGGACTCGTGAGCCATGGCCGCTGAGCCTGTGAGTCCGGAGCCTGTGCTCCGCAGCGGGAGAGGCCACACCAGTGAGAGGCCTGAGTACCGCAAAAAAAAACAAAAAAGAAAAGAAAAGACTTTTTGTAAGTGTCTTTTTCAATTTCTGTATCTTGATTTTCAGAACTTGACTCTTTTCTGGGCTCTGCATCTCTCTAGCTAATATTAGGAAATTTATGTCAGAGGAGGCACTTTCCATTAAGTAGTATGACTTTTAGCTAAAGTCAATGGAGGAAAAAAAAAAATCTATTTGGAGAGAGAGATTTAAAAAAGGAGAGCTCCAAAAGATTCTTAAATAAAATGCTTTAAACATATCTGTCTAGTTCTGTTTCATGCAGGAGAAAAAAGTCTATGCCTCCTTTACAGAATATCAAGAATGTTTATCTTATAGCTTTTTTTCTGATTGATTTAGAGTAAGTTACTTAACTTCTTTGAGCCTTAGGCTTCTAATCTTTAAAAATGTAAAAGTTGTACATTCCTCTTAGGTTTGTCCTGAGGATAGAAGGAAAGAATGTATGTAAAGAGTCTGGACATGTTAGTTTCTTATCCTTTTGTTCTTTAATTGAGTAGATTTTCTAAAATATTTATTTTCTTCATAATATATTTATTAATACAACTGTGATAAATAATATGTGGAAAATTTACATGTTATGAATTACTGCTAGAAACCTTTAAAAAAGAACATACAGTTTCCCGATGATTTCATTTTCGGTTATGTTTTGCTTCCCTTCTTGTTTCTAGTTTTTGAATTAAAACACAATTCAGATCTGGTTCCAAGTCATACATGCATTTTGAGGGTACAGTATCAAGACCCATTATGGAAGAGTAAAGTTTGGAATCTTGATAGTTCCCATGGCTGATGATAATTTTCAGCTGAAGAGAAATAGAGAACACGAATGGGTCTTCAGAGATGGGCCCCTATGTTTTGAACTTTTGTGAAATATTTTATTATTAAAATGTTGGTTAGATGATCAGCTCAGATCAGTCATTTAAAGTGTTAAAATTTCTAGAGTGAAATAGTATTGGAAGTGAAGTCCAATTGCCAGCGACAGGACTGTGCAAAATACATCCATTTCCAATACATGACTCTGTTTACCTCCAGTCTTCCCTCGGAGATAGGTCAGTCCCCATCTATCTTAGGTTGTCTCCTCTCCTTTCCTGCCTTTCCAGTGGAGCCTTGGTCTGAACAGGAATTCTAGGTGTTATCAGTGGGGCCATAGCTTTAGCTGCCACTTTCACTGCAGTGGCTTTGTGCTTATAAGACAAGCTGTCCAGCTTCAATACGATCATCAACCCCAGGAGTTCTCCATTCACAGTAACATGATGTAATGCAGAATCTTAAAAATGGCACAGGTATTAAAATGAATTGGATGAGATGTAAAAACATTCTATTGATATGTTTCAAATACAGATCAATTAGATTCAAATGACAGCCCTATGAGAAGACAAAAGTTGTGCAACAGAAAACAAAAACAAAATCTGTTTTTTTGGGTTTTGTTTTTTATGTGCACTTTGCTCTTTCAAAGAAAAGGGTGGGCTTCCCTGTTGGCGCAGTGGTTGAGAGTCCACCTGCCGATGCAGGGGACACGGGTTCATGCCCCGGTCCGGGAAGATCCCACATGCCGCGGAGCAGCTGGGCCCGTGAGCCATGGCCGCTGAGCTTGCGCGTCCGGAGCCTGTGCTCCGCAACGGGAGAGGACACAACAGTGAGAGGCCCAGGTACCGAAAAAAACCAACAACAAAAAAGGGCAATGTTGTTTAGCTTATGATGAAATGCTTTTGCAGTGGTTGACAAGTGTTTATTACCTGTTAATTAGAATTTAAACTTGGATATGACGTTAATCAAATTGGAGTAGTCTTCCCACTCTCTAGATTCTCAGAAAATATGAAGTCATATTTAATGAAGCTTAATCTTCCCCAGTTTCTAAATGTCTCCTTGATAGGATTAAGTACTTGATCGGGCATATGAATCTTTGAAAACCTTAGTACCCAGGGCAGGTGCTTTCTGTCCACCTGTCAGAGCAAATGTCGCTCCCCAACTAACCTAGTCTTTCCTGGGCTCTCGGTACGGATTTAAATGGTAGGGAGAAAACAGAACTCCTGATACAGGTTGCATATTCCTTCAGTAAGCATTAACTATACACCTCTGTGTGCAGGCACTGTGTTAGGCACTAGGAAGACAAAGACAAACTATGCTTAGAGTGTAATTGATGGTTTCTTGTTCAGAATGACTGATTGTGTCTCTAGCATATTGGTTTTCCACCATAAAGACATTTGGGACTTTGCACCCACAATTTTCTATTTTTTCTGTATTTTCAGTTATTCAATACAGTTTAGTAGTACCTGACCTATATTAGACATTTAATAATTATTGAATAACAAATACTAAGCAGAAGGGCACAGGATGTTCAAAGCCCCCCCCCCACCCCCCGGTGAAATTGATCATGGAGCATTTAAGGAACTAAAAGAACAGTTCTATAGCTGGGTCACTGAGACCACAGGAGGATGAAGCTGAAGAGTTGGTCATGGTTTTCAGCTTTATCTTAGAAGCCATAAGAAGGCACTGAATGTGTGTTATATGGTAGAGTAAGGAGTGAGGAGTGGTGTGTGTGTGTGTTTATGTGTTTGAGGTTGTGACATGACCGTAGGTGTGATGTACCTTGGACAAGTCACTTAACTTCTCTAAATCTGAATGTTTTTGTCTATAAAATGGGGTAATGATAGCACCTTTCTTGCTGGTACTTAAGAGAAATCAATGAGGTAGTCAACTAAAAGTGCTTACTATAGTATCTGGCACAGAGTAAGGACAAAAATGTTTATTATTATTGTATTAATAAATATATGGTGGCATAATTATACATGTAATATAATAAATATACTGATATGTTATTGATCAGTATAATAAATATATTAGTTTTATTACTATGTATCATAGTCATTTTCATTGTTATCATTGTTGGCTTTGTTATGTTGGGGAAGTGCATAGGATGCTATTGTAATACAGAGTGCACTAGGTTGGTGGCAATACCAATGGAAAGGAGGCAGAAGGATTTGCATAAGATTTGGAAGAAAAAGCAATAGAATTTGATGATGATTAGATAGAATGACAGGAGGTGCAGAGAGGAAAATGCCTTTTCCAGATTGAGCAACTAGTCCAATAGCGGTGCGATTCACCGAGACAAGGGGTGATGGGGGAGAGTAGGGTGTGGTTGGGGGTAGGGAAAGATGCTGAATTTGAAGTAGTGCTTTTGAGAGCTTTAAGTGGAGAAGTCAAGTAGAAAGTGAGTTTCTCAGTACTGTTATTCAGGGACACAGTCTGCGCTGAGTCACTGAATGAAGGTGGTGACTAATGTCATGGGCACAAGCAACACTGCCTTGGTAAAGAACATCAAGGGAGATGAGAGGCAGACCTGGCGTGGAATTTTGAGGAACACCACCGTTTAATATCTGGAAGGAAGAGAATGATAGCAAAATAAACAACAAACCAAACCTTAGATATAGCCAGAGGGGTTGGAGAAAATCTACAGTTTATAACAACTTGAGAAAAATTCATGGACGGTTCTGATAACTAATTAGTATATAGTAATGCTTTAAAATTTTTTTAAGTCTATGGAGATGTTGATTTCAAGGATGGACAAGGGAGAATTTCCAAAATAATCTCCCTAGACAGTGATAGAATATCCCTCTTTGAGTTTCTCTGAGCAGCACTTTCTGCTCACTACACAAAAAATATAAATGCAGATGACAAAAGAATTACAGTTTTTTATATATGACGCATACTTGCAAAGGCCTTGCAGTATCTACCTAACAACAACAACAAAAAGTTAAGTGCCAAACCAATACATGAAGCTTTCTAAGTTTGTAGATGAGATCCATTGGTCAGGAAGGGCAGTAATACTGTATACTGTATATAATATATGTATATCTATGTACACATGACAGAAATGAATTTCTAACCTCTAATGAAATATATGCATGTATCAAAATACCAAGAAATTATGAAGTTAGATTATCACTTAGAAACATATCTTAATGGTCTTTCTGGATATTTCATAGGCTTAT
>NW_006777583.1:529423-572261 GCF_000442215.2 Lipotes vexillifer | reverse complement strand
AAATTTCGCCACTCTTTCCATTCTTTTTAAAAGATAAGATTTGTTAATGCTGTATTTATATCATTAGCAATGGCACAGTGTGTCTCTTCTATTAGTTTATCCAACAAACAAAGGACAAAGATAAACATTTAGGAGATTAATTTCTTCCCATAACATTTTTAGGTCCAGTACTTCATGTCCTCCATTTTTATTCGAGAAAGTAAAACTCAGACCAAACAAGTTAACCTGACTATGTGAAAATGTTCATGCCAAGGACAGCAGTGAAATCAGAGGCCACAGAGCAGGTTCAAAATGTCCTCCAAACAGGCCCTGGATGTTCTATAGTATGGAACCTTGTGGAGGATAACAGAGACCAGAGGAGGGCATGAGGGAAGACCCAGTCAGGAGAATAAGAGATGGTGCCATGAATGTATGAGAATTGTATGATAAATCTGTTTCATGCATGTCTTCATTAACTCCAAACTACATTGCTGCTACATTTCTAGAATTTCTGCATTTGTTTATAAATTCGGTGTGTGCTGCATATTTTTTTCTTCCCCCAACTTTTCACATGATAAATTCCCTTTTCATTTGTCTTTTTTCTTTCCCTCATCTTCCATCTCCTTCTTAAAAGGGTGCATCTATATCCAACACTAATCATGCCTTATATCTTTAATAAATTGTCATATCCATTTATCATTCTGAACAGCTTCCACCTTCAACGCCAACTCTCACTGCAATATAAGATCAGTAATTGCTAAGCATCCATCATATCTGAAGTGATATGTCACTAAATTCTTGGCTCTTCACAATAGTTCATAACCTGAGTCTTGTCGAGTTAGAACTAATGTTGATTGGTCCTCTTTCTGTTTTATTTTTTCCTACATCAAGCTATTCAAAGGAAAAAGCCTATCTTTAACCTTGTAATTTTACTAAACCATTTATCCAAGCAAACCAGTATTGTCACACAGAAGTCTAAGCACAGCTGGCTGACAAATCTACCACCTAGCAGCATACTGATATCTAGCAAGGAAAGCTTGTAATAAGTGAATTATAGCAAAAAAAAAAAAAAAAAAAAGTCACATATAATGCTTTCTCTAGCTTCTTTTCCTGCTGGGGTATAAAAAGCATGTGTTGCAGCCAGTGGTGATTTTTCAGAAGTCCCTCTCTAAAGGCCAAGCATTTAAACAAAGGTTGACATCCGAATTCTCAGATACCTATGGGTCTTATTCCTGTAATGTTCACCTTCTTCTGTCCATAGATAAAATATAGGAAGAAGGACAATAAACAGTGAATTCCATTTGGCATAAAAAAAAATAAAAAAAAAAAAAAAAAAAAAAAAGTCACATATAATGCTTTCTCTAGCTTCTTTTCCTGCTGGGGTATAAAAAGCATGTGTTGCAGCCAGTGGTGATTTTTCAGAAGTCCCTCTCTAAAGGCCAAGCATTTAAACAAAGGTTGACATCCGAATTCTCAGATACCTATGGGTCTTATTCCTGTAATGTTCACCTTCTTCTGTCCATAGATAAAATATAGGAAGAAGGACAATAAACAGTGAATTCCATTTGGCACTCAGACACCTTACCTGACAGAACCGTATCTGGTTGTGAGAGAGGAGTCTGGGAAGTGATACAGCCCATGGGCTTAAGCAGGGTCATTAACCCCTGCCAGGAACCTGGGCCAGCACCTCTCTGTTAATATCTGCATGTTGACCTCTGAGGCATTTTAGCCAAGTGTGAGTTGAGTACTTTCAGGTTTATTTTCAGTGTATCACTGTATCACAGCAGTGGTGATAGAGGCTGTAGGGACCAGTGGAAGTGGCAGCAGGAGCAGCTGGCAAAAACCAAAACAACTGAGCAGGCCCAGCCTTCTTAAATCTACCGGCAAGAGACTCTGCTTCATTTTAGAAAAGCTACCAACATTTCTATATTCATCTAGCTGTCCGCAGTCATCAGAGAGCACTTTGCTGTCACACACAGTTCTAAACACAGCTGGCCAAAGAATCAACCACATGGTAAACATCCTGATATCCAGCAGGGAGAGGATGTGACAGGTGCATGCATATAAAAGAAAACCTCGAATAAAGTAATGCACAAGTTCCCTTCCCCCTCTCTTGCTCCATTCCCTATACTACTCTATTAATAATCCCCATGTTACAAAAGTCTCTAAATTCTTGATGCTAGAATACCCAACGATATTACACATGAGTCCAGATAGGACTGGTGAGTAGTACTATTACTGTCAATTCTTTCACTCCTGGCTCAAGAAGCAGTCACTTTAGCCTCGTATTTCAGAGCTGTATTGCCACTAGGTCAGATATGTTCAGGAGTATGATAAAGTGATAGGCCCCAAGTCATGGTAATTCGGCTGGAAGATATGAGAAAGAAGCATATAATTGTTTTGGGGGGGGATATGTAGACAGAACACTCTGTATTTAGGAAAGAATATACTTAAATAAACAGAAGCACTAAAAGAGTTCTCAAGAAGGCATTGTCTTTCTTTCTATAGTTAGGGATGCATCTAATCTAACTGTGAGTCAATAGGGTTTGCAGTCATCAGAAACAGAAATTATTCAGTATTCGTACGCTCTGTTGCCAAGCAAACCTCACTGTCAGAAAGCCGTTCCCCTTTCATGTGGCTATGTGGTACCGCATGAATGGGAATTGGACAAGAGGGCAGTTAATTTGATTGATGTAGACTGCCAATGTGGGCAATTCAGACGCCTGAAATTCCCTTTAGGACTTGAATGATCCTATTTGCCTGTTTTGGTGATTTACAACAGTGGGATAATAAGCATATTTTCCCTCCAGTGTGTGGATGGCCACCTTCAGTACTCTCTTCTCAGCCCACTTGCATTTAGATTCAATTGGAGACTAAAATGAGGAGAGGTAAGATTAATCATAAAATATATTATTATTTTCAAGTTCAAGTAGATTTTTAAAATAAGTAGACAACAATCTGAGGGAGAACGGGCAGGCACCAAAAACAAAACAAAACAAAAAACCATCACTACCACCACAGCAGTATAAGGTTGGTGGAAAAAAAATAGGTCAGTTTAACACCCACTGGTGTCTGTAATGTATGATAGAAAGTGCACTTCTAGTCTTTTTGTATAACTGGGACCACAAAAGATTACTATGGCTGGCACTGTCTTGGTAGAAAACGGGTTACTCTTAGGGAGTCACTGAGGATGAAACTAGCCCAGAGCAATAAACGTTTTCTATGTTTTAATGGTAAGGAAACTCAAGTCTGATTTGGTCAGGGAAGTAGGTAGCATTGTCGCACCAGCCAGATCCCTTCACCTCTCATTTTTCCTTTCCTCCTTATCGCTCCCGCCTCCCCCTGCTTAAATTCTGGTAGACATGTGAGTGGACTAACGAAAGGGGAATGGTTTAATTTTCTATAATTATGTGGATCTCAGCGTGCCTGTTTGAGAACATCTGGGGATACTGCAGACCTATTGTTTCTTCCATATTTGAAAAACTCCCATAATTTCATAGAGAGGTAGTAACATTCTAATAGTTGAAATAGACTCCCTTTTAAGGGTACGTGGACAGGATGTGACTAAAATTTGTAACTTTCTAGAGCTAAATCTTTAGGAATTATCGAATGAAAATGAATGCCTAGTCATATTTATGTGGCAATTTTCTGATTATCTTTGATGATACAGCTAGGCTTTGCCCTACCCCAGCATCAGCATCTGTCTTTGAAAGTCCAGCGTTTTAAGTTTACAAGGAACCACTTTCCCCTGCGCAAGAAGCTATATTAAAATGTGTCCTCCATATTTATTTTTTCTGATTGGCCTTCTATAGCTCTGTTATCTCGAAGGAGAATTTTAATAGAGGATAGTAGAATGTCCACATTATAAGATGAAAACTAGTGCAAAAAATCTACAATTATTTTAGATAAAAATTTTTTTTTTAATTTAGATGATTAAAATAGCATTATCTAAAGTACCTATTCTATCTAAAGACAGACAAATAGCTATTTTCATTTATAGCTGAACACATGCACCCTGTTTCAGGCTTACAAATTGCCTGGTAGATTTAGGCTTATAAACTGGCAAGATATTCCAAGGAATGCAGTGTATGACTTGGAAACAACAAATAGGGAGAAGAAAGGAACAATAGACACGTATAAAGGATCAATTATCCCATGTTCTTATACAATTTTAAGGGTTAATTCCTTGCATACTCAGGAGTTAAGTGTATCATCTTCCTCTTTAAAAAGTTGCACAGCTCCATTTAATAGTCAGTAGTTTGACAGTCACACAGATTAGTATTTTTAAAGCAGAAGATAAGGTGAAAGGGAAACATTTGCTGTGCATTCAGCAGCAAAATTTGGGGCCTGCTGTGTATTTTTGAAATGCAGAGCTAGAAGAATGGGCTTACGGAGAAGAACAAATATCTTGGCCAAATTTATCCCATAGAATTTCAACCAAGTCAAACCTGAGTAAAGTAGGCATATAGCTGAAGCATATGGATAAAAAGTGAAATAAATCATTCAATTAATTTAAGTTAGTGAGGTTCATTAATGATAAACATTTTTATGTTGGTCTCTTGGTCCCTTAGGAGCCTAATTTTTCCCTTGAATTCTGTACTCAGGTGTACAGCCATCTACACTGTGTTTTCATTTAGATGGGCTGATAAGCTCCTCAAATTTAACATGTCCAAAATTGAACTAATCTCCCTCTGACCCCAAACTGCTCATTCCATTATTTTCTCAGTGAATAGAAAATTTATCCTTCTATTGAGTCAGACCTTGAAATCATCTCTGTCTCTATTTCACTCACATTCCATGCTTAATCTATCAGACAAGATAGTCTTTACCTTCAAAATATTTCCAAAATCTTTCACTAAGTGTTCCCACCTGATTCAAAAAGGAAGAAAAAAAATTGACATTTGGGACAAGGACAGTCTAGCTGTGGAATCGGCTTTTGTAAAGCTTTGCAATAATGGTAAAAATAGTGGAAAGCGAAACAGCTGAAATCTCTCTGTAGGCCAAGCACTGTGCTAAGCCCTGGAAACATAGTGGAGAACCAGACAAATATGCTGCCCACCTTCATAGACTGTATTATCCAAAATAAAGAACAGATAAATCAGTAAGCAAATGAGGTAATTACAGACTGTTTTAAATCCCGTGGGTGAAATTAACTGGGTGATAAAATTGAAAGGAATTGGAAGATTCCAACTTTAGATAGCCAGGAAGGATCCCTTTGAAGGAGTGATTTTGGGTGGAGACCTCTTGAGGAAGGAGTTTGAAAGGGTGTGTAGACAGAGGGGACAGTGAGAGCAAAGCCCAGGGATAGGAAAGGACTCACCAGGTGTGGTAACTAAAGGTGGTCAGTGTGGCTCACTGTCAGAGGACAGTGGGAAGAGGTGAAGTTGTCTCTGAGGCCAGATATTTCAGGGTTGTAAGTCCAGATAAGGAATTCTAGTTTTATTCTGGCAGAAAAAGAAGTCACTGGAAAGTTTTAACCAGAGGAATAATAAAGCCAATTTACTTTTTAAAGGGAACAGATTATGGTCTGAAGGTGAAAACTGAATTAAACTGACATTTCTTCTACTCCTTTTATCTCCCTTTCAAGATTTAAAACTGGTCTTGAAAATGATACCCAATGCCTGTTGAACATTTCATCGTTGGGACCTATGCTTCCCAATCACTGACTGGAATTTCAGTTTGCGTCTACAGCTGTATTATTTGGCCATAGTTTCAGCCCCTGGCAAGTGCAGAAATTTGCTGGTAAACCATTTCTTGCCTGATGAGGGCAACATTTGATCAATTCATTCAGTAGGATTGGAATAACAATAAGGATAGTATTTATGAAACGATCTGATATTTTTGAATTCTTATAATTCTAAAAGGTGAGACTGTTGAAATTGGTCTTTAATTTTAGGTATTTTGCTTTAATGTAGATATTTGCATGTATTTAATTTATTTAAAAATCATACATGTACATACTGCATAGGGAGTTTATAGTAAAAACAAAATAAAACACACATACACACACACACAGACAAAAACATTAGAAATAATTTACATCCTAGCACCTATTTATGTGTTTATACTTATGATGTTTGCCATCCCAGCAGTAACGGTAACATTGTGCACTTCTATGGTAGTCATCTCTTTTCTGTTATCATACAATTTCAAGCTATAAGTAAGGCAAATTCCTATTTTGGTAGTGATTTCAATTCTAAAGTTCACTTTATATTGCATACACTCTTTATACTTTAGGCTCTCAGATTAATCTACTAGCTGTAGAATGATTCAGTACGGGTCTTTTAAAAACAAAACTGAATTAAACAACACTTTAGGGCTTCCCTGGTGGCGCAGTGGTTGAGAGTCCGCCTGCCGATGCAGGGGACACGGGTTCGTGCCCCGGTCCGGGGAGATCCCACATACCGCGGAGCGGCTGGGCCCGTGAGCCATGGCCGCTGAGCCTGAGCGTCCGGAGCCTGTGCTCCGCAGCGGGAGGGGCCACGACAGTGAGAGGCCTGCGTACCGCAAAAAAAAAAAAAAAAACAGAAACAAAACCAAAAAACCCCCAACACTTTACTTCCCTCCAACAGTCTCCATGCAGATTGAGCAAATTGGTTAAACGTTGTAGTGTTCTTTCCTACTTCTGATGGTGCTCATTTTTCACAACCACCTCTTGTATACTTTGCTGGCTCCAACCAGCGAGTTTTGAGATGTTAGTTTACAATGTCTTACAGGGTTTTCTTCCAACAGTTACTGAAAATTTCATGGAGGTCTCTTGAAGGCCCCAAAGCTATTGACCCTACAGAATGAATTTTTAAAGGAGAAAATTCCAGGAACATAGCCAAGTCATGTGGGGCTATTTGGGATCTGGAAAGTCTTTCTTTCCTTAAATTACGTCCACCATGAGAACCCTTATGCTGCATTCATCCTAAGGCTACACCTGCCTGAAGTAAATTTCTCTCATGATAAGTTATCCTATAACTTTGTAATGTAGGCACTCAAAAGTTTTTATCCTTGATTATACTTCAAATGTCCTCATAATTCCCTCTTAAGGGTTATATAACATTATCACAAGGATAAAGAAGTTCAATGATAATTATAATAAGACTAATTAGTATTTACATTCTACTTTTCTCTTGCAATACCTTTACAAACAGAAGCTAATTAATAGACTAGATGTCAATATTTTGTCTTGTCAAAGAGTTTAATGCTTTAGATTATGATTTATTTTTAGCTCAAGTGCTTCTTTAGCATTTTTATTTGAGGCAGCATAGTACAACAGAAGGCAGATATTTTTCTCTTCCGTTCCATTGTAAGCAAGTAAAAGGTGTTTGGAATCACTTATTACAACTATTTGTGCATACGACACCCTAGAAACTATGGGAGGAATGTCACTTTGTCTGGAGGAAACTAAGTGGGATATAATAAGTAAATTTATTCCGGAAATAAAATGTATATCCCTGTAAAACAGGTGAAGGAAGATTTGTAAACAGATCACACCATTCCATATCTTGTGTTTTGACCGACTTAAAAGGATTTAGAAAAGTGGTCAAAGTTCTCTGCACAGTGGAAGAACTATTTATATGTCTAGAAATCCTTGCATTTTCACAGCACCATTTATCTGGAGGTTTCAGCTCCCCAAGTGGCCTTTTCAGCGCCATGATGGGGCAGTGAGTCTGCTATCTCCAAGTTTAAATAGAGATTGTACCCTAGCCAACCCTTTATCTTTCAAAGTACTTATTGTGACTATTTGGTGTCATAATCCCTTAGTTGTTGGGTTTTTTTGTTTGTTTTTCTTAGATTATTATCTATTTTCTCTTTTATTTGTCTTCCCTTTTACTTTGTCTCCTTTTTTTTTTTAAGCTTTTTTAGGTGGAAACTCCAAACATTGATCTTAAAACTCATTTTTTTCCCAAGATATGTCTTGGAAAAGATGTAGATATGTAGAAAATCTACATTGTTGGATATTAATATTTCCACATCATTTTTTACTGCTTGGCTTTTTCATGATATATATATTTCTGTATTTTTCCTGCTCTTTTCCTGTGACCTTCCTGTTTTTCAAGTTAAAACATATTTTTTTCAATACAACATACGGTTAGGTCATTTAAAAAAATTCTAGTTCAACATTCTTTATCTTTTAATTGGAATCTTTCATCCCTTTAAATTTAATGTAAAAAATTGTTATGGTTGCATTTAGAGCTACTACTTTTCTATTTGTTTCTTACATGTTGTATCTTGCCCTCCCCCTCTGTACTTCCTTTCCTGTCTTATTTTGGGCTAATGAAATATGTTTATTATTCCATTTTATATCATCTATTGGCCTTTTTTGGCTCACACTTTTATATGATTTGGTGGTTGTTTAAGGTATTATAATATGTCTTTTCAACATAGCAAAGTCTCCTTAGTATCATATCACTTCATGTAAAATGGAAGACCACTGAAGAGAGTCTGGATTCTGGAAACTTCCTGTGAAGAGTCTTTATTTTTGTTATTGCTAGCAATTTAGTTGTTGACTGATCACCTTGAGCTTGTGGAGGTTTTGTTTTCACTATTAGGAGGGACTGTTTCAGTTTAGCCTGTAGTCTTAAGGGAAAATTCTTTAGTCCTGGAACCTATTCTTCACTCCTAACGTGCATCTTTTGGAATTTAATGGCCAGCTAACAGTTTTGGCCAAGCTCCTCAGACTTATCAGTATGTAAATTCTAAACTCTCTTTCCTGCGGTGGTCACCAGCTTATATTTCTGCTTAGCTCTTCAGCCTTGCAGCCCTCTGCTCATTAGAGTCTCTTCCACATGAATACAGTTCACAGACCATCCAAGGAGTGGAGGGAGGTTTATGCACAGATTTTCTGGCTTCCTTTATGGTACCCAGATTCCTGAGATTTTCTGTTATTTTCCAGCCACTCTGGAGCCCCAAACACCATCCTCTGACACCTAAAACACCTAAGGGCTTGTGCTTGAGTATTAGCCATTCTGAATCTGGGAAGACTGGAGTATGCCCTCAAGAGAAGTCACATAATGTTTCTGTCACCCTCTTGCATTCCTTTTGTTTCAAGAGTTGAGCTCTCTTCAGTTTGCCCACTGTTGGTTGCTCTCTAGTGCCTTTAAATAGTTGTCCAGAGTTTATGATTGTCACCTTTGGGAAGGGAGTTAACTAACTCCATTATTCCCAGAACTGGAATTGGAAAAATGATTTTTTTTTTTTTTTTTTTTGTGCGGTACGTGGGCCTCTCGCTGTTGTGGCCTCTCCCGTTGCGGAGCACAGGCTCCGGACGCGCAGGCTCAGCGGCCATGGCTCACGGGCCAGCCGCTCTGCGGCATGTGGGATCTTCCCGGACCGGGGCACGAACCCGTGTCCCCTGCATCGGCAGGGGGGGGGGGGCCGGCCCGCGCCGCCGGGGAAGCCCGATTTTTTTTTTTTTTTTTTAATATCAAGGCTCCCTTATGAAAACGGCTGAGGTAGATTCTGAGCCACACATGGCTTAGCAAGTCATATGATCTAGATATATCATGCACAAACTCTGTGCACTGAGATGATCAGCCTGTTTTTTTTAAAATCAGTTTCATTATTGGCTTCTTTATTCTCACGTTGAATCAAATGACGTGGCTACAGGGACACAGTTTATTGAGTAAAGCAGACATTATTGTTTTCTTCTTGCTTTAATATGAAATTCATTTTATAAGATTAGGGAGTATAAAAGCTTCCAGATTTGGGGATACCTTATTTTATATATACCTTACATAATTTCCCATGCTTATTTCAAGAGTCTTTAACTTAGGTTTCATAAAATAGTTAGTTATATTTAAATTGTTATTAAACACCGAAAGTACCCACTCTTCACTTATTTCCTAACTGTCCTTTGTTCTTATTCCCTTCACTGTGGCTTATATGACTCTATATCCAGGAGTTGCAAACTCAACAAATTAATGCCTACAGTCCTACAAAAATAACATAAACCTGTAAAGCAGGCCAGCATGGGGAAACATCAGAGAATTCTAGAGAATGAGGTAGATTGGGGAAGGCATTCATTATCTAGAAGGTCAACCTTACCAGCTTTTGTGATGTAGGGAATCTATGGAGCAGTGTTGACAGAACTGCTTCTAAGAGAAACTGAAAATATGAATTTCTATGTGAAATTTCCTGATTATTAAAATACCCTTCAGGTCAAATCAAACATGTTTGATTAGTATATTAGTTTGGGCTGCTGTAACAATGCCATAAAGACTGAGTAGCTTAAACAACAAACATTTATTTCTCATAATTCTGGAAGCTAGGAAGTCCAGGATCAAGCTGCTGGCAGATTCAGTGTCTAGTGAGGGCCTGCTTCCTGGCTCATAGCCAACCGGCTTCTCACTGTGTTTTTACATGGCAGAAAGCACAAGGTTGCTCTATGTAGTCTCTTTTATAAAAGAATACATCCCATTCACGAGGGCTCTGCCCTTATGATCTAACTACCTCTCATAGGTCCCATCTCCAAATTCTATCCCATTGAGGATTTCAACATATGAAATTTGGGAGGACACAAACTTTCAGTCCAAAGCAATTAGTGTGCAGAGTCTGTCTCTTTAATTGCTTACTTGTTTCCATTGTTGGCTCTTCTTCCATTTGTATATTTCCCCTCACTCCCTTGGAATGCTCCCCCAGGCAAATCTACCCAGATCCCATTTTTCCTATGTGCAATTCAAGTTTCATATCCCCATAAAGCTGCTGAGGGTCTTCCCGTCTTTGTTGTTCATCTTCTCCTCATGTGAAATCTATATATTTATAGTCTTAGAAAACATCCTATGACTTAATTTTACTGCCTTTTTACACTAGGAGTTGTGCTTCATCCCAGTGTCTTGTTTTTATTTCTCCCATAGGTTTTCAATTTTATTTTTTTAATTTATCCTTGGTGTTGATACATAAGGGTTTTTTTCTTGTTCTTTATTCTTTTATTTTTTATACAATTTTTAAATGTTACTTTCCATTTACAGTTATTACAAAATATTGGCTATGTTCCCTGTGTTGTACAATACACCCTTGAGCCTATCTTACACCCAATAGTTTGTACCTCCTACTCTCCCACCCCTATATTGCCCCCTCTGCACTGGTAACCACTAGTTTGTTCTCTGTATCTGTGAGTCTGCTCCTTTTTTGTTATATTCACCAGTTTGTTGTAGTTTTTAGATTTCACATACAAGTGATATCATACAGTACTTGTCTTTATCTGTCTGACTTATTTCACTTAGCATAATGCCTTCCAAGTCCATCCATGTTGTTGCAAATGGCAAAGTTTTGTTATTTTTTATGGCTGAATAGTATCCCATTGTATGTGTATATATACACTATATCTTCTTTATGCATTCATCTGTTGATAGACACATAGGTTGCTTCCATATCTTGGCAATGATACATAAGCTTTTTAAAAGTGTGAGGGAAGGTGAAACTTAGGAGGGTTATTGATTTGGAGATCACTGATATATCCAATCCAAATCCTTTATTTGACAGAGGAAACTAAGGCCCAGTTAGTTAAAAGTGATCAATGGGAAAGTTAATGGCCAGATCTCAGGAACCTAAACCCCTTGTATGTTTCTCTTTCCACCAAAGACACATCACTCAATAGATTTAGGAAAAAGTACTTTTCCATTCAGTATCAAAAGATGTATTTTTTCTGTTTCTTTATGTTCTTTCTTCTTCTTAGGCTTGGCTGAGTGACATAGAATCAGATTCTTTAGCTCCAAAGAGATAAAAATATCTTTCCCCTGAAATTGGGACTATCTGACAGCCTCATCCCATCACTTAAATTTGGAAATGGGGAATATTATTAGTCTGCTGAACTCTGTTGTTTGTAGTACCCTTTTCCCCGTATGAGCCTGACAGACAAGGAGGTATCCTGGTTGTGAAAGAACAGAATTTGTCCTAAAATCTGAACAATCTATTCTCTCATAAATTCTTAAGCAGAATCAAATTTTATTAAGAAACCTGTAGCAGTGCTATAATAGATATATAGTTTAGTATGCAGTTGCCTTTTGAACATAGTCATTGTACCACAGGATGGCACCCTAAATCAATTTTTGTAACTCTAGCACCGAAGTAAAAACATAAGGCTTTGCACATATGAAACGTATGCTTGTCTAATCCAAAAACCAAAAGGAATAACATTATTATGAGCTTCAATTCACTAAAATTATTCGCACCTTCTTTGTTCAGAGCCTGATATGAAAAGAGTAGCAATTGTTTTTATGAAATAAAACTGCATTCATTTTAAATAATTAAAGAGTTTAAATATTTACACTACAAGTAAATTTAGTATATTCACCTAATTTTTAGCACATGAAGAATGAAAATCTTGGGGAATTTCCTGGTGGTTCAGTGGTTAGGACTCTGTGCTCTCACTGCTGCGGCCCTGGGTTCGATTCCTGGTTGGGGAACTAATATCCCACAACCGTGTGGCTTGGCCAAAAAACAAACAAAAAAAAGAATGAAAATCTTCTTATAATTAACTACAAAATAAAACGATCAAGATGATTAAATTTTAAGAAAACCTCTAAGTTTCCAATAGCAATTTGTGGTTTCAATGCAGTATTACCAAGAAATCACAGGATTAAATTACAAATAACCATATCTAACTTGAAAAATAATGCCAAAAGGATGGCCCCCGCTGTGCTTGAAATGTTTAAGTTCCCTTATATCTCTGTTGACATTGTATTGATATTTATAATTCACTGTTTCTTTACTAACAAAGAGAACATACATTTGTCCTTTTTTAAAAATTGAATAAATATTTACTTCCTTTGATTGTTACTTAATAATAGAGTCATCACTTTTTCAAAAAGACCAGACCATTTTATTTTGGTGCTAGTAAATATAATGGTTACAAATGTGGCATTAAATTAATGATGTTCATTTTGTTTATTCCCATAGTAGCTCAGCAATGTCTGTATTGATTTCTTGGAGCTCAGTATTTTATTCAATTTTATATTGCATTTATTACTATAATAGTTATAGTAATATATATTTTGGCCTCATATAAATTTTTGAATTAGAAATTATAATTTTCATATCTGCAAAGTCATGTTTTTATTTCAACATTTCCTTCATACAAAGTAGAACATTTGGGCTTAATGTAATTTTTATTTAATCAATATGTGCGTTTTCATATTGTTCTTTCAACCAAATGAGATAGTCTCTGTGGCATTATCATTTCATCTATCTCAGAATATATCAGCAGTTTTTATACTTTATTGCACATAGAATTAACTTTTAGAAATCCTATGTCAAGGCCATATTCCAGTCCAGGTAATCAAACTCTAGAGGTTGAATCCAGATGTCACCATTTTTAAAAACCCTTTGGTGATTCCTGTATGCATCCAAATTTGAGAACCAGTGGAATAGATGATAGAAGGTTTTTTACATTATATAGGATAAGCCTGATCTAATTTAAACCATAGATCTCTTTTACTTTTGTTATAGTCTTTGAAATTGCTTAACTTTTCTAAGCTTCAATGTTTTATGTAAAATTTAATATATGAAAATATATGCAATGTAAATGTAAGTTATGAAGTTTAATTAAAATACTAAATATCCATGGGCCTAGTATATAACTTCAGATCTAAAAATTATAATGTGTGCTTCTTATTCACAATCCTATGTAACTGCCCAACCTCACAAATAACGACTGTCCTGAATTTTGCATTGCGTTGGCCAAAAAGGTCGTTCGCTTTTTCCCATAAGATCTATGGGAAAACCCGAATGAACTTTTTGGCCAATCCAATATTTATCTTTCACTTGTTTTTGTGAAAATATTTACAACATACATATGTTTCCATTATCTATAATAGTTTAGCTTGATTTTATGCTTTACAAAAAAATTCCTTACAATATATAATATGTTAAGACTGGTTATTGTTTTTTTTTTTTTTTTGGCTGTGCCCTCAGCAGTGAAAGCATGGCCTCCTAACCACTGGACGACCAGGGAATTAACTGGTTATTATTCTTGTTCAATCAATATTAAGCGATCCTCTAATTTTTTTTTTTTTGTAATTATAGTAAGTCATTTATTTTCATAAAAGTATAGCATTTCTTTGTGGGGATATGCCATCATGTATTTTTCAATGCTTCTGTCAGTAAGCATTCAGGATTTCTTCTTTTTAATTTTTGTTACTGCAAACAAAGCCACTACAAACATTTTTGTACTGTCTCCTGGTGCACACGTGGTACTGTTTTTCTAGGATATACCTAGAAGTGGGTCACAGGATAATGTGCATGTCTAATTTTAAAGATAATTCTGTTTCCCTCCCTGCTCTCCAAATGGTTGTACTGATTTGTCCTCTCACCAGCAGTTATTAGACTTCTCACTGCTTCACATTCTCACCAACACTTACTACTCTCAGACTTCTTTATTTTGAGCAATCTAATGTATGAACAGTAGTTCACTGTAGTAATTTTTAATGGGTTTAATTTTAATTTATTTTTGTGTATTTATCTATTGGATAACTTCTGAAATGGCTATTCTTATCATTTACTCATTTTTCTTTTGGTGTATACATTTTGTTGGCTGAATTGTAGTTTGCTTTTTCATACTTATGATGCTATTTAATGATTAATGTAAGTTCTTCATTTTAATGAGTTTGAATTTATTGCTTATAATAAAGCATCCTTCCCCACACCTGTGTCATAAAAAATATGCTGCTATATTTTCTCCCAAAAGTTTAAAAAGTTTGCCTCTCATACTTAAGTCATTAAAGAATTTGTGGTAACGGTGTGGGGTGGGAATCTAGAGGGTTTTTGCCCATATGGATAGCCAATATTCATACACCATTTATTGAAAACTCTGTTCACACTGATCAGCTATGCTATATGTTTTATATATATATAAATTTTCCATATAGATGATGCAATTTATCTGGGCCTTTTGATATATTCTGTTTGTGAATTTACCCCTTTGTTAATATGTCATGTTAATTATTTACTACAAGTTCATAGTCAGTGTTTACATTTTGTGAGCCAGTTCCTTCTATTTTATTCTTCTTCAGCAATGTTTTTGCTTTTGCTGTAGTCTTCTGTATAAATTTTAGAATTAGACTGGTATGTTTCTTGAAAAAGTTTCTAAGGATTTTGCTTTAAATTGTACTGTTTATCAATCAGTTTGGGGAATTTTACTCCTTTATGATACTAAATTTACTCTCTATGAATATACTATAGCTTTTCATTTAATCAGGGATTTCAAAATAATTTTCCAAAAGTTTTGAAATTTCCAGCATAAATATTACTTCATCTGTTGTTGGGTTTAATTCTAGAATTTTTACTATTATGAATGTTCTTTTTATAAACTTTTATTACGGAAAATTTTTAAAATACAGAAAAGTAGAGAGAATAGCATAATCAATCCCTTTTTACACAACCTCTAACCTCAACAACTATCAATTATGGTAATCTTGTTTTATGTATCCTAGCACCTATTCTCTCTCACCAACCCCATATTATTTTGAGGCAAAACCCTAATCATATTATTTCATTTATAACTAATAAATGGTGGCTTTAAAATATTTTTAAGGAAAAGTATGTCTCCTAATAGTCATAAATGTAGAAGAGTAAATATGTTTTGCTATAACTATCTTATACACAGCAAATTTTCTAAAATCTCTCAATAAAACTTTCCCTAGAGTGTTTTCTGTGCAATTTGTGACGGAGATTTTTTTAAATCTTCCTTTCAGATTCTTATAGCTTTAATTTGTTTCTCTTGACTCACTGCACTTTTTGGTGCTACATTAAATTTTGAATAGAAGCAGTATTAGTGTTTTGTTTCCAAATTTAATGGAAATATTTTGAAACTTTCACGATTAGAATGATATTTGCTGTAGGTTTTGGTAAACATGATTTATCAGAGTACAAAGAAATCTTTAATTCATAGTTAACAAAGACCATGAATAATTATTTAATTTTATCAAACTATTTTCTCCATTATTGATATATCATAATTTTTTCTTTTTTGATTTGTTTTATATATATATATATATATATATATATATATATATATATATATATATATGTTAAATGGTACTAACATTCCTGGCATAATTCCAAACTGGTCATTATGTTTTATTTTTCTAAATGCATGCATATTCAGTTTATTTATGTTTTGCTGAATTTGGTCTGCTAGTATTTTGATTAGGATTTTTGTGTCTATATTAACTAGAGATATTGTTCTGTCATGTTCTTTTCTTGTAATTTCTTTGGTTTTGGCATCATGATAATATTGACCTCAGTGAATAGTGTCCCCTTCTATTTTTTGGAAGAGTTTATGAAATATTGATGCTAACTCTTCTTTAAACACTTCATAGAATTCACCAGTAAAGCCATCTGGTGCTGGGGTTTTGTTTATAAGATTTTGTTGTTGTTTTTATTAATTCAGTCTCTACTTGTTATGTAGGTCTATTCAGGTTTTCTCTTCTTCTTGAGTCATTTTCAGAAGTTTGTGGTTTCTAGGTCCATTTCAACTAGGTTGTCTGTTTTGTCGGCATACGACTGTTCAAGGGAATATAAAGTATTCCCTTGTAAATTTTTTGATTTCTCTAAGGTCAGTAGTAATGTCTCCTCTTTCATCTTGATTTTGGAACTTTGCATCTTCTCTTTTTTACTCAGTCACTATAGCTAAAGTTTTGTCATTTTTGTAGATCTTTCAAAGAACCAACTTTTGGTTCTGTTTATTTTCTCTATTGTTTTTCTATTCAATATTTCCATTCTAAATTTGTTTCCGTCCTTCTGCTGGCTTTGTGTTTAGTTTGCTCTACTTTTTCAAGATTCATACAAGGTGGAGGTTGGGTTATTGATCTGAGATTTTTCTTCTTTAAAAAAAATCTTTATGTTGTGTTTTATTTTTAATTCATTGCCAAGTATTTTCCAATTTCCTTGGTTATTTGTTCTTGCCCCAGTTGCTTATTTATGAATGTATTGTTTAATTCTACATACATGTGAATTTCCCAAATTTTCTCCTTACTGATTTCTAATTTCATCCCATGTGTGTAAGGAAGATATTTTATACAATTTCAGTCCTTTTTAATGTATTGAGACCTGTTTTATGGCCAACAATATGATTTTTCATGAAGAACATTCCATGTACACTTGAGAAAAATGTTCTCCTATTCTTGACATTTTTATGCCTGTTTGGTTTATAGTACTATCAAAGTCTTCTATTCCTGTCTATAGTTACTTTATACATTATAGAAACTGGGGTATTGAAGTCTCCTCTATTATTGCTGAATTGTCCACTTCTCCCTTCATTTCTATCAGTTTTTGTTTCATGTATTTTAGGGTCTCTTATTTGATGTACACATATTCATAATTGTTATATCTTTTGGATGGGTTGACCTTTTTATGATTATTAAATGTCCTTTTCTAGTTGCACTTTTGAAAATGTCTTAAAAATCTATTAGCTTCATATTAGTGTAGTTTTTTTTTTTTTTTTTCCTCTCACTGTTGTGGCCTCTCCCGTTGTGGAGCACAGACTCCGGACGCGCAGGCTCAGCGGCTATGGCTCACGGGCCCAGCTGCTCCGCGGCATGTGGGATCTTCCTGGACCGGGGCACGAACCCATGTCCCCTGCATCGGCAGGTGGACTCTCAACCACTGTGCCACCAGGGAAGCCCCATATTAGTGTATTTTGACTAGTATTTGCATGGTGTATCTTTTTCATCTTTTTACTTTAAATTTACATGTCTTTGATTCTAAATTGTGTCTCTTATTGATAGCAGATCAATGTTTTAAAAAATATTCTCCCAACCTTCAGTTTTGGTTGCAGTGTTTGACCCATTTATATTTAATACAATTATTTATAAGGTAGGACTTTTATCTGCCATTTTTCAATTTGTTCTATATGTCTTTTTCTGTTCTTCTATTCCTCTATTACTGCCTTCTTTTGTGTTAAGCAGATATTTTTCCAATGTGCTATTTTAATTCCCTTTGAATTTCTTTTACTATTTTGTTAGTATTATTTTCTCTGTGGTTGCCCTGGGAGTTATAATTAATATCATAACTTATAAAAATTTAGTTCATGTTTAGTTCACAACTTAATTTCCACAGAATACAAAAGTTTGCTCTTCTATAGCTCCAGTCTTTCCTCCATTTTGTGCTATTATTGTCATGTACTTGGATATAGAAGACCAAGATCATTCAAATGATTTTTCAAAGTCCACTCTTCATATACACTAGCACTAGGTGCTAGTTCCATCTTTTGAAAAAAGTACACTCCCATAATTTAGGGCTTTGGCTTTCTGTTTCAGTCTGTTAATGTCCACTTTTCACGGTTCACAAACTTATCAGAATGGACCCCCTTTTGTTTTCCAGATCTAATATTACATATTTATTTTGTGTATATGTGTGTTGGGTGGGGTATTACATATTTTCATGGATTTGGCAAGAAAGAGGGAGGCGAGAGACTGTTTCCAATTTTAGCACCATAAGCCAGTGGTCAATGTCTTCATTTTAATTACAAAATCTATAGCCCAAAGACAAGATTTTTTTTTTGGTTTTTGTTTGTTTGTTTTTTTTTGCGGTACGCGGGCCTCTCACTGTTGTGGCCTCTCCCGTTGCGGAGCACAGGCTCCGGATGCGCAGGCTCAGTGGCCATGGCTCACGGGCCCAGCCGCTCCACGTCATGTGGGGTCTTCCCGGACCTGGGCACGAACCTGTGTCCCCTGCATCAGCAGGCGGACTCTCAACCACTGCACCACCAGGGAAGCCCAAAGACAAGTTTTTTTGTATAAAAATATTCAGCAGTTTTGGTAAGAGGTCTAAGAAAGGAAATTTGATTTTTTCTGATTTCTGTTGCTTTTCCCTATATCATATTGGTCTTTTCAATGAAACAATAATCTATAAAGTTGTTTTATCATCCATATATAAAACAGTGAAATTTAACACTGGAAATCTTACATCATAAGCAAAATAGACAGTCCTAATGAATTTCTAGAAACAGATATCAGTATTATACTTTAAAGCCACAGTTGAAATCACATGAAGGGTATAATTTTGCATACAAACACAAGGTCTGAGATTCACTATTAACATTACTTAAGTTGATTCCCATGTGCCAATTTAGAACAGATGTATTTATCAAATAACTATGAGTTATTTATTAGTAATTAAAGATAACAGATATCAAATGCATATTAATTAATTATACAAGACAAAATGATATATAGTAACCTTCTAATTTCAAGTATAAAACAAGTATAAATCAAAGAAGCAGGTATTTGAATTCAAAATAAACTGTTAGTTAACTTGCCAATACTGACCAGTCTTCAATGTTAGAGAAAAGACACTTCTTAGTGTTTATGCTACTGTGAAATAGGTTGATATTTATTTTCATTTTACAAATACAAGTAGGAAATGGGATATTTTAGTTCAAGAGGCACTCATTTTAGATGATGACCGGAAAAGTTGATCCTCTTTACTCTCACTCTCCACATCTCCTTCTTATGCTATAAAATAGGAACCTCTATTAAGTCTGTCTGCCATTTTTTTTCATCTTGCAACATAGTCCAGAGAACCAGTTAAAGCAGAGCCCATAAGTACCAAAGAAAATGAATGAGAGTCAACTCCCATTGCAATAAGAGTATTATAGTCCTCTTCCATATAGGAAAAAGTGGGAATCTGGAAAAATCTCTCCCTGTGTACTCTCTTAAAAAACAAGTGAACAAAACAAAACTCAAACCTTCTACTTAGGTGTGGTCAGTAGCTTAATATGAACTCTCTAATTGTTCATCATTTTCATTATCTCGATCTCACTTCTTTGGAGGGGAAATATCTTTAAGTTCTTCTTCACACTAGTAGGATGAGTTACTCAGAGCCTTGTATCTGGATGTAAATAAAGGATGACAAAATATACTGGTAGAATATTCCAGTAAGAACTGAGTATAAAAAAAAGGAACTAGTGATTCATTTCTTTATCTCTGGGATGATTTCTTTCATGGAGAATATAGAGGTTTTCCTTTCCTTCCATTGCTGTTTATTTAAGGAATGCTGAAGTAGACTGCTCTTTACTTTAACTTCCAATTTTTGTTTTTATAGGATGTAAAACAAGCTATACGTGTCTTGAGGATTAAAAGAAACAATACAGAAAAAAAAATAGCCATTTCAAGGATGAATGTTTAAAGTAATATATGAAAAGGAACTAGTATTATTACAATTAATTGAACAGATTTAGGGAAGAAAAATTAGGATTATATATTTTTCCTCTCAACTGAAAAGAATTATATATTTAAAAAATTATTTTGAATTTAAGTATGTGTATAATACACGCCTAATACATGTGGGTATAAATTTAAGTGAATCCTTTATTAAAAAAAAGTAATGGATTTTCGGATAGGGCACTTAACTATACTCAGAAAGTAAGTTGGATTCATTTGTGCCTTAGCAGATACTGACAGAACAACTATATTTTGAAATTCATGTATTTAATGGACAACCACCACAAAACAGATACTATTAAGTAAAAACTAGCGAACAACTGGAAAAATCCAAAATACTCACTGAGAGTAGATAAGACAAATATGTTGTGGTATAGTCAATAGTCATCAAATGTTATATAATGAAAAAAATGAAAGGAATATAATTACATGCAAAATAATGTTGAGCTAAAGAACTGAGACACGAAAGTTTATGTACTTTAAAATGCCAGTTATATGAAGTTCAAAAAGAGTCACAACTTACCTATAGTGTTATAATGTAGGATAAACGTTATATTTGGGAAGGGATTACTGACTGGAAAGGGGGCATGATACAGGTATTATTTAATAGAATGCATTTACTTAGTGATAATTCATCAAGTTGTGTAATTATGGAATGCAGTATTTTCTGTATATTCATGTTATAATTTAATTGGTTCTACATGGTAAAAAATAGTTACAGTATATGGCTAAAAGAAAATATTTTCCTACCTCTATTATAGGTTATTATCTAGGTGTATTTTGACAGGATCAGGTAGACATAAATTTTTTTTAATTAAAAAAATAAATCAGTTAAATGAATACCTTAGGCTTTAAAGAAATTGCTGTGACTCCTGAGTTTTGGATATTTTAGGGGAAAGGGGAAGTCACAAAGCCATGTAGATTGGCCATGGTATACTGGAGCCAGTCAACAATTTTTTTCAGAATTTCTAGTTCTAGCATGGTCTTACAGACCTAACCATAGACTCATTAGCACTTAAAGTATCAACCTAGGAATCAATCTGGCTTTTTACTACATTATTCGTAAACCACAAAGAGAAAAAAAAATTGGTGTCTTCATCTGCTCTTAATCAAAACACTTTTATACCAATGCATAGACAAAACAGTGTTTAGCATTTCATTAGCTAGCTGAAACGTAGTTACAGCAGTGGTCTAACACAAACAAGGCAACTTTGGTACCTTTAAATCTCAATAAATTCAAAACAATGCCTTATGATAGTAACATCTTGAAAACTGTGGTAACTTGCTTTGCTATGCAGGCTTTTAACATTGAGGCCCGAAAATGAATTTTCAATAGGTCTTATTCTGTCTTCCACTTCACATTTAACACTCTGAATCTTACTATCTGAATCTGCTTTTATATATACACATGCAAAACGTGGTAGAGAATCGAAGTCATTTTCTGGATAATCCAAATCAAAATAGTGGCCTCAGTTGCTTAGATATTTCAGATGAAGTTGTGTTTCTCTTAGTTTGAGTTATAAGGATAATTATTGTAGTTCTGTATTTTACGTGCATAGGCAATCCTTAGAATTCAGAGTGTGGAAAAGTGCTGAGGGCAGAGATTTCAAAATGAAAGGAAGGAATCTATTTTAAAGTGGAGTAAGAATTTGAATTTATGGTTATTATTTTGGCTTAAAGTTAGAAAGCTTTTTCTTTTTAATATTTCGTTAACATTTTAGTGATCAGATTGATTTCCATAGTATGTAAATTAAAGTGGACACCATATAGCAGCAAAGTTGGGTCGATGTTGTTGATTAACACAGGAACAATTCATAGCATGGAATCCAGTCAGCTTTGCTTTGGATACATAGAATAGAAGATGCAATGCTTGCCAAAAGATTCTTATGGCTGAGACTTGTCACATGGTAATGCTATTCAGAATATAATAATGAATGCCTTTCCACTATAATAATACCTATTCTAATCCTCTCATTTTAAACTGAACATAAATGTAAAGGATATTAAGAATATATTTGAGATGTCAGTGAAATAAAATGTTGTCACAGGATAATGGTCTCCTGCTGCTTCATAAAATACCAAGCCAAAGGCAAGACTTACATTTTCAGAGTAGAAGACATTAATCCCATGACAGCGTTTTATTGCAGTGATTGTATTTCTATTATACAAAATGAGCGTGTAGATTTAATCAATTCATTTGATGTATGTTGAGGTGGTAAATTGACAGTGGTTTATCATCATTATGAAATTGTTCTTGAAGGCAGTTTATCAAAGAAAATACAGACGTTTTAGGAAATTTAACTTTCAGGTCGAGGGGAAATAGAGGTTTCTGACTAGCTGGAGGTTGGTTTTCCTTAAGACATTAATAGTTAATATAACAAGAGAAGGACAGTATGATAGACATACTCAGAAAGGTTTGTGTAATAGTTTTGTTAATATTACAGTACCACACTTCAATATGCTGACAGGCAAAACATAATAATTAAATATAATTATTTGAGCAAAAAACCACAGTGACATAACAGAAGTTGAACTCCTTCTCAGAAGGCTTTACTTAAGTCATTTACAAAACTAGCTTTGTTACTTTGAATAATGATGACTGAAAGACAGTTGATGTCATTAGATGATAGCATCATCCCATATTTATAAGCACTGCTATAATACAACAAAGACCCATTGTGCAGTATAGCATAAGGCTTCTTATGGAAGCTCAACCATCTAAGCCAAACCAAGCATTATTCCCAATGGACAATGAAAACTCATTGCTTGTTTTCTTCTTAGAAAATATATTAATGCCAAAATAGTTGGATGTATTCCATTGAATGTGTTTAGAATATTGTGTTTCATTTTGAAATACCCATTCCTTAATATATGAAATAGGCCTCAGGCTTGCTTTGAGAACCTTTGCCAATTTTTTAAATGAAGTCAAACTACTATAATTTATTCTCAAAGGTAGATCCAATTTCACTTACCTTTTTGTTCTGTTTGTTGACTATTTTAAAATAAGTGAATTTTGTATTTCTAAGGCCATCTACGTTATCATCCTCTGTCTCCTGGTGCTTATACAAAGCCCACAAATCTGAAAACTAAAAGCTTCCTCTTCAAAATATAACAAGTAAGGTAACTGACAAAGCTATTATTTTTTATAAAAATGCAAATCATCAAGCACATATGTCCCTCAGGCCATTAAGGAAAAAAATCAGGATGGCCAAAAGTGCAGTAAGAGTGACATCTGGAAAATGCTCGTGGAGTTGAGATACTCTTTCATTACTCTTGTCATACTCTTATCATTAGGTTGTTCATTACATCATAGGCCATCCATTGTCAATTCCTTGTATGAGAAGTAGATCTGGAATCATTACAACAATATTTCTTCTATATTAATCACAAATCCATTTTATGGTAATTTTATTATGAACTCTAGTTTTTATGATCACATACTGCATAGGTAGGGCTGCCATCACAAAAGACCACAGACTGGGGGGCAGATCCAGAGGCTACAGATTCATGATTAAGATGTCAGCAAAGTATGGTTTCTCCTAAAGAGTCTCTCCATGGCTTGCAGGTGGTTGTCTTCTTACTGTGACTTCACATGGACTTCTATGTCTGATGTCTCTTTGTGTGTTCGAATTTTCTCTTCTTATAAGGACACCCGTCAGATTGGATTAGGGCCCACTGTGTGACCTCTTTTAACCTTATTTACCTCTGCAAAGGCTCTATCTGTAAATTTAGTCACATTGTGAGGTACTTTGTGTTAGGACTTCAATATATGAATTTTGGGAGACAATTCAGTTCAAAACACATACTAATAAGATTTCCTTTGAATTTTAGTATTATACATAAAAATAAAACTGAAGCATTGAGTGGTGAAATGGTTGCCCAACACTAGCCGTAATAATATATGATCTTTTAAAAAACATGAAAAGAATGATTTTGTGTTGAAAGAACACTGTCATTTTATTCTTCTAAATCTTTGACCACAACCCCAAGTATATCATTGTGCTATAATCTTACATAGGTGATGTATTGCTATGTGTATAGCATTCCTTCTCTCCTAGGTCTTATCTTTCCTACAAGGAATAAGTTCCTTGAGAAAAGAGGTATGTGTTTCATATAAGTATGTATTATACAACAAACCTACCACAGGGCCTGGGAACTCTATAAATATTAGGGAAATAAATGATAGATGGATGGATGAAATAATTTTCAAGTCACTTATAGATTTAGAGCTGTGATTTAGATATTTTATACCTGAGATTATTGCTAATGAGAAAAACTCCCGATTATGACAAAGGACACCTTAGTAATATCATTCTTTAGTGTACATAAAACTAGCTCTTAAAATATGACTGCCAAACAGATTTAAGAAAGATTTTATTACATGGCTACCAGCCAAAACCATTGAGCAGAAAATAGAAAGGAAATAAAATTATACTGTCTTGAAATCCAGGTGGGGTTTTGTACATTCTTTCTCATTAAACACTGTCTTGGGCTTCCCTGGTGGCGCAGTGGTTGAGGGTCCGCCTGCCGATGCAGCGGACACGGGTTCGTGCCCCGGTTCGGGAAGATCCCACATGCCGCAGAGTGGCTGGGCCCATGAGCCATGGTTGCTGAGCCTGTGCGTCCGGAGCCTGTGCGCAACGGGAGAGGCCACAACAGTAAGAGGCCCGCGTACGCAAAAAAACAACAATAAAAAAAACCATCTATCTTGTTGCCTATTTGAGTTTCAGAGGCAAAGGAAGAGCTATGAACATTTGACATATATTTAGTTCCAAACAGACTGTAGATACTCAGTAGTTTGGGTGCTCAAGCCAGGAGATGTGTTTATTTTATTCACTTTCTGCACCATAGTTTTCTGAGCATAAACTTGTCTTTAGGACTGTTTTACCCATCACCAAGAAACACCTATATCCTAAGCTTAACATGAAAAATTTAAAATATATAAGCAACAGTCATTATAATTCTACTTCCTATTGATAACTGCTGATAACATTTGTTAATAAAACATCCCAACATTCAGGTATACTTAAATATGTGTGTGTATTAAATCCATATACATGTGAAGGTGAGTCTGTTTCTATCTCAGATTCAGCAAGACTCCAAAAGTGAACTCTATGCAGGACTTCTTGAGAAATAGCTAAAGGAAAGGTTTGATTACCATTAGCCAACAATCATTACTAAGCATACATTACTGAGCATTCCTTCTTGAAGAGTTTAAGGGAGAGATTTCCTTTGGAGAGGGCTGTGCTCTGTGCTCTGCGTCTGCCCTCTCAGGAGAGAGTCTACTTTACCTCTTGCCATGTAAGAAGCTACGCATAGAAATCTGAGTGGTGTGCTGTGGTGTCATAGTGAGGGGAAGTGCCTCATCTGAAATAGTCAGCAATTTTTGAAATGTGTCGGGCCGGAAGAACACCTGAGTGTTTTTCATGGTCAAGGTGTGGGCCGTCCAGGAGTGAGAGACATTGGTAGCAAACAGAATGGAGGACTTGAAGTCAATAGCTGAGGGGAGAAGTAAGTCGTCAGCTATAGGATACATGTTTCATATTAATGTTGCTGCCCTTTGGGAATCTCCAGGAAACATATTTAAGACATGCCAGGCTCAGAAGGCATAAGTGTCACATCATGATAGTGCTAGGCAACAGAAATCATTTCTGACCTTCACCTCTTCTCCCCATTTCAGCAACTTCCTTCCCTCCTACCCTGGGAAGATCAGAAGTCAGGGATAGCAGGCAGAAGAGCTTTAGGAGAAAAAAGAAGTCATTCACGTCCTCTGTCATTAGTACTGTTACCAAGCTAAAGGACGGTAGAAACATTAATCTAAAATGAAGTTTGTCCATTACACATGACTGGATATTTTAATAATTGAAACTAAATTATAACCAAAGTGACTGAAGAAATATTTTTCTAAAGTGATCATAAACTAGATCTGGTCTGACCTAGATTTCACCCAGGATATAGGAAAGAACTAGATCCAACTGGAAACTACTTGGAAAGGAGAGCCCAGAGGGGATTAAAGTGTTATCTTGCTTATACACTGTACAATTCTGTTCTTTCAACATTATGTATACAAATACCCACAAACAAACCAAATATGACACACTGTTAAATATACGCAATGAATTACACATACCATAAGTCTATATACATATAAAATGGGACTCTATTTGACACACTGCTTAAGAGTTTTACAGCTTGCCTTTTTCTCTTAATAATCAAAATTTTTTTTCTGCAGCGTCATTTGTAATTACTTCAAAATAACCCTTGAGTCGTTACCCATATTATTTAACTATTTCCCTGTTGTTGACCATTTATATTATCTTAAGTTTATGCATGTTTAAATTAGTGCTTGCTGAAGTTAATATTCTTATAGTGAAGAAGTAGTGAACGTCTTTCCTTATTACTTAGAATAAGAGTGTGTAAGCATAGATTTGTAATCAGAGGGATGCACAATTAAGAAAAATTTGGGGGGGACTTCCCTGGTGGTGCAGTGCTTAAGAATCTCCCTGCCAATGCAGGGGACACAGGCTCATGTCCTGGTTTGGGAAGATCCTACGTGCTCCCAGACAACTAAGTCCATGCACCACAACTACTGAACCTGTGCTCTAGAACCCATGAGCCACAACTACTGAAGCCCGTGTGCCTAGAGCCCATGCTCTGCAGCAAGAGAAGCCACTGCAATGAGAAGCCCACGCACCACAATGAAGAGTAGCCCCCACTGGCTGCAACTAGAGAAAGCCTGTGCACAGCAATGAAGACCCAAGGTGGCCAAAAATAAATAAGTTAATTAATTAATTAAGTAAAAATTTTTAATTGAAGTATAGTTGATTTACAGTTTTTCAGGTGTATAGCAAAGTGATTCAGTTATATATATACTTTTTCAGATTCTTTTCCATTATAGGTTATTACAAGATATTGAATATAGTTTTCTGTGCTATACAGTAAATCCTTGTTGTTTATTTTATTTATATATAGTAGTGTGTATCTGTTAATCCCAAACTCCCAGTTTTCTCTCCCCCCCTTTCTCCTTTGGTAACCATAAGTTTGTTTACTATGTCTGAGTTTGTTTCTGTTTTGTAAATCACTTCATTTGGATCATATTTTAGGTTCCACATATAAATTATATCATATGATACTTGTCTTTGACTTACTTCACTTAGTATGATAATTTCTAGGTCCATCCATGTTGCTGCAAATGGCATTATTTCATTCCTTTTTATGGTTGAGTAATATTCCATTATATATATGTACCACATCTTTTTTTATCCATTCATCTGTTGATGGCCATTTAGGTTGCTTCCATGTCTTGGCTATTGTGAATAGTGCTTCTATGACCACTGGGGTGCATGTGTCTTTTCAAATAAGAGTTTTTGTCTTTTGTGGACATATGCCCAGGAGTGGGATTGCTGGATCATATGGTAACTCTATTTTAATTTCTTTAAGAAACCTCCATAGTTGTTGCACCAGTTTACATTCCCACCAACAGTGTGGGAGGGTTCCCAGAGGGACATATATTTTAATAGTTGTTAAGTACTTCCAAACCACCATTCAGAAGCCTTTACCAATTTATCCTTCCCACCAGTAGTAAATCACATGCCATTTCCCGCACTCTCTGCATCATTAACTTTTAATGCACAGCATTATTAACTTTTTTTGCTAGATATTTCCAGTACTAAAGTGAAAAATGCTGCATAATGATTGAGGTAATTTGCATATCTCTGGTTACTATTGAGTTGCAGGTGCATTGATTTTGCTAATTGATTTGCCACAATGTTTTTATTTTCTAATTTTATTGGCCACAGCTTCCTGTCTTTTTTTGACCATTTTTAAAAAAGATAGTCTATATCTTTTCCCAATTCACAATTCTTTTGATATGTGAAGAATTTTAACACTTTGTCCCATATGTTGATATTATATTCCCCTGCTAATCATTTACATCTGACCCTTGAACAATGCGGGGGTAGGGGCACTCACCCTCCTTGAAGTCAAAAATCCTGTATAACTTATAGTCAGCCCTCCTTACGTGGTTCCTCTGTATCCTTGGTTCTGTAGCCGAGGACTCAACCAACTGCGGAAGCATGTAGTATTGTAGTGTTTACTACTGAAAAAATTCTGTGTATAAGTGGATCCATGCAGTTCAAACCTGTGTTGTTCAAGGGTCAACTGTATATTTAAATTTCTTTCTTCTTGTGTTAGCCATACCAACATTTAATTTTCAATTTTTCTATGGTCAAATGAGTCACCATTATCCTGTATTTTCTTCTGTCTTTGGTATCAAAATTAGAATGGCCTTCTTACCTTTATATGGTTATATTTAAGTCTTAAGTCTAAATATAATTAAAAATATAACAATAAGGCCCTACTGAATAGCACAGGGAAGTATATTCAATATCCTGAGATAAACCATAATGGAAAAGAATATAAAAATGTATATATATGTATAACTGAATCACTTTGCTTTACAGCAGAAATTAATACAACATTTTAAATCAACTATACTTCAATTTAAAAAAGTAAAATTGATTTAATAAAGTAGGCTATTAAAAATATATATGTATAAAAAATTGCCAAATATGAACCAAATATCAAAAATAATAGAATATGCACCCCCATGTACTCAGATTGAAGAGATGTGGGCTCGTTCTGCATTTTATTCTCTTTGTTTATATTCTTATTTTCTCTTTGTCTCTTTTAACATTCTTACACCTCCATCCATTTACCTTCTCTCTTTAGAACTAATGACTATTCTAAATATTTCAGAGTATTAGTCATGTCCAAGTGTCTATACTTATTCTAGATATCAATAAGCAATCTGCTTCCTTTGTTTAGGGTTTTTAATTTTTATTAAAAATTTTCTAATATGTCTATGTATTTGCAATATGCCTTTTTACTCAACATTGTTTTTGAAATTCAGTAATGTGGGAATTTTTTCCCAACATTATATATTTTAGAACTACCTGTGTTGTTGGTTATAGATCTAATTCATTCATTTTAACTGCTGCCTAGTATACAAATATATGACTAAACCTTAGATCATCTCTTCTGTTATAAATAAACAATTAGGTAATTACAACTTTTTTATTTTCAATTCCAACCAATGTTAGAATGAATTTTCTAGCTCATGTTTCCTCGGGAACATGAGTAATAGCTTCCCAGAGTAAGAGCATACCTAGAAAAGGAATTGTTGAATCATACAAGTGTGAATTTTTAAGCTTTACTAGCTATTGCCAAATTGTTATCCAAAGTGATTGTATAATTTATAGAATGATGTGTAAGAATTCATGCTAATCCAAATTTTTGCCAAAACTTAAGGAAAAGAGATTTAAATTTCTTTACCAGTATATGAAATGGTGTCCCAGTGTTGTTATGATTTGCATTCTCCTACTGTTCCTTAAGTTGTGCAACTCTGAATAGGTTGATCGGCTACTTAGAGTCCTCTTCAGTGAAATACCTGACCATAGCCCGGGTCATTTTTTTCTACTGTTGTTTGAATTTTTTTCATTAATTAGATTTTTTAATTTAAATTCAAAAGTTGCTCAGATATTTCCCCAAAATATAAGTTCTGTCCTAATTTTTTAGAATATCTTTTGATGTATTAAAGTTTTTAAGTTTAGTGTATTCAATTTATAATTTTCTTTAACTATTCTGCATTTTTGTATCTTATTCAGAAAATCCTTCTCTATCTCGATATCCTAAGAATATTCTCCCATATCTTCTTGAGAAATTTTCACAGTTTTGTTTTTCACATTTTGGTCTTTAACCCATCTAGAATATTTTATTTTTGTGCTCAGTATAATGGATCTATTTTTATCATTTTTCCTTAGGGAATGCAAATCGTCTTGGAAGCATTTTATTGAATATTCTTTTGCAACAAGTTTGTAATGCTATGTCTGTCATATACCATACACATATAGTCTGTTTATCTATTCAGTCCTTGGATTTCTGTTTCTTTCCCAGATACTCACTGCTTTAATGATATAGCTTTATAATGAGTCTTTGAGTGTGTAGGGCAAATCCCCTTCTCTAGTTTTTCATGTACAACGTTTTATCTGTTCTTGATTCTTCACTTCTTTTATGGATCTTAGGATCAATTTGTCCAATCCTACAAATAGTCTTGGTGGAAATTTTACTTGAATTGTAATGGGTTTATCAATCAATTGAGAATATTTGTGATCTCCATGATAAGTCTCCATTTTATTTAGATCTTTCATCCTGCAATGAAATTATATAAATTTCTTAAAACATTCCTTGCTGGATACTGCATAAACTATTGATCACTCTACATTAATATTGTTTGCTAGAAAACATTTAAAGTCTCTTAATAGTCTTGATAGACTGTGGATTCTCCTGTTATGTCTAGGTATACATCATATAACGTGTAAATGACAATATTATTTATATGCTTATTTCTTTACTTATATCTAGACTAGGAAGTCTAGGTAATCTTGGAAAAAAGTGGTGATTATGACATCTTTACCTTTTTCTTGAATCAAAAAGAGATTCTTCTAAAGTCTCACTGTTATGTGTATTTTTTTGCTGCAGTTTTGGACGGGTATAGTTTCCTAAGTTAGAGAAGTCCCCCTCAATTCACAGTTTGATTAGAGTTTTAAAATGCATTTATCTTGGGACTACATAACTTGACCTTTTTAATATATGGAGATGATCACTTTTTCTCTAACCTATTAGTGTTATGTTATATTGATAATTTAAATTTTTTTTATTGAATTATAGTTGATGAACAATATTATATAAGTTATAGATGTACAACATAGTGATTATAATTTTTCAAGGTTATATTCCATACATAGTTATTATAAAATATTGGCTATATTCCCTGTGTTGTCCAGTATATCCTTGTAGCTTATGTATTTTATACATAATAATTTGTAACTCTTAAGTCCCTACCCCTATCTTGCCTCTCCCCCTTCTCCCTCCCCACTGTTAACCACTAGTTTCTTTTCTATCTGAGTCTATTTCCTTTTTGTTATATTCATTAGTTTATTTTTTGATTCCACATATAAGTGAAATCATAAAGTATTTGTCTGTCTGACTTATTTCACTTAGCATAATACCTGCCAAGTCCAACCATGTTGTTGCAAATGGCAAAAATTTGTTCCTTTTTGTGGCTGAGTAGTATTCCATTTTGTATATATGTATATTTGTATGTATAGGTGTATATGTATATACACACACACATACCACATCTTCTTTTCCATTCTTCTGTTGATGGACACCTAGGTTGCTTCTGTAACTTGGCAATTGTAAATAATGGTGCTTTGAACATTGGGGTGCATGTATCATTTCAAATTAGTGTTTTTGTTTTTTTTAGATATATAATATATATATTGCTGGGTGATATGGTAGTTCTGTTTTTAGTTTTTGAGAAACCTCCATAATGTTTTCCACAATAGCTACACCAATGGACATTGTCACCAACAGTGTATGAGGGTTTCCTTTCCTCTACATCCTCACCAGCATTTGTTATTTGTGGTCTTTTTGATGATAGCCATTCTGATGGGTGTGGGGTGATATCTCATTGTGGTTTTAATTTGCATTTTTTTGATGATTAATGATACTGAGTTTCTCTTCAAGTGCCTGTTGGCCATATAAATGTTGTCATTGGATAAATGTCTATTCAGTTCTTCTGCCCATTTTTCAATTGGGTTATTTGTTTTTCTGATGTTGAGTTGTATGAGCTGTTTATATATTTTGGATATTGACTTGTTATGGGCCATATCATTTGCAAATATTTTCTCCCATTCAGTAAGTTGTCTTTTCATTTTGTTGATCATTTCCTTTGCTATGCAAGAGCTTTTAAGTTTAATTAGGTCCCTTTGTTTATTTTTGCTTTTATTTCCTTTCCTTTAGGTGACAGAGCCAGAAAAATTGCTACGATTTACATCAAAGAGTGTTCTGCCTATGTTTTGCTCTAGGAGATTTATGGTTTCCAGTCTTAAGTCTTTAATTCATTTTGATCTTTAATTCATTTTGAGTTTATTTTTGTGTATAGTGTTAGAGAATGTTCTAATTTAATTATTTTACATGTAGCTGTCCATTTATCCCAGCACCAATTATTGAAGACTCTCTTTTCTCCATTGTATATTCTTGTCTCTTTTGTTATATATTAACTGAACATAAGTGTATGGGTTTATTTCTTGGCTCTCTATTCTGTTCCATTGATCTCTGTATCTGTTCTTGTGCTGGTAGCATACTGTTTTGATTACTGAAGCTTTGGAGTATAGTCTGAAGTCAGGGAGCATGATTCCTCTCTGTTCTTCTTTCTCAAGATTATTTTAACAATTCAGGGTCTTCTGTGTTTCCATAAAAAATTTTAAATTATTTGTTCTAGTTCTGAGAAAAATGCCCTTGGTATTTTGATCAGGATTACACTGAATCTGTAGAGTGCCTTGGGGAGTGTGGTCATTTTAACAATATTAATTCTTCCAGTCCACCTGTTTATGACATTTTCAATTTCTCTCACCAGTGTCTTATAGTTTTCCAAGTATATGGGTCTCTTACCTCCTTAGGTAGGTTTATTCCTAGGTATTTTATTCTTTTTATGTGATGGTAAATGGGATTGTTTCCTTAATTTCTTTTTCTGATAGTTTATAAAAATGCAGCAGATTTCTGTATGTTAATTTTGTATCCTGCAACTTTACTGAATTCATTGATGAGCTCTAGCAGTTTTCTGGTGGCATCTTTAGCATTTTCTATGTATAGTATCATGTCATCTGCAAACAGTGACAGTTTTACTTCTTCCTTTCCACTTTGGATTCCTTTTATTTCTTTTTCTTCTTGGATTCCTGTGGCTAGGACTTCCAAAATTATGTTGAATAAAAGTGGCAAGAGTGGACATCCTTGTCTTATTCCTGATCTTAGAGGAAATACTTTCAGGTTTTCACCATTGAGAATGATGTTAGCTGTACGTTTGTCATATATGGTCTTTAATATGTTGAGGTATGTTCCCTCTGTGCTCACTTTCAGAAGAGTTTTTATCGAAATCAATGTCTAATTTTGTTGAAAGCTTTTTCTGGATCTACTGAGATGATCATATGGTTTTTATACTTCCTTTTCTTAATGTGGTGTATCACATTGATTGATTTGCAAATATTAAAAAATCCTCATATCCCTGGGATAAATCCCACTTGATCATCCTGTATAATCCTTTTAATGTGTTTTTGGATTCAGTTTGCTAATATTTTGTTGAGGATATTTGCTTCTGTTTTCATCAGTGATATTGGCCTATAATTTTCTTTTTTATGATAACTTTGATTTTGGTATCAGGGTGATTCTGGCCACATAGAATGCATTTGGAAGCATTCCTTCTTCTGCAGTTTTTTAAATAGTTTGAGAAAGATAGGTGTTAACTCTTCTCTAAGTGTTTGGTAGAATTCGTCTGTGAAGCCATCTGGCCCTAACATTTGTTTGTTGGGAGTTTTTTTATTACTGATTCAACTTCATTACCGGTAATTGATCTGTTCGTATTTTGTATTTCACCTGGTTTAGTCTTGGGAGAGTGTACATTTCTAAGAATTTGTCCAGTTCTTCTAGGTTGTCCATTTTATTGACATATATATATAGTTTTTCATAGTAGTCTCAGCGTCTTTTGTATTTTTGCAGTGTTGGTTGTATATTTTCTTTTTTCATTTCTGATTTTATTGATTTGGGCCCTGTCCCTTCTTTTCTTGATGAGTCTGGCTAAAGGTTTATCAACTTTGCTTATCTTTTCACAGAATCAGCTTTTAGCTTCATTGAGCTTCTCTATTGTTTTTTTAATCTCTATTTCATTTATTTCTGCTCTGATCTTTATGATATCTTTCCTTCTACTACTTTGGGTTTTGTTTGTTCTTCTTCTTTAGTTCCTTTAGGTGGAAAGTAAAGCTGTTTATTTGAGATTTTTCTAGTTTCCTGATGCAAGATTGTATCATAAACCTTCTTCTTAGAATTGCTTTTGCTGCGTCCCATAGTTTTTGGTTAGTCATGTTTTCGTTTTCATTTGTCTCTAGGTGTTTGTTGAGTTCCTCTTTGATTTCTTCGTTGATCCATTGGTGGTCTAGCAGCATATTGTTTAGCCTCCATGTGTTTGTCTTTTTTACAGTTTTTTTCTTGTAGTTAATTTCTAGTCTCATAGTGTTGTGGTCAGAAAAGATGCTTGATATGATTTTAATATTCTTAAATTTACTGAGGCTTCATTTGTGGCCCAGCATATAATCTGTCCTGGAGAATGTTCCACGTGCACTTGAATAGAATGTGTATTCTGCTGCTTTCAGATGGAATGATCTATCTATCTATCTATATCAATTAAGTCCATATGGTCTAATGTTTTCTTTATGGCCTGTGTTTCCTTATTGTTTTCATGTCCAGATGATCTGTCCATTGATGTAAGTGGGGTGTCACAGTCCCCTACTGGTGTTACTGTTAATTTCTCTCTTTATGTCCATAATATTTCTTTATGTATTTAGGTGCTTGTATGTTGGGGTGCATATTTACAATTGTTACATCTTCTTCTTGGATTGATCCCTTGATCATAATGTAGTGTCTTTGTCTCTTGTAATGACTGTACTTTAAAGTCTATTTTGTATGCTATAAGTACTGCTTCCCCAGCTTTCTTCTGATTTCCATTTGGATGGAATACCTTTTTCCATCCCCTCACTTTTAGTCTGTGTGTGTCTTTAGATCTGAAATAAGTCTCTTGTCTACAGCATATGTATTGGTCTTATTTTTGTATCTACTCAGCCACTCTATGTCTTGATTGGAGCATTTAGTCTGTTTACATTTAAGGTGATTATTGATATGTATGTTCTTATTGCCATTTTTAAAATTGTTTTAGGGTTATTTTCTTAAGTCTTTTTTGTCTCTTCTTTTGTTCTCTTCCCTTGTGATTTGGTGACTAGTGTTACACTTGGATTCCTTTTTCTTTTTTGTGCATATATCTAATATAGGTTTTTGGTTTGTGGTTACCATGATGTGTTATATAGCAATCAATATACATGCCTGATTGTTTTTAAGTTGCTGATCTCTTACTTTCAAATGCATTTTATTTTTTTATTTTTTTAAACATCTTTGCTGGGGTATAATTGCTTTACAATGGTGTGTTAGTTTCTGCTTTATAACAGAGTGAATCAGTTATACATATACATATGTTCCCATATCTCTTCCCTCTTTGTCTCCCTCCCTCCCACCCTCCCTATCCCACCCCTCCAGGCAGCCACAAAGAACCGAGCCGATCTTCTTTATCCATTCATCCGACGACGGGCACTTAGGTTGTTTCCATCTCCGGGCTATTGTAAATAGAGCTGCAATGAACATTTTGGTACATGACTCTTTCTGAATTCTGGTTTCCTCAGGGTATATACCTAGTAGTGGGATTGCTGGGTCATATGGTAGTTCTATTTGTAGTTTTTTAAGGAACCTCCATACTGTTCTCCATAGTGGCTGAACCAATTCACATTCCCACCAGCAGTGCAAGAGTGTTCCCTTTTCTCCACACCCTCTCCAGCATTTATTGTTTCTAGATTTTTTGATGATGGCCATTCTGACTGGTGTGAGATGATATCTCATTGTAGTTTTGATTTGCATTTCTCTAATGATTAATGATGTTGAGCATTCTTTCATGTGTTTGTTGGCAGTCTGTATATCTTCTTTGGAGAAATGTCTATTTAGGTCTTCTGCCCATTTTTGGATTGGGTTGTTTATTTTTTTGTTATTGAGCTGCATGAGCTGCCTGTAAATTTTAGAGATTAATCCTTTGTCAGTTGATTCATTTGCAAATATTTTCTCCCATTCTGAGGGCTGTCTTTTGGTCTTGTTTATGGTTTCCTTTGCTGTGCAAAAGCTTTGAAGTTTCATTAGGTCCCATTTGTTTATTTTTGTTTTTATCTCCATTACTCTAGGAGATGGGTCAAGAAGGATCTTGCTGTGATTTATGTCATAGAGTGTTCTGCCTATGTTTTCCTCTAAGAGTTTGATAGTTTCTGGCCTTACATTTAGGTCTTTAATCCATTTTGAGCTTATTTTTGTGTATGGTGTTAGGGAGTGATCTAATCTCATACTTTTACATGTACCTGTCCAGTTTTCCCAGCACCACTTATTGAAGGGGCTGTCCTTTCTCCACTGTATATTCCTGCCACCTTTATCAAAGATAAGGTGACCATATGTGCATGGGTTTATCTCTGGGCTTTCTATCCTATTCCATTGATCTATCTTTCTGTTTTTGTGCCAGTACCATACTGTCTTGATTACTGTAGCTTTGTAGTATAGTCTGAAGTCAGGCAGCCTGATTCCTCCAGCTCCATTTTTTGTTCTCAAGATTGCTTTGGCTATTCGGGGTCTTTTGTGTTTCCATACAAATTGTGAAATTTTTTGTTCTAGTTCTGTGAAAAATGCCAGTGGTAGTTTGATAGGGATTGCATTGAATCTATAGATTGCTTTGGGGAGTAGAGTCATTTTCACAATGTTGATTCTTCCAATCCAAGAACATGGTATATCTCTCCATCTGTTTGTATCATCTTTAATTTCTTTCATCAGTGTCTTATAATTTTCTGCATACAGGTCTTTTGTCTCCTTAGGTAGGTTTATTCCTAGATATTTTATTCTTTTTGTTGCAATGGTAAATGGGAGTGTTTTCTTGATTTCACTTTCAGATTTTTCATCGTTAGTATATAGGAATGCCAGAGATTTCTGTGCATTAATTTTGTATCCTGCTACTTTACCAAATTCATTGATTAGCTCTAGTAGTTTTCTGGTAGCATCTTTAGGATTCTCTATGTATAGTATCATGTCATCTGCAAACAGTGACAGCTTTACTTCTTCTTTTCCGATTTGGATTCCTTTTATTTCCTTTTCTTCTCTGATTGCTGTGGCTAAAACTTCCAAAACTATGTTGAATAAGAGTGGTGAGAGTGGGCAACCTTGTCTTGTTCCTGACCTTAGTGGAAATGCTTTCAGTTTTTCGCCATTGAGGATGATGTTGGCTGTGGGCTTGTCATATACGGCCTTTATTATATTGAGGAAAGTTCCCTCTACACCTACTTTCTGCAGGGTTTTTATCATAAATGGGTGTTGAATTTTGTCAAAAGCTTTCTCTGCATCTATTGAGATGATCATATGGTTTTTCTCCTTCAATTTGTTAATATGGTTAATCACATTGATAGATTTGCGTATATTGAAGAATCCTTGCATTCCTGGAATAAACCCCACTTGATCATGGTGTATGATCCTTTTAATGTGCTGTTGGATTCTGTTTGCTAGTATTTTGTTGAGGATTTTTGCATCTATGTTCATCAGTGATATTGGCCTGTAGTTTTCTTTCTTTGTGACATCCTTGTCTGGTTTTGGTATCAAGGTGATGGTGGCCTCGTAGAATGAGTTTGGGAGTGTTCCTCCCTCTGCTATATTTTGGAAGAGTTTGAGAAGAATAGGTGTTAGCTCTTCTCTAAATGTTTGATAGAATTCGCCTGTGAAGCCATCTGGTCCTGGGCTTTTGTTTGTTGGAAGATTTTTAATCACAGTTTCAATTTCAGTGTTTGTGATTGGTCTGTTCATATTTTCTATTTCTTCCTGATTCAGTCTTGGCAGTTTGTGCATTTCTAAGAATTTGTCCATTTCTTCCAGATTGTCCATTTTATTGGCATAGAGTTGCTTGTAGTAATCCCTCATGATTTTTTGTATTTCTGCAGTGTCAGTTGTTACTTCTCCTTTTTCATTTCTGATTCTATTGATTTGAGTCTTCTCCCTTATTTTCTTGATGAGTCTGGCTAATGGTTTATCAATTTTGTTAATCTTCTCAAAGAACCAGCTTTTAGTTTTATTGATCTTTGCTATTGTTTCCTTCATTTCTTTTTCATTTATTTCTGATCTGATTTTTATGATTTCTTTCCTTCTGCTAACTCTGGGGTTTTTTTGTTCTTCTTTCTCTAATTGCTTGAGGTGCAAGGTTAGGTTGTTTATTCGAGATGTTTCCTGCTTCTTAAGGTGGGCTTGTATTGCTATAAACTTCCCTCTTAGAACTGCTTTTGCTGCATCCCATAGGTTTTGGGTCGTTGTATCTCCATTGTCATTTGTTTCTAGGTATTTTTTAATTTCCTCTTTGATTTCTTCAGTGATCACTTCGTTACTAAGTAGTGTATTGTTTAGCCTCCATGTGTTTGTATTTTTTACTGCTCTTTTCCTATAATTGATATCTAATCTCATGGCGTTGTGGTCGGAAAAGATACTTGATATAATTTCAATTTTCTTAAATTTACCAAGGCTTGATTTGTGACCCAAGATATGATCTATCCTGGAGAATGTTCCATGAGCACTTGAGAAAAATGTGTATTCTGTTGTTTTTGGATGGAGTGTCCTATAAATATCAATTAAGTCCATCCTGTTTAATGTATCATTTAAAGCTTGTGTTTCCTTATTTATTTTCATTTTGGATGATCTGTCCATTGGTGAAAGTGGGGTGTTGAAGTCCCCTACTATGAATGTGTTACTGTCGATTTCCCCTTTTATTGCTGCTAGTTTTTGCCTTATGTATTGAGGTGCTCCTATGTTGGGTGCATAAATATTTACAATTGTTATATCTTCTTCTTGGATCGATCCCTTAATCATTATGTAGTGTCCTTCTTTGTCTCTTCTGATAGTCCTTATTTTAAAGTCTATTTTGTCTGATATGAGAATTGCTACTCCAGCTTTCTTTTGGTTTCCATTTGCATGGAATATCTTTTTCCATCCCCTTACTTTCAGTCTGTATGTGTCTCTAGGTCTGAAGTGGGTCTCTTGTAGACAGCATATATATGGGTCTTGTTTTTGTATCCATTCAGCCAATCTGTGTCTTTTGGTGGGAGCATTTAGTCCATTTACATTTAAGGTAATTATCGATATGTATGTTCCTATTCCCATTTTCTAAATTGTTTTGGGTTCGTTATTATAGGACTTTTCCTTCTGTTGTGTTTTTGTCTAGAGAAGTTCCTTTAGCATTTGTTGTAAAGCTGGTTTGGTGGTGCTGAACTCTCTCAGCTTTTGCTTGTCTGTAAAGGTTTTAATTTCTCCCTCAAATCTGAATGAGATCCTTGCTGGGTAGAGTAATCTTGGTTGCAGGTTTTTCTCCTTCATCACTTTCAGTATGTCCTGCCACTCCCTTCTGGCTTGCAGAGTTTCCACTGAACCATCAGCTGTTAACCTTATGGGAATGCCCTTGTATGTTATTTGTTGTTTTTCCCTTGCTGCTTTTAATATTTCTTTCTTTGTTTTTAATTTTTGGTAGTTTGATTAATATATGTCTTGGCATGCTTCTCTTTGGATTTATCCTGTATGGGACTCCACACTTCCTGGATTCAATTGACTATTTCCTTTCCCATATTAGGGAAGTTTTCAACTATAATCTCTTCAAATATTTTCTCAGTCCCTTTCTTTTTCTCTTATTCTTCTGGAACCCCTATCATTCGAATGTTGGTGTGTTTAATGTTGTCCCAGAGGTCTCTGAGACTGTCCTCAGTTCTTTTCATTCTTTTTTCTTTATTCTGCTCTGCAGTAGTTATTTCCACTATTTTATCTTCCAGGTCACTTATCCGTTCTTCTGCCTCAGTTATTCTGCTATTGATCCCATCTAGAGTATTTTTCATTTCATTTATTGTGTTGTTCATCATTGTTTGTTTCATCTTTAGTTCTTCTAGGTCCTTGTTAACTGTTTCTTGCATTTTGTCCATTCTATTTCCAAGATTTTGGATCATCTTTACTATCATTATTCTGAATTCTTTTTCAGGTAGACTGCCTATTTCCTCTTCATTTGTTAGGTCTGGTGCATTTTTATCTTGCTCCTTCATCTGCTGTGTGTTTTTCTGTCTTCTCATTTTGCTTATCTTCTGACTGTGTTTGGGTTCACCTTTTTGCAGGCTGCAAGTTCGTAGTTCCCGTTGTTTTTGATGTCTGTCTCCAGTGGCTACGGTTGGTTCAGTGGGTTGTGTAGGCTTCCTGCTGGAGGGGACTACTGCCTGTGTTGCAGTGTATGAGGCTAGATCTTGTCTCTCTAGTGGGCAGGTTCACGTCTGGTGGTGTGTTTTGTGGTGTCTGTGGACTTATTATGATTTTAGGCAGCCTCTCTTCTAGTGGGTGGGGTTGTGTTCCTGTTTTGCTAGTTGTTTGGCATAGGTTGTCCAGCAGTGTAGCTTGCTGGTCATTGAGTGAAGCTGGGTGCTGGTGTTTAGATGGAGGTCTCTGGGAGATTTTCGCCGTTTGATATTATGTGCAGCTGGGAGGTCTCTTGTTGACCAGTGTCCTGAGGTTGGCTCTCCCACCTCAGAGGCAGAGTCCTGACTCCTGGGTGGAGCAGCAAGAGCCTTTCATCCACACGGCTCAGAATAAAAGGGAGAGAAAGTAAAGAGAATTAGTAGAAGTAGGAAGGAAGGAAGGAAGGAGGGAGGGAAGGAAGAAAGAAAGAAAGAAAGAAAGAAGAAAAGGAAAGGAGACAAGAAGGAAAGAAAGGAGGGAGGGAGGAAGGAAGGAAGGAAGGAAAAAAGACAAAGAAAGTACAGTAAAGTAAAATAAAGTATAATAAAGTTACTGAATTAAAAAATAATTATTTAGGGAAAAAAAGGGACGGATAGAACCTTAGGACAAATGGTGGAAGCAAAGCTATACAGACAAAATCTTACGCAGAAGCATACACATACACCCTCACAAAAAGAGATAAAGTGGAAAAAATCATAAAACTTGCTTTCAAAGCCCACCTCCTCAATTTGGGATGATTTGTTGTCTAAAGGAAGGAAGGAAGGAAGGAAGGAAAGAAAGAAAGAAGGTAAAGTATAATAGAGTTATTTAAATTAAAATTAATTATTAAGAAAAAAATTAAAAAAAAAAAAAACAGGGCTTCCCTGGTGGCGCAGTGGTTGAGAGTCCGCCTGCCGATGCAGGGCACACGGGTTCGTGCCCCGGTCTGGGAAGATCCCACATGCCGCGGAGCGGCTGGGCCTGAGAGCCATGGCCGCTGAGCCTGCGCATCCGGAGCCTGTGCTCCGCAATGGGAGAGGCCACAACAGTGAGAGGCCCGTGTACCGCAGGAAAAAAACAAACAAACAAACAAACAAAAAAATGGACAGATAGAACTCTAGGACAAATGGTGGAAGCAAAGCTATACAGACAAGATCTCACACAGAATCATACACATACACATTCACAAAAAGAGGAAAAGGGGAAAAAATCATAGATCTTGCTCTAGAAGTCCGCCTCCTCAATTTGGGATGATTCGCTGTCTATTCATGTATTCCACAGAGGCAGGGTACATCAAGTTGATTGTGTAGATTTAATCCGCTGTTTCTGAGGCTGCTGGGAGAGATTTCCCTTTTTCTTCTTTGTTCTCACAGCTCACAGGGGCTCAGCTTTCGATTTGGCCCTGCCTCTGCGTGTAGGTCGCTGGAGGGCGTCTGTTTTTTGCTCAGACAGGACGGGGTTAAAGGAGCCGCTGACTCGGGGGCTCTGGCGCACTCAGGCCCACAGGCTCCCCGGAAAAGGGGTGTGGATAGGGACCTGTGCTCACACACAGGCCCCTTGGTGGCGGTAGCAGCAGCCTTAGCATCTCTTGCCCGTCTCTGGGGTCCGTGCTTTTAGCCACGGCTCATGCCCTTCTCTGGGGTCCGTGTTTTTAGCCATGGCTCGGGCCCGTATCTGAAGTTCCTTTAAGCAGTGCTCTTAAACCCCTCTCCTCGCGCACCAGGAAACAAAGAGGGAAGAAAAAGTCTCTTGCCTCTTCGGCAGGAGCAGACTTTTACCCGGACTCCCTTCCGGCTAGCCGTGGTGCACTAACCCCTTCAGGCTATGTTCAAGCCGCCAACCCCAGTCCTCTTCCTGCGCTCCGACCGAAGCCCAGAGCCTCAGCTCGCAGCCCCGCCCACCCCAGCGCATGAGCAGACAAGCCTCTCGGGCTGGTGAGTGCCGGTCGGCACCGATCCTCTGTGCGGGAATCTCTCCGCTTTGCCCTCCGCACCCCTGTGGCTGCGCTCTCCTCTGCGGCTCCGAAGCTCCCCGCTCCGCCTCCCGCAATCTCTGCCCGCGAAGGGGCTTCCTAGTGTGTGGAGACCTTTCCTCCTTCACAGCTCCCTCCCACTGGTGCAGGTGCCGTCCCTATTCTATTGTCTCTGTTTCTTCTTTTGCCCTACCCAGGTACGTGGGGAGTTTCTTGCCTTTTGGGAGGTCTGAGGTCTTCTGCCAGCATTCAGTAGGTGTTCTGTAGGAGTTGTTCCACACGTAGATGTATTTCTGGTGTATCTGTGGGGAGGAAGGTGATCTCCGCCGCGTCTTACTCCTCCGCCATCTTCCCAGCCAAGCCCCCAACATCCTTTTTTTTATTTTTTAGGAGAATCAAATATGTTACCTTTCTTATTATTTTGTTTACTTTTTAAACCAAATTGTTTAAGTGATTTTTTTCTTTAGTTTTTTTTAGTATTTAAAATATTTTTCTTTAAATTTTTGAACATATTTAAAACAGGTTATTACTTAAGAGGGTTAAGTGTTTAGAATAGTTCCTGCCAAATAATAAATGCTCAATAAATGATAGCTATTTTAACTACCTATTACCTATTCTATTTGCAACTTACACAATTAAAAAATTAAATTGTTTTAATTCTTTCCCTCTCCCAACACTCCCTCTCTCTCTCTCTCTCTCTCTCTCTCTCTATATATATATATATATATATATATATATATATATATATATATTTTTTTTTTTTTTTTTT